>NC_062232.1:125485699-125803199 GCF_902686445.1 Sciurus carolinensis | reverse complement strand
GTTGCAGTGGTGAGACAAACAGGAAAATAAAAATCTGAATTTGATTGTGACACGCATATGATAATAAATTTAAGCTATAAGGAAGAGCAATATGAATGTGGACTTACAACTGCTTAGACTTCAGACAAATGCCTGGGTTTGCTCCCCAACTATTGGATTTTGTGGCTTATGATATACTGTTGTCATTGGGAGGGTTTTTTCTTACAAAATGGCATGCATTTCTAAAATTTAACAGACACATTTCAATTTGGAGTGGTAAACTAGTTTTGCCTATCCATAAATTAAATATCATACTCCATGGAGGCAACTGTCTACTAAAATACACATAAACATATACCACCACAATGTTGATTTTTATTTAAATCTTTGATTTAGAAAGTTGACTAACTTCTTATGCCATTCCAAACAAGTGTACAAATTTCTTTCCATTACATATGGACTGGATATAAAACCATGAAATGAAATGAAATGAAGTGAAAAATAGGCAAAATTAATAAAGAAGTTAAAAACTTAAGTCTGGCCGAGAATTGTGACTAGACACTTAAGATTCAGTCATCCTTCCACACTCTTTTTTATCCATTTACTCAACAAAAATTATAATAACCCCTTTACCTTGCATCTATTATGTATAGGCATATTTCATTTAGATAAATGCTAGTGTTTAAAGGTCCATGATGGTAGGGATCATTCAGATGGGAAAGTAGATTTGGACTGGCAAACAGGTCCATAGGAAAAGAGACATGAGATTAGAACCCAGGCCTGTTGGCCTCTTCTGTCACTGTGCACTGAATCTTTTATTGTTGTACAATACTGATATGGACCATGCTGTGGGCACTTCCAAGAAAAATAAATCACAAACCATATTGTTAATAGTCATTGTTAGGGTTTGATTTGTGTCCCAACAACCTAATTTATAGTACTCCTAACTCTCACCACACACGTTAGAATGTGATTGTATTTGGTGATCTAGTCTTTACAGAGGTAGTCAGGTTAAGATGAGGTCACTAACTTGGGAACTAATCCTACATGACTGCTGGCTTTATTAAAGGAAAAGTTGGAGCAAAGATACACACAGAACTAGATGCCATTTACATGCCAACGAGAAGCCTAGTCCAGATAGTTCTCCCAAAGTCCTAAGAAAGAACCAATCCTGTGAACACCTTTATCTTAAAAGTCAAACCTCTAGACTGTGATGCAGTGAAGTTCTATTATTTACTCCAGTTGGTTGAGGTACTTTGTTACAGCAGCCCTAGCAAATTAATTCATCATAGAGCCTAGATAGGAAAAGACAAATATCTGAGTGCCAGTGCTACAAGGCAGACAACAGAAAATGACAAAAGCAAGGTATGAACGATATTCAATGACTGGGGACAGAGTAAACGGTTGGGGAAGGGGAAAGAAGGTAATGGCATGGTGGGGTTAATTTCATGTATTTATAAGAATAGAAAGACAACAATAGAAATACTAACTGCAATAACAATAATGGTAATAATGATATATATTATAGTAACATTTACTAAGTACTTTATAAGTGCTAGGCACTGTGTTAAATGCCCAGAAAGATTATCTCATTTAAGCCTCATGGTAATCCTGTGATGTGAGTTCTAAAATTATCCCTGTATTTCACTGAGTACCATGCTGGGCTGTAACTGTGAGTATGAAGTGGGGCGATTCTGTTCCCCATGCAGCAGTGATGCAGAGGGAATTGTTCCTACCAGACCAAAGCTGATTCAAGTGGATTCCCCTATCCTGAACCTCAGTGCTCCTTCAAAAGTTTCTTGCATATTATTCATAGACTAATTTGTCTAATGTACATGTGTGTTTGTATGTGGCCCATTTTCCTTTTGGCATTGGGCTTACAAGTCAGTGATAATTAAATTTTACAGCTGACCTGCCCTCCTTAGAGCAGAAAGAATATGTAAAGACTCTTAAAAGAGAGCCAGTTTCTTAGAGTTAGGTTTGCAGAGCAGAATCAAAACAATAAAAACATGTTGGCCAGAACAGACCTGAGATGAACTGTGCACGAGGAGCCTGGGAGTCTCACATCCTGTGTACAAGAGGGTCTATAGTTACACAAGGCCATATGTGTCTGCCCTGCACCACCCCTGCTCTTTCTCTCTTCCATACCTACCCCCCTTCCCTTGGGAGCACACATGCTCCAGATCATCAAATACATACTTGGCTGCAAATACTCATTTTTAAATTTACCAACTGTGTTATGAAACTAACAGATGGTCATGACAATAATAAAAACCTATAGCGTGTTGACCATGTCTTTCAAAAAAAGGTGTAATTTATCATCTCAAAGTTCTTTGTGTGTGTGTGTGTGTGTGTGTGTGTAACTTGAGTACATTTGCATTGCAATTTTGACCAACCTAATTCAGTTATCATATACCTCAAGTAGGAGTTCATTCATATAATAATGTATTGCATTCAAAGGGAAAAGAACCAGTCACTCTTTTAGATGCAGGAACATTGAGCACTCATGGAAGGGGTTTAAATCCTGGGATCCATGAACAGGCTGCAGGATGTCTGAAATAATATGCAAAATTTTATATGTGTCTATAGGCAAGACATTCCATGTTTTTGATCAAATTTCCAAAATACCCTGCAATCCATCAAAAGTTAAAAACTCTGTTTTATGAGGGGCAACTGGGCAGAATATTTGAAATTGGGTCAGTCTTGAAAAATTGAGGGCATATCTGCAGTGTATCTTCCAGAGCGTGAGATCTGCAACCGGCTCCTGACCCATAGACACAGGAGACTTCAGCATTTATCAGACTTGTCTTGTGGAATAAGGCTGTTCCAGTGCCTTGCACCAAGTGGTAAGGTGAAATGAGGTTGACCTTGATGAAGAGATGAAGCAAAAGTGAAGCATAAATGTGGCTGCAGTCCCTTTTCAGGTCCCCTTGACATAAACCATCAGAATGTTCCAGAAGTCACATAAATTTCACCTTCCAGGCTGCATTTTACCCTGGCAATGGTATACATATCCTGATACTGGGTGAAGATAAATGACATTTTGGAGACCACAGGGGTGACAGGGAAACACAGTACTAAAATTCCTGACTAAAAGCAAAGGGAACTATCAGTGAAAAGATGGGTAGAGCCAGGCCCACAAACTACTTTCCTTGTGACTCTGTGTGTGACTGTGTGCATGTTTGAGAGTGTGCGCGTGCATGTGCACTTGTGCTGTGCAAGAGCTGCACCCATGTCTCGCTCCCTCTGAGGAGGGGGAAGGGCACAAGAGACTCAAAAGCAAAAACAGCTGAATTCAGTCAAAGACCTGATTGTTTCCCAAATGTATATGCGGCTCCCAAGTGAAAGCCTCCGCCAGATGGACCCCCACTGATGGCCTGTGGCTTTGTGTGTGTCACCCACTTATGTCTGTCTCTGAGAGGGGCAGCCTGTGCATGGAGACAGTGGGCCATTCGGGAGCTGCTTCTGCATGTGTAATTAGTCACGGTGCACCTGTACCTAACTGCATTAACAATTAACACAATTACACACACAATTGTGGAATTGCCCCCACTATTTGAATAATTAGTGAGCTAACAACATGATTTGCAGGTGCAATTGAGCAATTATGTACAGTTCCAAAGTGGAATATGCATATTTAGAGGCTTGGATGAGGCCCATTACTAAATCTTGCACCAAATGGTCAAATTAATTTTATTATTAGAAGGAATGATACTCAGCAAGAACAATCTAATCCTTCAGCACTCTAGCATTAGGTAGTAAGGAATGGTTCATCTCATCAAGGTATTCAGATAGAGCAACCCTGCCAGAATGCCCCTGAATGCACACTGTATTCTGGCCTTCCTGCATCTGCAATGTTCTTCCTGACTATCTTAGACACTGCTAAAAATGTGCTCACTCCCTGCATTTCTTCCTAATTCCCTTGCTCTGGAATTCAGTATCAGCTACTGAACAACAGCATCACCTCAGCTGCTTCCTACAAGGAAGAGCTCAGAAAGACTGTGGCAGTGGCTAGATGCTACCCACCCCAAAGCTTCAATGTGTAAGGCAAAACCAGCAGTGGACAGCACTGTTGGCTACTGACAGTTGTTAGCCCATCTGCCTGGTTCTATGACATCAGAGAAGTTTCCTCAATCTACTCTGCACTCTTGTCACCCCTGGTTAAGTCACTGTCTACTTTGCCACTGAAAAGGACATTCACTGAAGGTTCAAGCTTCAGATGTGCACCTTGACCAAACCAACTTAGCTATAGGGCATTTGCTTCCCTAACTATAGAAAGTTCAGGAGGAGAGGCAGCCAATGGTGCTAGGAAAACATAGAGTCAGGGCTTCTGCAGTCTCTTGGAGGTGCCCATTGATTTCAAAAGGTTTACAGCACCCACTGCCTGGTTCATCTGTGATCTTGAAGAATCCTTTAAGAGAAGCATTCAGTCTCTGTCAAGTTTGTTGATAGTTCCCCCAAGTCTGTCCCAGTTTTGTAGTTATCTGAAAGAAAACTATGAAAACTAGTCACGTACATTCTAATTAGAATCAATATAGAACCCCTCTCAGAAGACAAATGCAACTCTTCCTTCAAGAGTCAAGCTAAAATATCACATCACTTGATGGTTATTACATTCTGGAGTGAACTCCAGCCATGTTATGGCATCCATTTAAGCCATCTCTGGAAGATGCATGATGTGCAACATAAAGGGTGGAGTCCAGAGAAACGTGAGGTGTGGACCAGTCAGTGTGTGCTGCCAGGTAATTACCCATGTGCAGCCTGAGCCTGCCCTTCAGACTCCATTTTAGCCACCAGATATCACTGAGATGGTTTGAGCAAGGTTTTGTTGCTGTATATGTTTTTTTCTTTTTTTTTTTTTAAATGCTGGTTGTCTTTTCTTTATACCACTGAGGGAAAAATGGTAATAACTTCATCCTTCCATCATCTAACCTACAAAATCCAAATAGAAAGACATAAGATCAGAGACAGGAAATAATCTTTTCTCCTTATCAATGTTATTGCTCCTTAACATAGCAAATCAGAATTGAAGGCTGAAACAAGGATTGCTTATTAAGATTCTAGTATGCTTATGAAGCATAAATCCCATTTTCCTAATTTGTACTTTGGATGATTTTTACACACTGGGAAAATGAATGCAGGTGGAGAGTAAGCTCTGCGTGCCTTTCTAAGAAGACTCCAGAAAACTATCATTTCGGAATATCATGTTTTTCAGCCACCTCAGTGACATTTTTTATATTCGACTGCAGAAAAAATTACCTGACTTGTTGAAATAGGTTTCTTGACCCACGTATAGCTGCATTAAATGGTGTAATTTAATGCAGTCTAACTAAATTAGCACCAATTAGACAGGCTAAATTAAAGGGCATGTCACTAATAAATTTTATGCTAAACATTTTACTGATAAGAAGTTCAGTAAAATACCTAATGAAATAAAATATTCTTTTTCCTTAGTTTACTCCAAATAAAATTCAGAAGACTTTCAAATGAAATACACAAGTCAAAAACCTTAACATTCTGCTATATTAATTTTGGATTCCAATTTGCCTTTATGTTTGCTATTATGATTTTTTGACATCATTTCCAAAGTGTCTCTAAAAGGTAGAGCTAACACTGAATGGTCTCCAAATTTATTCCAGAACAGAGATAGGTTGTAGTTTAATACAGTGTTAGAAAGAACACATGCAGATTCCAGTGTGTCTCAGTTCTGCCACTTTTTGTTTAGAGAGCCATTGAGGTAGACACAAAGGCCATAAATCATGGGCTGCCAGAAGCCACCGAAAGCTGGAAGAGGTAAGGAATGATTCTCCCTGAAAACCCCCTGAAGACCCTGCAGATACCTTGATTGTGGACATGTTTTCCAGAACTATGGGAGAATAAATTTGTTATTTGAAGCCAACCATTTTGTAGTATCAGTCAGCTTTACATCACTGTGACAAAAATACCTGAGATAAACAACTTATAGGAAAGGAAGGTTTTTTTTGGCTCATGGCTTCTGTGTGTTCAGTCCATGGTCAGCCTTGCCCTGTTGCTTTGAGTCTGTGATGGCACAGTACGTCATGGTGAGAGTGCATGGAGGAGAAACCCTGTTTTATGTGATGATGGTGACTTTAAATAAAAGGAGAGAGAAAAGACTGAGGTCTCCAAGTTCCTTTCAAGGGCATGTCCTCCATGACCTAAATTCCTCCCACTAGACCCCACCTTTTAAAGGTCCTACTACTTGCCAATAGAATCACAGATCAACGACCAAGACTTTATAGTATATGAGCCTTTGGGGGGCATTTAAGATCCAAACCATAACTATGTACTATGTTATAGCAACCTTAGGAAGCTAATACAAATTTGATGTGAAAATATTTGTGAATAATTAGTAATAACAAGGATAACAGACATATGCCATTTGCAATGTGCTATTAAGGAAGTGAAAGTACATGCCAGTGTAAGGGTCAATGTCATTCCAGCTTGTCAGTTTCAAGAGTTCTAATATTGTAAGGTAGTTTTAGATACTGGAATAGAACATGCATATTATATAGAACTTACAGATACAACTTGCAAGGATTACGAACCAAAATAAATTGACAACTCCTTCCTGGCCATTTAATAAATTTTTATAACAAATGCATCCTCTGTCATCAAGTCTATCTAAATAAACAAAGAGGGCTACACAATGCTGTAGAGCTGTTCACTAAAGGCATCTCCATTTGCATGAATAATCATTCAAAATAAGGATGTGTTGATTGTGCATAATTACAATGAATCAAGCAAAAGAGCTGAACTACACAATCAATAAAATTACAGTTTCCAATCCAATAAAGTCCACCTTAATCTTTTTGATCACTTGCAAGGCCCAAAAGTTCATTGCATGATGAAACAGTTAACAGATTTTATTTTTTCAGCCATTCAGCTAAAGAACAAGCAACAGCATTGGACAATTGATCTACAGAGGGTATCCTACGAAGTTGATTATGAACTGCAGTCTGCAGGAACAAAATTTTCCCCAAGCAAAAACAATATGTTTACAAATACTATGAGTGAGAAGGAAGAAGGGATTCTGGAAGAATTGCAAATCTTACACTTTGGCTATATTTGTAAAGCAGCAGTCCTCAGTATTAAGACAGCATAGCCAAGTTATTCATATCCTAGGAGAAACATGGAGAAAGGTGGAACAATAAAAGAGGAATGCAGCACAAGAAGCAAGGTGAGAAGGAAGAGATAATATTGTTGAAATACATCTCCTTAAAACCTGGAAAACCACGTGGGTTCATGTGGTGTTACACACAAATATTCCCAGACTCTTTTGTTTCCTTTCTTGTCCATTTGTGCTTATACAAGGAGAATATGGCATCTATCTCATGCTAAAAAGATACATTAAGAGCTCAATTGTAGTTGCTGACTGACTACATGTGAGAATTCTGGTGTATGTTTTCTGTCTTCTTAATAACTTCCATGAGCTTTATCATTACTTCGATTGTCTTTGGTAATATACTATTGGCTGGCTTGATTCATTTTTTTTTTGAGAAACATTGCAAAATAAATCAAAATGGAAAGTGACTCACAATGTGATTCAGAAGAAACTCTCAGTGGAGAATCGTCAGAAAACTTGGGATGGACCCACATTTTGACCCAGTTATTGCACTCCTCGGTTTATACCCAAAGGAATTAAAATTAGCATACTACAGTAACACACCCACATCAATGTTTATAGCAGCTCAATTCACAATAGCTAGCTTGTGGAACCAACCCAGATGCCCTTCAACAGATGAATGGATAAAGAAACTGTGGTATATATACACAATGGAATTTTATTCAGCCATAAAGAAAAATAATATTATGGCATTTGCAAACAAATGGATGGAACTGGAGAATATCATGCTAAGTGAAATAAGCCATCCCAAAAACTAAAGGTTGAATGTTTTCCCTGATAAGTGGATGATGATATATAATGGGGGTGGGGGGGCAGTGAGAGAAGAATGGAGGAACTTAAGATTACATAGAGGGAAATGAGAGGGAGGGAGGGTATGAAAAATGGTGGAATGAGACACACATCATTACCCTATGGTATGAATCTACATCATGAACAACCATAGAAATGAAATGATGTACCCCATTTGTGTACAATGAATCAAAATACAGTTTGTAAAAATAAAAAAATAAATTAATAATAAAAAAAGAAATGGTGATCTCTAAAAGAGGCTAGACTGTCTCAGGAAACCAACTAATTATAAACTATCTCCCAGTTTATAACCATTTACAACATAAACAACTTGTAGCTTCGATTTCCTATGAAAGGCCCAGTTTCCTGCTCATCTTTGAGCCTTTACTTTCCTGTTTTCTTTATATTTCCAATACTGAGAGACTGCACACTAAAAGTATACAGTCACAAACATCAAGCACATAAAGGGGAACTACCTTCTGGTCTATTTTCCACCATGTAATCTCACTGTTATATGGACTCCTGAAATGAGAGATAATTTCACCAAACCTTCGACAATTTTTTTTGAACAGCAGCTTTACATCTCTATAGCATACTCATCATTTGCATTTGTCAGTCTGATTAATTCTCTTCCCAATTTTGCATATTTCCTAGATGAATCTCATTTACTACTCAGGAGGCTATCCACTTCATGAGTGCTTGTGAAATTGCCCTGGCCCTCAATTTGGTTCTAAGAGGCTAGTTAATACAAGCTGGAAACAGCCCTCATTGGAGAATTATTTTCTCCTTATGAAGATTTTTGGGGAAAATGTAACTACAATCAAATGTATAGTCCTATTACATTAATAGCTCCCACATTGATTACTTTTTAAAAAGATATGTAATTGTCATCTTACAATACAATCATACATGGTATTTGCTTAAAACTTAGGAAACAGAGGTGACAAAAACAATAAAGAAGAATCTATTACTTCCCTACCTAGAAATTGCTAGATTTAATACCTTGGTATGTGGTCTTCTAGCATTTTAAAAAATATATACAGATTATTTTTACAGAAAAATAAGATTTACTATACCTTACAAGTTACTTCTTGGTCAATAGATGGATAATTAGTTATCATTATGGTTTGTCTCTCTATCTTTAGTTGGTTTAAATTCCACAGTGCTGTAACTCATAACAATGTAAAAAATGATACGGCATTCATTTTTTGTTCTTTTTAGATATACATAGCAGTAGAGTGTACTTTGATATATTTTCTTAATTCTAATTTTACCTTAAGTATCTTTTATTTCTCTACTACCTCCGTTTGGAAATTCCTAATACAGAAATAATCACATAGCTTTCATGTGGAGGGTAAAAGTATTATGTCTCAAACAGACTTTCAGAAAAGTTTTAAATTCAAAATTTAATCAAATATTATACCTGAAGATCATGGGGGGCTTGGGTTAAAATAAACTTGAAAATGTAAGTCACACATCTATAATAATCAAGTGGTGTTTTATATAGACAACATTAAACTCATCAGAAATATCATTTTGCCATTATTTCCTCTTGGATTTTAAAATTCAAATACTCAAGCTGCTTTCAGATGCTTCTATTATCCTTTCTTCATGGCCACCCACTGTGATGCATAAAGGATGAGAAATCAAAGTTGTCAGCCATCTGAGAATTTTTAATGTATCAAACATCACCTTCTAAATACATTTCTATTTCATTTCAAAAACAAAACATGAGTGATTTGGTTTTAAAAAGTCAGTCTGGTTCATTAACCTATAACTGTACAAAAGGAAGAGTCAATTACATTGCCACATCAGATGTGTGTTGAGATAATTATCCTGAAAAGAAGATGTAAGGATGCCCATAAAGGCAGTGAAATGTGACTTAGTAAATCAGGCTGTAACCTATTATGGGTCAAAAAACACATTTGTAGGGCCAGCAGTCTCCTGCCTACATCCAGTCTTGCATGAATTCTGCAGGTGTCTTTTGCAAGTAAACTTTCGATCTGTCCTTTCACTTCAAATTGCAATCCTGTCTTCCTACCTTCCTGACTCCTGACTATCTGGGATGCATGTATGCACTTCACAGAACTAATTTCCTACTTAAAATTACATCTTTTGAAATCTATTGGCAAAACTGGACATAAAAACAGGCCAATATCAGGCTGTATTAAATCAGCAGAGAGTCATTTGGGTTTACTTTCCTGTAAGTCCTCCTCTTGTTAATATTCTGTAACATTGATTTCCATCTCCAAATATAACATCTGTTACAGTGAAAGAGCAAATGAGTCAACAATCAGATTGACTGAAGATCACCTGGTGTGAGAGGAGAAAAAAATATTTACTACTATCTTTTCTTGAAGTACTGCCAATCACAACACAGATAAAATGGTGACAAAGCCAAAAGACAGCCTTTGTTCTGGAAATTGGGTGGGTTGGTGGAAGCTCATTACTAGGTGATTCAGTATGGAAATTGGGGGCCATGATCTTATGAATACAGGCGGAGAAAAAAAGAAGAAAATGGTAATAAAGAGGAAATGTAGGTCTTGTTTTTGTGGAAAATCAGCAGACCTTTCTATAATGAATAGCTTGCATGTTAAAACTGATATTTTCTTCTCTCAAATGACACAAAGAGAATAGTTAGTCCTGGATACACTTCAATCCTGTTTGTTAGGATCCATAAAACCACTAATAAGTGGTGAACCACTAGAAGTACTTAAAGGATTCAACATCAAGTTCACTCCTGGATAGGGTTTATGATGCTGAAGGGATACCTAGTGAATGGTTAATACAAAAAGACATGTGTCTCTATGTTGTCTGCACAGTCTAGATACCTTAAGGTACCTTTTCCTATAAGGGAATGCCTTGAAAGCCAAGTTCTCAGAGGCCCACTAAGGAACAACCTTGCAAGTAGACTATCAAAAGTCTACAATTTCACTATTGCAATGGCAACATTCTTGCACAAAGACACCTTCAGTATAATGCATTTATGCTTTTTCCATATTTTATCAGTATATTATAGCTGTATATAATGGTGTGATTCATTGTTTCATATTCATACATGTATACAATATAACAATATAATTTGGGCACTATCATTCCCCAGTATTTTCCCATTTCCCTCCTCTTCCCCTCCGGTCCTTTTCATCTCCTGATGTCACTTTGATTTTCATGAGACACCCCCCTATCTTTTTTTAAATCAGCAGAGAGTCTAGCTTCCTCTCTAGCTTCACATATGAGATAAAACATATGACACTTCACCTTCTGAGTTTGGTTTATCTCACCTAACTTAGTACTCTCCAGTTCCATCAATTTTCTTGAAAATGCCATAATTTCATTCTGCGTTTTGGCTGAATAAAACTCCTTCATGTATATATACCACATATCCTTTACACATTCATCCATTGTTGAACACCTAGGCTGGCTCCATAAGTTCCATTTACACATTATTGAACTACAATTAATTTCAGTGTGCAACTGAAAAGTCATCATAAACAGGACAAGGAAGTCTCTGTGTTTTATGATCCTCATAAAGGAGTAATAGGTTTTCTCCACTCAGGCTCTTCAAATGTTCCCTCTCACAGTACGGCAACCATAACAATTCCTTCATTTTCTGGATAAATCCTAGACTATGTTGCAATGTCACTTGTGATGTTGTTTGAACGTGCATGTATTTTCACCCATTTGTCCATGTGTTTATTATATCCCCTCCATTAGTAATGCCTCCTGCTCTTGCAACCCCACTTCCAAACCCACCATTACAAAATTCCACTGATCTTTCAAAGTTTAGTACAAATATCATCCCCTGCTTCTGAAACTGTCCCCAACAACACTGACTGGATGCAACTTCCCATTTGGACAGCTAGAAATCCAGAGATCTTTACTGGGAAATAGCCCAGACTTTAATATAAATCAATGAGAAGGGGTCTGGGTTTGGAATCTGTTCAATTAATTTAAAGTTCTGATTGTGAGAATCATTATTGTTCACGTTACCACCACCAATTCTGGCTCTTTCTCTGAATGTTCATAACTTCTGTTCTGGATTCCCACTGAAGTTAAAGTCACCGGAGGGAAACAAGGGCCAAGTCCAGTGTGGAGTGGCAGGACACAGGTCTTAGTTCTCTAAGGATGAAGAAATGGTTCTACATTTTTTAACTGAGCTACCTGGTAACACATTTAGAATAGCATAAACCACAATGCATTTTAAAACTGTTCAACACTTTATCAATAGGGAATGAAAATACATCACTGTCAGTGTTGCTATTACCCTGTCACCATAGTTTCATCTGTTACAGGTTTGTATTCCTGCTATTCATGAAAATGATTCCCACTTCATGCTTGTTGGCAGCATTCATGCTGCTATAGCTGCATTTTATCCAAGGTACTCAAAATAGTCCCCTCTGAGAGAAGGTATGCCTTGCTTTACAAAGCAAGTTCAATTGTAAAGACTTCTATAGTAAGGATTGTAACAATAGTAAACCCAAAATTATGTATTTTATAATATGATTTTTTTAATCTATCAGGTTTCCCTCTAGTAGTGCTCCTCTCCATTCAGTTGGTATAGATGGCAGGCTACATAGATTATGGATACGGGCAACCTGTGGGTGCTTTCCAACAGGTGGACACACTAGCTGTACAAATGTGAAGCTCCTTCACCTGTCATCATCTCAATTTTTTCATCTGTAATTGGGAGAGAATATCATCTCCTTCAAAGGGCTACATAGGGGAATTAAATTAGAAAGTTTGGGATAAAAAAATGATGTAGTGGCAAGACCTGACTCTTAATCATGATTTTGATATTGATCTTGTTCTCAATCTTGAAACATCATGAATTTGCCACTATCCAGGACACAGATGACATAGTTGTGTGGGAGAAACCATGTGCCACTTAATGACCAGTTGTACAGCAAAGAAAATCACATCCCTATAACTTTCCACCACAGCAAAGACATTTTGGTTGGTGAATCCAAGATGATACAATTTTTCCCTTCACTACTACTTCCAAGGCAATTTTTTGAATTTGAATTCATTCTCAATGTCTATGGGAAACGCTTTTCTGTATCCTTAGTCATTATTCCTTTTACATTGAAAGGTCTTGTAGACAACATTGACTTACAAATGTGTGTATGTGTGTGTACATGCACATCTTTACTCCAGTTTGAATGAATGTCAAAATGAACCCCAATATTAACTATGTTGCACTAATAAAAATCAATAAAGGAAAAGAAAATAAAAATAAAAAAGTCACAAAGTTTTTCTATAAAAATGTCAGCCAGAGTAGCAGGAATGATAAACAGTAGGTTTGTACCTCTGAAGAACTGTAAGTAGAGTTAAGGAGGTGTAAACAGTATTTATTTAGGGGTTCTTAATTTTAGCCTCCTGTTCTTGAGGAGAGGATACAGTTGCAGGTAATTTGGGTGAAGAGTCCACAGGGGTTCACCAGTCTGGCCTAGGAAGCATATGTGACTAGATCACTGTAGTACAGAGAGATAGATCCTCAAAATGCCATAGGAACAGAGGGATTTAGGACATGGAAAAGCAAGGGAATGACAGCTGGAGGTGAGATGGTATAGAGTTGGAAAAGGTGCAGAAAAGTGGGCAGAGCAGCCTCCAGAGGAGGGGCATTTTTCCTAGCCTCTTGTAGGGTAAAAAGTAGTTCATCAGGCATGGAAGGTAAGTGGGGCAGTCGAATATTCCAAGCATAAAGGGACAGCATGGAGAAGGCCTGTGGCCTGAGGTAGGCACCAGGCAGCCTCACAGCAACCATGTAAGAATTCCGATGACACTGTTAATTCTCATCACATTGGAGTCAAATGATACAGTTCTTTACATACAATGGATGCAGATGGCTATCCTGGCCTATTTCACAGAAGCCTTACAAGGAAAGAGAAAGGAAATAAAATTGACTTCAATGATATCTGCAAATGTAAAATGCTATATAACTGTGTAATATTGCTCATTAAAAAAGCATTAAATATCCTTCACCCACATTACAAGCCAAGTTATGAAAATAAAGCTGTCTTATTTCATTAAGAATAACCAACTGAGCCAGCAATGCCAATAATCACCCTCTATCAAGATGGCTGTAATTTGTTTGTCAGCCCTTTTAAGTTCTTAGCAAATTAGTTTGTTCAGCATGTGGTTGCAGGGATATTATGAAATCACAGGCTTAGAAATGCCTTTCTCTCTTAATACTAAGCTTTAGGTTGCTGGGGGCCTTCAAGGATGAATGTCCTGAGAAGCCCTGCAGTCATCAGGTACAAGAGAATCAATCTGCATGACTCAACCTCTCAACTGAAAATTTTCTTCTGAGTCCATCATTGTAGGTGGTTACTGACTTCTTAAAAACAGAAATTGTCCTGAGATGCTGATATCTATGCCTCCTACTATATTACAGTCATACTCTTTTTAATGAAGTCATTTTCTCAAATAAAGTCCTTTTTTAAAGAAATTATTAATGTTCAGCTTTTAAACTCACTTTTAATTGATGAAATCATTTAATCTACATCATCTAATCATATTAATAATATAAATCAAAGCTTATGATAAACTCATTTTTGTTCAGACATTAACCATTCTCTCTCCCTTCAAATTGCTTTTCTTTAACACAACTTAAGAGAGGAATCTATTTCTATAATCCATGCTGACAATAGTCTAATCACCTGTAAAATACAGTCATCTGATGTATTATGCATCCAATGGCATTATGCATATCATATTACCGTGTTCCTTAAAGTCTAATACTAGTTACTTTTTCCTTTGCCCTTTGACCAAATGAACAAAAAGGTGAAGGCCAAAGAAAGATGCTGCAATGCAGATTCAAGGGAGAATCTATTACTTCAGTACTTCTTTTGGCATGTCTGAGCACTGAGAAATTTTGAGAGAACACTAAGTCAAGAAGAAAGCTGACAATGATCAGGATCATAGAATTAAGAGAGACCTCAGGCAGCATCACCCTAAATAATCTTTGACAGATAAGAGTTTTCATTCTTATAAAGACATTCAAGAGAAAGAAATCTATAACCTCACTTAGTAATTCCTTACATTTTAAAGGGCCCTAGATGGTAAGGCATTCGATGTTACCTAAACAGAAATCATATATGCTATGTAACTAAAATACACTTTGCTTATGCAGAGAAAAAAAACTCTTTACTCATAATAAATAAATAAGGAACTTAGAAATGAATTTCCATTGTTGGATCTGGGTCCACCTCTTATGCCAGGAACCCATATATCACCATTGATGATAAAATAATAAGTTTTACAATCCATAATATACATCACTGTATGATAGAATGAATTTAATGGAAAAGAATGAAATTACCTGTAAAGCTTATGGAGATTCAGTTAAACAGCTGGACCCACTACTGTTGCTGAAGAGATTATAAGCTTCATGTTGGAAGAAGAAAAAATGCACAAGAAAAAAGAGAATAAGAAAAAGAGTAACAGGATAAGAGATGAAGACAAGCAAGTGCCAGAGAGTAGTAAATGGTTTAGTATGAAGTAATATATGACTTCTGAGACTCAATTAAATGTCCCAGAATGCTGGCTAACACCTTACTCTACTTTTCTCAACTGCCAGGATTGCCAGAATTGTCACCCATTTGAAAAGACTGATCTAGTAAGGAATATAGGAACAAATATTTCAAAAGTATCTGTCAATGGGAAGCAAAATTTCTCTTTGAGCACAATCATTTAGAAATTCCAAATTTGAACACCAAGGTGAAAAAACTGGACTGATCACAAGGTCTTTTGACCATAACCATCACAAGCACTTTTTCTGTACTTGTGAAGTGAACAAACTGGATCTTGTGTTTTTATATGGCATGCATTTATGGAGTACACATGCTAAAGAGACTTTGCAAGAGGAAATGAATAGTAGATTTTAAGAATAAAAACATGTTCTCAAAGAAAATAGAAACAGGACAAAATCAGCAGGATTACAGCAAACCATCAACAAAAGAAATTAACATCATTCATATTATTGATACCATTAAAGTTATACTGTATTCATAAACTCATTTACTCTTCTGATCTTGAGCAAACAGGCAAACAAATTTGAATGTCCATAGTTTAATTATTTAAACAACTTACTTTATATCGAAATTCAGAATTCATCAAAACTGGCATCTTTTAATGCTAATTCTAATTAGAACAAGCATTGCATTTTGTATGCTTTCCAATTATGCATGAGAAAAGTCAGCATAAGTGTCCTCTCTTATCATAATTATCTGTTTCTAATTTCAATTTTGGCTATGACTTTGCACTCAATGATGTAAATGTAACTGTTCCTGTCAGATGAAGATTAATTTGATTTAAGCCCTCTTTGTTCTAATTATATATTCTATTTCTGCTCACCATGCAAGTTTCTTTCTAAGCCACATCTGTATTTTATCACAACAATAGAGAATTTCTTTAGTATTTAAAAGGCAACCATAAGATTTCTTTTTGGCACCATTATGACAATTTTCATTAAGCTCATGCCAAAGAATTTAATATTTCAGCTGACTAATCTACAGATTAATGCAATTATTATTTGAATATTAAAGCATGAACTTTTCTGAAATGAAATCTCCAAAAGTTATTGCTCTAATTACTCCCTCTGCTCCCAGGAAAACATTATCATTGTTAGTTTATTCCCTGAGAAAATCCCTTTACTGGTGATAACTTGCATGCTATACTTTCCAACTCGCACCACTATACAGGCAGTGGTAAAAATAAAAATCAATCAGTTGGGAATTGAACTTGTCTTTCCAGAGGTCCAGGATTTAAGTGTCCTTGTATTCATGCTTAATTTCTCCTAATTTCCTATCTTGCTATTTCATAAAAACAATCAAGTGAAAAGAAGTAAAAAAGAACAAATTAACCCTGCTGCAATCTCTTCTCATTCAATCAAAGGAAAAAGTGTTTAGGATATGGCATCATAAATAAATACTGGTTCCTGAATCTAGTGTTGAAAGCCAATCTGAGGTTTCACACTTGATTAACAAGCTCTATACATATCTAACAAAGATTTTCAGATGTGATTTTTGCCCTCCTGGAAAAGTCTTGGAGGTAAAATATGAAGTATAATTCAATATGGCAAGCATTTTCTGAGTGCTCAACACAATGCCAAGTATGAGAAAGTGTTTACTAGAAAAGTATGGTCAAGTCCAGATGCCTTTAGCGTATAAATACATTGAACTTCTCAATATGTGGAAGCTAGAAAGGAAAAAGGAAAAGAACGGTGAGGGTGATAGCATGAAAATCAAAGGGACATAGTGCAGGAGAGGAAAGAGACCAGTGGGTGGGAGGTGGTAAGGGAGGGGGAAGTGCTGGGCAGTAATACTGGCCAAATTATATTGTTATATTGTGCGCATGTACCAATACGTAACAACAAATCCCACCATTAAGTACTACTATAATGCACCAATAAAAGTGTAGAGGAAAAAGAGTAATTAATATTTGTTCTTTTGAGAATAGTCATGGTACATTTACTTTAAAATATAAAGTAATTCAGCAAAGTACACATGGAGGTCAAGAAGTTAGTTACGAGAAAAAGCTTCATCAGACAGGAGTGTGGAGATCAATGACATTGTGTACCATGCACTTTTTTTATATTTTATGTGTTCAAGCCTGTTTTATCACAAAACAGAGGTGAGTCACCTTGTAGAAATACACAGCAGAATGTAATTATATAAAAATGGAAGAAATTAGGATGGTGGGATCAGACTAAGATTGAATAGCCCAAGTGGTTTCTCCAAAAGCCTAGATACTTGGTACAGATGACTCCCAAAGGGAGTGCTCAGTTTCCTGACAGCCAGAGCAAGAGGGGCTTGTGAGAGGTTCTGAGATGCACAGGATACAGGAAATGAGAATGAGTCAGTTAGATATTGAGGAAGACACAGGGAACCAAGGGAACCTGGTCACCTGGATCTTCACAATAGGATGCTACATGATTTGAAGGATGAAGCCTAAGAAATACCATGTTAGCACAGGAAGTACAGTGAGAAACATGATTGGCAGAGAAAGGGGCTTGGAGCTAAAACAATGTCTAAACTTGAAGAGAACTGTTATTATTCACTTTCTCCACTCCTAAACTGATTCACTCAGTCATTCATCATCTGTCCACAAACCTCACAAAGATCAACTGTACAACAGACACTTAGCTGGGCATCAGGGTGACTCTAACAGAAAAGACATGCACTTTGCTCACATTACAGGAGGGCAGGGACAGAAAAAGCTAGGCTAACCTCTGTATTACCAGCATCACATGTAGTATAGAGTCAGAACTTCGTAAACTTTTTTTCAATAAAACAATGAATAGGTCTGCAGTCTAAAGAGCAAGTTCTTCACAGGAAGTTGACCCAATGTCATAGCTTGAACTGAACAGGAGATGGAGGTGAACTGGATTGTGAATGTTTTCCATTGGGGAAACAATAAAGCAGGAGTTGATCCTTTTTTCATTTAGAGGATATTTGGATGTTATATCATAATGAGCGTCAACTTTTTTCATAATTCTGTGTTTTCAGATCAACCCCACCATGTGTACACACAGCACTAAGTTGTGAGTACAGTTTTGCTTGAAATCATTGCTTGTAAAATATCCAGTAATACCTCAGAGTAATAAAAAAGAAAAAGCTCTGAAATTTTCAACATAGCCAAATATTTCAACTATTGTCAGAGCTCTAACTATTCACGTTTTTATCCTGCCAACATAATATTGCTCTTGATTGTCAAAGCAGGTTCATGAAATAGCAGTGGAGATACAGAGTTCACATTAAAAGAAACTGAGGCAAGAATACATGGGAACAATATTCTTAAGTGTAAGATTTCACATATTCCTTGTAAGGCTACTGAGATAGATGAGGTAATATGGAAAGAACCCAAAGAAGAGGAGTTGCATGTAAATCTCCTATTGGCAAATAAAGACGTTTATGTTCTAGAATTAAGGACTTAACACTGATTGTCAGATTAATACAGGAATATTTTTATATTCTACCTAATTATATATTATAAATAAAGAATTTCACATTTTAATAAAAGTTGCATATATTGTTATTAAACTGACAAACACTTCAACAATTCCTCACTTATGGCACTTTGCAAATACTCTAAATGTTCAAGGAGATGAAGGATACAAACTCCAGGCATGCACTTCTCTGCTTCAGTGTATTCCACTTTTACACACGGGGAATTTCCAATTTAGTTTTAGGGACTGTACTTCTTCTTACGAATGCTAACAGCTTGTCCTTCCATTGTCCTGTAATCCACTGAGTTAGTCCAGCAGTGAGCATGCAGTTGGCACTATGCATTTGAAAAAGCCCCTTTCCTTGTAGATATTTGACAATGCCTGGAGGCTGGCTTTTTACCTGAGGGGACACTGAGAGAGACACTGCTGGAAACATGAGGAAACTTTTGTGAATTCTGGCATAAAGGAAGGAAGAAGGGTGACAACTCTTCTCTGTCTCTTATATGTTTTCCGTAATCAGGCAGGAATTACAGTCTTTTGAAGGAGACCCATAGAAAACTCCACTCTGACTTTTTAGGCAGCTCCATTCAATACTGCTCTTGTTCTAATCCTGGCTAAAGTGGGTCTGCAGCTCAGTTATTAAACCTGGAGTCTTAGGTCTAAGTTTGGGAGAGAATTATTTTTCCCACTATGGTATATAGGAATAAAGAAAATAACAAATGACTTAGTTTCAATGTTTTGTTTTTAACCTGAAAACAGTATTTATTATTCTGAAAGTAGTAAAAATGTCTATGGGGAAAATACATTTGTTAGAAAAATGAATTAGCTAATTCAAAGGTGAATTTTCTACTCTACCCTCGCTAACTCTGGCTCAAAGCAAGTGTCAAGAAAATCTTTTTAATAAATATTAGGAGCATTACAACTGCCATTAGTCAGTTACTTCACAGTTTCTTTCACAATGTGCTGAAGTAGTTGATGAAATTACTGGAATCACTTGGTGGGACAATGATCTCTCATCCCAGGCACTCTCATAATCACAGGACACTGGTGAAGTAAAGCGAGACACAGGATCAATGTCCCTGAAGCCATTTGAACCTATTTATAATGGATATAGGGAGAATCTGAAGGATTTCCATTAGGACGACTATCTCTGTGATAACATAATGATCCCTCCACCTTCAAAACATAATGAAAGATCTCTCCACCCACTATTTCTCCTACTGTGATTTGGCATCAACACTGTCTTCTCACAGTGCATACTGTGGTTACAATGTCAGCTGAGAGAACTATGTCAGAAAATGTCACTTGCTGAAGCAGTTCTCTTCTGGGAATACATTGTGTCCTCATTGTCATGCTGCAGTCATACATTCTTATCTCAGTAACAATCCTTGAAGACATTTCACAATATTTCTTAGGAAGCAAAACCCTCATTCTTTCCAGATTGACTTTAAACATGGTTCATAAGAAATCATATATTCTCCTGAACCAAAATAATTAAGCCCACTACAAAATTTTCTTAAAGCACCAAAAGTAGAATGGTTTACGATTTTGTAAATATTTCAAGGATCACATAAACCAAAGCAATAACATTTTCAAGGAAATTTAGTTTACTGCAAGGACTACCTGAAATTCAAAAACCAGTGTCTGGCAGTTCCAGGAATCAAGTCTCAAGCCCAGTGGCACAAAGCAAAGGGTCCTCATTTCCCAAGACTTCTCAATATGGTGTGGAATGTGGGACTGTGAGTATCCCTGGCAGCAGAGACTGACACTTTATTGCCTGGGTCTGGGTTCCAGGAAGTAGGAATGAAATAAGAAACTGTTGTCCTATTTTTTTTTTTTTTTTTGGTACTGGGGATCAAACTCAGGGCCTTATGCTTGAGAGGCAAGCACTCTACCAGCTGAGCTATCTCCCCAGCCCTGCTGTCCTATTTTTGAGAGACATTTTTTCACAAAAGCTTCTAGCAGGGCAAAAACTCAGCCTTATGTTTCATAACATCTCCAGATGCCTCAACAATGGCCAATATGGAGGTAAAGGAAACTGTTTTGTAACAAATATTTTAAAATGACACATTTAAACTTTCAACTTTAGAAGTTTTGCTACTCAGTGCTGTCAAGGAGTAGGGGCATATATCAGTGCTCTCTCATCCTGCTAGAACTTTGGAAAAATGACATTGTCTTTCTTGGGAAACATATCAATAATCTTAAAAATGTTCACATCTTCTGATTCAATAATTCTTCTAGGATTTTATCCTAAGGGGAAAGAGTGAGACAAATATGAAATGATTCATGCAAAATGTTGTTTATTGCCACTCTATGTACAGTGCCAATGAATAGAAACAATCTAAATGTTCAGAAAAGGGAATGGTTAAATCTAATATGATATAATCATGTTCCATAACATTACATTATGAAGACTTAAAGTGAAGCTTAAAAAATTAATGATCAGTTTGAATGTTCAATAAAGCATGATAGAAAACTGTATCCACAGTATGTTTTTGTTTTGGGGACATAAGCAACCAGATGGAGAGGGGCATATCATTAAGATATCTATAGCAGCTATTGCTGGCTGGTGAGATTATGGGTGATTTCATTCTGGTCTTTATACTTTTTTGCAGTTTCCAAATTTTCTACCATCAACTTCTATCACCCCATTATAAATGGATCTCCCCCATAAATCAAGCTAGAAAAATCACTAAAATAGTTGTTAAATATTTGAGGAATATATCTGTGTCTTAAGAATCATGCTGATTCAAAGAACCTGACATTTAGATTGAGTAGAGTGGAATTATTCTTTGAAAATATCCACAATAACATTTGCTCTTGGAAAGCCTCATCCTATCCGTTACCCTCATGAGCCTCATACTCTGCTTCCTTGCATTCTCACCCTACCTATGAGGCCCTTTGCTCAAATATTATAAACTTGGATAAACCAGATGACTCAACATGAAGCTTTGCTCTATGTGTTTTTTAATGACTCAGGCCAAACCCAAAATGCATTACCCAGACAGCAGTGTCACCTGACCTCATCTAATACACAAATCTATTCAGAGTGACCTCTGGAATTACATTTAGGATGCTGCATGTTTTGACAAAACTAGTTATTATAAGAATATACTTTTGAGGTCCATATTGTGAGTTCTTGCAATCTAAGGAGATGCATGAGAGTTTAAATTTCAAACAATTTTAAAGAATAAGAACATTAGCAAGAGTAAAAGAGATAAAAATGACTTTCAAAAATATTAAATCTAATTATTTCAATGGTTGTGTACAATTTGAGCTAAAGGCAGGTAAAGGTTGGTGTAACTGTTCCTTTCACCAAAAACGAAGAAGACTGCCCCCTCCTCAGTTACTTTATAAAATATTCCTTGCTGGTAAAAACAAAATAAAAAAATAACAAACAGAAAACAAAAATCATATAAAATTTTGATCTAGGCTTTTTTTTAAATGCAGCCTATTTCTCATATTAATAACTCTCATTTTTGGGATGCCTACTAAGAGCCAACTACCATGCTAGGAGTATGGAATAGTAACCTCTATTATTGTCTCATTAATATGTTTATATGATATTTTAAAATTCCTGTGTGTGTGTGTGTGTGTGTGTGAGAGAGAGAGAGAGAGATTTTTTCCTTGCTCCTCTAGAACAGGAGTCAGTAATCTTTTACCATAAAAAATCAGAGAATACACATTTCCAGTTTTGTGGGCCACAGAGTCTGTTGTAACTATTAAACTCTACCCTGACAGTTTGAAAGCAACCATGGAAAACGTGTAAATGAGTGGGCGTGGTTGTATCCCGATAAAAATTTATTTACAAAAACAGACAACTATAATTTGTAAACAACAGCTCTATGCCAAATGAAAATTTAATGGGGTATTGACCATAACCAGAAATTTAAATTGTGAGGGAAGATAGTTATGGAGTTGAAAATGTCCTAAATGCATCAGAATAACATTAAGTTGATCTTGATTTTAAGATCCTACTTCCTCATAATATTTTCAATCTTTAGGGATAAGAATTCAGGGCTTCTGACCCCTTTGTCACACCTCTATGTGCTCATGTCATGTGGTTGTACCCTGGAATTTCTGAATTCACACCCTGACAAGGGATCAACAGGTCAAATGTAATGATATGAGACATCGAGAATTATCCACTTATCATTTTATAATTACATTTATGTGTCTCAGCTTATTCCAGACTAGCTGTCATCTGCAACATAACTTCCAAATATACACACTGTGCTTAAGCTACCAGTTCAACCTTCAAAACTTTCAGTCTGTACCATCCGAGTCTAATCATCCAAAGATCAAGGAAGTTTTCATTGCAAAGCACATTTCATGCATTTTGTTTTAAAATTCAAAACTATACTTTTGGTCATCATGCCTAAGCATGTTTCTATATTATTCAGGCACAGATTTATTAATATTCAGACATCAGAAGGAAATAAGTCAATTTTTGAATTGTCTACTTTGCATTTCAAATGCACAAGTTGATTATTTGCAGATTATCAAAAACACCAAACCACTATCAAATGAAGTGTTCATATCTCAAAAGAATAAAATTCAGTACTGTCATATTTTACTGGCAAAGGGGAGAAGACAGTTAACTCTTTCATGTGAGATCACTGCAGGTCAAGGCATTCAGCACAAGAAGGAGAGGAGTTCACTGATTTAATTTACTAACTATTCTAAACTTCTGCCCACCTCAGCCCATTCTGTTTTTCCACCAAGACAGTACTATTTACAAAACAGTACTATTTAGATAACAGCCATTTACAGCACATATAACCTTTTATGCTAATTTCTTCACAGGTTCATTTCATGTGATCCTAACTAACCTAGAGAGACACTGTTATCCCCATTTTGCAGATGATGAAAATGAGACTTGGGGTAGTTAAATATCTTCTTCACAACTAGAATGAGATTGCTCCTGGATAATGATAAAAGTTATATTTTAAAGCTTATTATATGCAAACCACCTATCCAAAACTACTCCTCAATAATATAGGCCCAATCTCATTCTTTTTCCTGCCTGGGTTGAGCCCAGTCCATCAAATTTGTAAACAAACACTAATTGTAAACATTAAACCAGCCAATGTCTCAGCTTTTGCATTTCTGTTTCACTGATTTTTCTTGAAGGAGCAAAGGGCTTAGATGACCAATAGTATGTTTGTTTCAGGGAAATATTTAGGTGTTCCAATCAAAATTTATTAAACATCCCACATATTGATCTGGTAGACAAAAGCAGATAGATGGAGATAGAGAGAGACAGTCTGTGGATATTTTACTGTATAATAACTTTAATGATATTTGGACTTTTGTTAATAGAAAATTCTATATATTTCCCTTGAATGAAGAATGAGATGCTGTCTGTCACTGTACTGCTATGATCTCATTTCAGAGTATCTGGACATATGTAGTCCTCTTTTTTTATTTCTATTGGAACATGGTTCATATAGGCAAACATGAAATTCTGACTTACTGTATAACCTATCATCCCTTATCAGTTTGTGATTTAGTGTAACCTGAACAGGTATTACACTGTTATTTTGTTAAGGAGCAAATAGAACATGATTCACAGCTAAAAGGTCAGACCCCAGGCTCTGATTAGGGAAGATCAGGAAAAAACAAAAAGTTTTTCCTGTAACAGAATATTGCAATTAAGCACACACAAAGCAAACAACTGTCTCAGTGTCACAATGATTTGAAAACAAAAGTGAAAAAGTATTTTGTCAAAATTGAGATAGAACTAAATATATAATGTGGAAGGAACTGATTGAACATGGATGTTTCTCGTGGGAGTTCATGTAAAATATAGACCGATGCAAGATGGAAAGCCATCAGGAAGTTTCACGTGTTACTCTATCTCTTTAACTACTAAACTCACCGTTACAATTACCAAAGGTAATCACTACTACAACCAATATGAAAAACTCTCTCTGTGAAAGTATGAGCCCAATCGGCATGTTCATGCCTTCATCTAGCTTACCCAGAGTCCATAAAGATGCCAAGAGGAAGAGTCCTGCTATTTATTTCACTGTATTTTTTGTATATTTCCCTTAGCCATTCTAATAGATGATGAGATTCTGATGGGCAAGAACTACATGTATTATTCCTCTTATATTCCTTAACAGTACATTTGAATTAAATAGTCCCTCCAGAGGATAGAAGACAAGGGTCTTTATTCACAAGAAGCTGACATTTTCCAGCACTTTACACATCTCCTTTCAATAATGGCTGGCTGTTCCTTCAAAAATGTATAATCAGTACCCAAATACTGAATGGATTCTATATAGGGCTCTATCTTACTTGTAAGGGAAAAGGTTTTGGGGGCACTACTGGAAGAAGATATGAAAGGTGACTTATTCCATTAGCTGAGATTAAGAAAAATCAGATGCTTGGGTTCACAGAAGGATCCCATAAACAACGTATGGATTCTCAAGTCAAAAACTAGGTCTTTTCCCCCTTTTCATACCTTTTTTTACACTCAGAATCATTACATGTTTTGGGATTTCTGGTCTACTTCAAAGGTATTCCTGATTCTAATATTTTGAAGGAGTTTTGGGTTTGGTGCTGCTGTTGTGTTTAGGGAGAGGGTCAAAATTCAGAAAATAGGAACCGAGAAGTGCCCCTGAACTTATACTATGACCCTCCTTTTGAGGTTTGTAGATATATAGATTCTTAAATTGCTGTTTCAAAAGGATGGGTGCACACATATGCATTTCTAAGGTCCAAAATACAATCCTGATTGTCTTTACTATAGAGAAGTTTATTCTCAGGAAGAAATAATTATCATCTCATATTTCCTAGAAAAATGCATTTAAGATATGTATAAATTCAAACTAATCCTCCCAAGATCCATAGGATTCTAAGAAGTCAAACACAATTATTGATGATTAAATGTTAAATTAATGTATATCAAAGATTGATTATTAGGTGAATAACATAAAGTGCTAAACATTTCAGCTGCTTGTATGTTTTAAATATTGTATGTGGCATAATAGGGTCTATCATAGAATCAATGCATATTGTATACCAGTGCTCTTTTAATAGGATTTGGAACATAATTTACTAGGCTCATTGATTTTGGAAGCTTATACTGTGCCTTCTGTTTTCTTGATCTACTCTTGATTATAGCAATGATATATTAGATGGAAAGATCTTGATCATAACCCAAACCCCCACTTATCACACTTTTTCTTCACATGCGAAATAATACTTTGCTTAAATATAAGGAGATTATGGGGCTTGTATTTGCACATCTTAGCTAGACACAGGAAGTAATTCTGGGAGATCACAACATAGCCAGAAGGAGCAGGCAGATGTTTGAAAGGTTAAGCCTCAGTCCAGGTAGCAATGACTTCAGTGGAATACGGAGCTCAGCTATCTTCTGTCAGGGATGTATGGTAGACTTCTCAGTTCAGGACATTGGCTGGAATCGCAGTCAACTTTTCCTTTCACAGTCGGTGAGACAAGCTGCCCTTCTGCCTTTCAGTAAAATGCAGGATACACACCAGAGCTTTAGAAGCCCCAACAAAGACAGCATTCTTTCTTCAAAAGATAAAATTGTGCACTTTTACCAGCCAAAGAAATCAGAAAAGCTATTACATGAATAAAATGTGCCTGAAGAAGTTTAATGAGATAAATGAAGATATGACAAAATATCTAAGACCAGATGCATGTTGTGGAATCAGCTGGGCCCTATTCCTGGGAGGTTGCCCCATAAGTCCATTTATACTATTGCCTCGAAAGTTTCCTCCAGTGATATATAATTGCACTTAAAATTTACTCCACAGTGTATAATTTTCTCAGCAAAAACACAAACTTAAAAATAGCCGCAGAACTATTAGAGCAGTTACAATTCACAGATTCTTTTGAAGAATTTAAACTAGTATTATCAACACCCGGAGGCAGCTATTTTTGTAAAACAAGAAATAAAGAACATCTTTCATTGCTTCCAGGAAAAAAATATATTATGCATACTATAAAAATGTGGAGTTGAGTGATTCTGGTATGGTTTCATTTCATTTAATCCTACTTCCTCCCCCACAGACAAACAGCTATATCATCACAACATCCCCAAGGTCTTAAAGCTTAAAAAGAAGTGAGCCTTACAAATGGCTGCTCAGCTTCCCCCTACCTTGGCCTCCGCATTCATGCATGGGGAATGGTGTGTCCTGGGAAAGGGGGAAGATAAGCTGCAACGTGACTCTGGGAGTAAAGAGTGAATTTTAATGTTGTTAAAACATACGGTTTTAAGAAATGTACTCGATGTCTAAAATTCCTTTGCTCAATGAAGAAATCATTGAGAAGATCCTGGCAGAATGTCAAATACTGCATTTATGAAGACAATTAAAACAGTATAATGCAAAATCTATAATTAGAAACATATCTGTGCAAGTTACATACTATTTTTCTTCCATGGAGTTAAATGCAAAACATGAATTTCTGCCAACATTCATTAGAGTCTTCACCAGATAATACTGCTTTATTGAGGATATGGTATTAGCTGTCACAAAGGTTAAATTAAAAAACAGCCAATGCCCTAAAAGGGATATGTTCTTACATCACTACTTAGATTTCCACATAATTAAATCAGGGACATGCTGTGGTTTGTTCAATACTAATGTGGCCATGACATTCTCTCACTTCAAATCCATTTTTTGAAATTGGGAAGCTATTCAGGAATAAAACTGCATATGCGAACTTCATACATAGTTGGATTTTTAACAAGTTATTTGGTTCCCCAAGTGATTTAACTAAATTTCCCCTTTCTTGCTCCCTTCTTTTCCTCTCTTCTCTTCTTATTTCTACAAACATTAAGATAGTTCATTGTAGTTCAAGACATCTTGCTTACTAATAAACATACAGTGGTTGATGGAAAGCCTAACACTGGGTAAAAGACAAGGAGCAGAAAAGTTCACATAATAACTTTGTGTCCTTTTGTCAGAAGTAGAGATGACTATTAGTTATTAGAGGAAAAGTGGATGGTATTTTTGGTATTGGGGGTAGCAGAAGTGCTATGGTTTGAATGTTTGTGGCCCCCTGAAATACATATATTGAAGTCTTCATGGAAACAAGATGGTATTAGAAGGTGGTGCTTTCTAAGAAAATGAGAATTCATGAGTAGAATTCGTGTTCTTATTAAAGAGTCCCCAGAGACTGCCTTGTCCATTCCATCATATGACAGTGAGAAGGCTCAATCTATGAACAAGGATAATAGCCCTCACCAGACACCAAATCTGCCACCACTGCATTGATCTTGGACTTCATATCCTCCAGAACCATGAACAATAAGTTTCTTCTATTTATAAGTTACCTTCTATGGTATTTTAATCTAGTGTTCCCAACAGAGTAAGACAATGTGCACAGAAATTGAATAAATGGATCACATCAGGAAAAGTACCCAGACAGATTCACTGGGCAGAATTCAAGGGGTCTATATAAGAAATATGAGAGGGTTGGGGAGATAGCTCAGTTGGTAGAGTGCTTGCCTTGTAAGCACAAGGCCCTGGGTTTGATCCCCAGCACCCCCCAAAAAAAAAAAAAGAAATATGAGAAACATCAATGCCACCATTTTTAAGTACCTGATATTTGGCCACCCAAGGCAAGATGGAGTCTATAATCAGAAAACCCTCATGGCTACAGATTCAGACACATGATATTCAGGGCAGATTTCCCCAGAGCACAATCCCTATCTACCAGAGACTGCTCAGTAGTCTTACATTCTAATGTGCTTCATTCTGTAGGAGTGCCAGTCTAGCCACATGTTCTCGATCATGGTCAGTATGGCATCATAAATTTCTGCATAACTGTTTAAAAATCTGGGAACCAAGAATGCTTTGAAAGTACCATGCTCACTTCATTCCCAAGACAATTCCCTCATTTGGAAAATACTACCCTGGCTTAGAGAGAATGATACTGCTCTGACACACATCAGAATGAAGGTAATAAAATAGATGGATAATGTATTAAATTTTCCCCTTTCCATAGCAGTCTGCATTCAGTATCATGGACTGGCTACAAATGTGAACAAAACAAGTCAGTTACCACACCAAAACACTAGACATTCTCTGGAGAAACTGGCTCTTTCTTTGAAATATTAGACAACATTGTGAGCATAGATTAATACTTCTGTGTTGTAAACATGATAGCTTTCTGTGGTTTCAATATAGTGAGTAAATGTTGGAGTATTTGGAAACAAGCATAAATTGTTGTGCTTAGTCCACAGAATACAAAAAAAAAAAAAAAAACTACTGTAAGTGCTTGCCATCAAATGAGGGTTCAAGGGTATGACTTACTATTGAGGCAAATTGATATATATATATATATCTGTAACTTCAAGTTGCTCATGGTCTCTCAGGGAGACAAGATAGGGCCATTAAGAATGACAATGCAAAGATTTTCTCCCACTCTGTAGGCTCTCTCTTCACATTGCTGATAGTTTCCTTTGCTGAGAGAAAGCTTTTTAGTTTGAATCTATCCCAGTTATTAATTCTTGCTTTTATTTCTTGTGCTATGGGAGTCCTGTTGAGGAAGTCTGGTCCTAAGCCGACATGTTGAAGCTCTGGACCTACTTTTTCTTCTATAAGATGCAAGGTCTCTGGTCTGATTCCGAGATCCTTAATCCATTTTGAGTTTAGTTTCATGCATGGTGAGAGATATGGGTTTAGTTTCATTCTGTTTCATTCTCCCAACACCATTTGTTGAAGAGGCTATCTTTTCTCCATTGCATATTTTTGGCCCCTTTGTCTAGTATGAGAAAATTGTATTTATTTGGGTTTGTATCCGTGTCCTCTATTCTGTACCATTGATCCACCTTTCTATTTTGGTACCAATACCATGCCGTTTTTGTTACTATTGCTTTGTAGTAGAGTTGAAGATCTGGTATTGCGATACCCCCTGCTTCACTCTTTCTGCCAAGGATTGCTTTAGCTATTCTGGGTTTTTTATTCTTCCAGATGAATTTCATAATTACTTGCTCTATTTCTGTAAGGTACATCATTGGGATTTTAATTGGAATTGCATTGAATCTGTATAGAACTTTTGGCAGTAGGCCATTTTGACAATATTAATTCTTCCTATCCAAGAACATGGGAGATCTTTCCATCTTCTAAGGTTTTCTTGAATTTCTTTCTTTAGTATTCTGTAGTTCTCATTGTAGAGGTCTTTCACATCTTTTGTGAGACTGATTCCCAAGTATTTTATTTTTTTCGAAGCTATTGTGAATGGGGTAGTTTTCCTAATTTCTCTTTCTGAAGATTCATCGCTTATGTATAAAAATGCCTTAGATTTATGTGCATTGATCTTATATCCCACTACTTTACTGAATTCCCTAATGAGATCTAAAAGTTTTCTGGTGGAATTTCCTGGTTCCTCTAAGTATACACTAATCTCCAGAATCTATAAAGAACTCAAAAAACTCTACACCAAGAATGCAAATAATCCAATCGACAAATGGGCTAAGGAAATGAATAGACACTTCACAGAATAAGATGTACAAGCAATCAACAAACATATGGAAAAATGTTCAACATCTCTAGTAATAAGAGAAATGCAAATCAAAACCACCCTAAGATTCCATCTCACCCCAATTAGAATGGTGATTATCAAGAATTGAAGCAACAACAGGTGTTGGCGAGGATGTGGGGAGAAAGGAACACTCTTACATTGCTGGTGGGGCTGAAAATTAGTGCAGCTACTCTGGAAAGCAGTGTGGAGACTGCTTAGAAAACTTGGAATGGAACCACCATTTGACCCAGCTATCCCACTCCTTGGCCTATACCCAAAGGACTTAAAATCAGCATATTACAGAGATACAGCCACATCAATGTTCATAGCTGCTCAGTTCACAATAGCCAGATTGTGGAACCAACCTAGATGTCCTTCAATTGATGAATGGATAAAGAAACTGTGGTATATATATATACAATGGAATATTACTCAGCCATAAAGAATGATAAAATTATGGCATTTGCAGGCAAATGGATGAAACTGGAGAATATCATGCTAAGTGAGATAAACCAATCTCAAAAAACCAAAGGACGAATGATATCGCTAATAAGTGGATGATGACACATAATGGGGGTGGGAGGAGTTAGTGTTAGGGTTATAGTTAGGGTTAGGGAGGGGGGAAAGAATGGAGGAAGGAAGGACTGTATAGAGGGAAAAGAGGGGTGGGAGGGTGGGGGGGAGGGGAAAAATAACAGAATGAATCAAACAGCATTACCCTATGTAAATGTATGATTACACAAATGATATGCCTTTACGCCATGTACAAACAGAAATAACATGTATCCCATTTGTTTACAATAATTAAAAAAAAATCTTAAACCTTGAAAAAAAAAAAGAATGACAATGCAAGGCAACTTGTGACATGTGATTTTAACAGTGATTTCTAGTAATAACAACAGCTGCCATTTGCTGAGTACTTATAACGTGCCAGGCATTGTGCTATCCTCTATTTATACTATCTCATATTAAATCCTTGAAACAACCCTATAAAGAGCAATTATTATTTGTAGTTTACAAGTGAGAAAACAGGCTTATAAATGTCCATTGACTTTCCTGATATTACCCAGCAAGTACTTGGTAGAATCTTGATATTAATCCAGATCTGGCACAAACAGAGACAGAAGTGCGAGACAGGCATCTGGGAGAGATGGCATAGGCAAAAATGCCTAGCTAAAAGACTGAAACTTTGTGAATGAATAAATCTAATGACTGGTAGTGCAGGGGATTAAAACAATAAAATGATCCCTCTTGGGAAACAGCATCAAGTGCTACCTGCCTGTCCCCTGCCAAAATAAAACCAAGAAAAATGAGGTCTGAGAGATGACTACTGCTGAGAAGTCCCTGAACCAATGTTAAGGGTGTGGCACTCAGTAGTATATTGGAAAATGTGCTGGCAGTTTGAGAAGGCAGTAGGCAAAGGAAGGAATGGGAAGACCTTGGATGAAATTACATTCTACCCATCAATTGCTATGCTACTAAGTACATGATATTCCTGAGCCTTGGTTTCCTCATCTGTAATGCCAATCACCTTGCAGGCCCTGTGAAGACTTGAGAGAGAGAAGCATATTGCATTATGATGCAGTATGTAGTGTTTGGGGTTCAGTGAGTAGGACTGTGGTGACTTCTTGGCCACTTCTAGTCCTGCATACCTAGGCCACCCCTCAGGTGCTCCAGTACTCTCCACAGATGTTGTTACCATCAGTTAAAAGTGACTAAAGTACCCTCAATATATAGCAGGTGCAAGTAGTATGATTAATGAAATTCAGAATTTGTCAATTAAACTAAAGTCTATTCAAAAAAGAGTCAAGAAAACCCACAATAAAAACATACAATCTAGTAAGGCAATGAGAATTTTACTAGTTTGAATAATTCTCAATCAGCAAAATGACTGTATTGTGTATAATTTCAAACCTAGAAAGCCAATACAGAAGCAATTCTATTTAGGGTAACAGGGAAATGAAGATGTATTTGTATCTGAGCTGTGTATGGGGGTTTCCCTTTTAAAACTCTATGAAGCACAGCTTTTACAGTTCCTCTGACAATTAGAACAAAAAGTGGGAGAAACTTTTCCCAAGCCTAAAGGATATTATTCTTGGCAATAAAGAATCATGAAATTAATGAGCTGTCTACTAGAGATTTACCATTAAAAATGTATATGAGAAAACCAGTCTAGGCAAACTCCATTCCCTCAATCAGTAAACGCTATCCTGGGAGTTAACTTGGCACTTACAAAAGTTCCATTAAATCTTGTAAACCATCCTCATCTCAGTCAGTTGTGAAAGATGAATTTGTTCCATGCCTCTCCCCTCCTATGACCTGAAAAAGGGTAAGCACTTTTTCTGGAAGGTACTGTTATTCCAAAACAGGGGCCTCAGGTTTCCTATTTGTCCACCGGGGTGCTCTCTGATCCTCCAAATCAATGTAGCTCCTGCCCCCTTGACAAGGCCCAGCACCCATCTTCTGCAAAGGATGGAGAAGTGACCATTATTAATACCACACTAAATGCTTATATTGGAAAATGAATAAATGCTAATGAAATTGCTTTTATGGGCTGACATTCATGGATGGCAGAAAGGGACATTAAAGAATGAGTCCTGTATTTGCTCTTCGGGAGTATTTAAACTCCCAGCCAAAGCTCAGTGGCAAAATGCACATGTGGGCACACACACTAATGCACTCATGCCTGCACACAAACTGTAAAGGTCACTGAGCACTTGTTAACCTTGAAGGGGGAAGAAAAACCTCAGTATTTTTCCCCAACAACACTCCAAGCCTCTTGTAAATCATATTCATATTCATATACTTAAGCATTAATTTACATACTTAATTTCTGACAGGCTGACAAGCACAGCCCTTCTACCCTCTCAGTGTAAAGTGAGAAGTCACTTGTTATTCAGTGTATCCGTTACAGTGGTAGTGCTGCTAACTGTATTTTATATAATGTGCTATCTGCAGAAAGGCAGATAAGAATTTGATTTAACATCCAATTAAAAGCCGTCATTGAAAAATTACTTCAAATAAGCCTTTTATTTTCTTTAATCAGTCTTCAATTCAAGCCTTCCTTGGACCTACTGAACCAAGCATCAGGACTCATGAATTTTGATTAAAAAATTTGAGCCCATTTCTAACTTAAGCAGATTTTTTTTGTTGCACTGTTTGATAGAAATTTAATAAATCTATGAATCCTAGCCAGCATCATTTATCATCTTTTTTTCCGCAAGACTGGCCTATTATACCTAGGCAGTAAATTATGAGAGAACCAGCAAACCAAAACTTTTCAGCCCGTTACTGAAGAAGAGATATAATCACTTGCATTGAACCATATAATTATAGTAGAATATGAAGCTCTGAAACATTAGGTCCTGTTTTGAATATGTAATGTCCATGCTTTGAGAGTCTTAAAGATTTCAGCTGATCTAATATAGCTCAGTTTAGCATTATATGAAAGTATTTGTTGTTAATGAAAATAATAGCAAGGGAAAAAATAAAGAAACTTGTAAACAGAGTGATCCCAGGCAGAATAATTCAGGAAGTAACTCTAGGCATTGAAAGACAAATGGAAAACCAAAAACTTTCAATTTGGTGATTTACAGGTAAAAAATCACAAGATAAAGGTTCAAATTTTGTTACTTCCATTTGTTCTTTAAGCTCAAATAACTTTTTTGCTTATGTTCATAAGGTTGTAACTGAATCCTTTATAGGGTTTTAGTCAGCATAACATACATTCTTTCATCCATTCAAAAATCATGTTTCAACTCTTTCTAGGGACCGGGTACCATATTGGACCTTGAGAAATAAATGTACAAGCTAGGTCAGCCTAGTGCATGAGACAGATAATAAAAGCAATCCAGAAAATGTGTGAGCAGTGCTATGTGAAAAGACATGCAGTCAGGAGTTAAGGAAGACATCCTTCTGACAAGGCCATTTAAGCTAGGTCTAAGAATGAGTAGGAGTTCATGAGGTTTAGTCCATATTCTGTCAACAATATCTTTATTGATACCTGTGTCTATGGGTTCATGAATCACAAGAGTTTCATGTGGAAGTTACATGGTCAATGGGAAAGATGTACTTGAAAAAGATGTCTAGTTCATTTATCCATTTTTTGATTGGGCAATTTATTTTTTGGTAGTTTTTTGAGTTCTGTAAATATTTTTAATATTTAATTGTCTTCCAAAAAGTAGCTAGCAAATATTTTTTTCCTCCCATTCTATAGGCTCTCTCTTCACACACTTGTCAAAAGAAGAAATACAAATGGCCAAGAAATGTATGAAACATGTTCAACATCATTAGCAATTAAGGAAAAGCAAATAAAAACCACACTGAGATTTCACTTCACTTGATAGCAATCATCAAGAATACAAGTAAGAAATGCTGGAGATGACTTAGAGAAAAATGATCACTTATACACTGTTGGGGGATTGTAAATTAGTACACCACTCTGGAAATAAGTATGGATGATCCACAAAGGCCAGGAAAGAAACATCATATGACCCATCTATACCATTCCTTGGTATCTGTCCTAATACTTAAATTCATTTTACTATAGGAAAATATACACATACCAATGTTTGTAGAACACAGTGCACAATGGCCACATTATGGAACCAGGTTTTGTGTGCATCAATTAAATAGATAAGAAATGTGGTTGTTACGGTTTGGATGTGAGGTGTCCCTCAGGAGCTCACGTGTGAGACAATGAAGGAAGGTTCAGAGGAGAAATGATTCGGTTGTGAAAGTCTTAACCCAGTCACTGAATTAATGCCCTGATAGGGATTAAATGAGTGGCAACTGAAGTGGTAGGGTGTGCCTAGAGGAGGTGGGAATTGGGGTGTGACTTTGGGGTATATATTTTGTATCTAGAGAGTGGAATCTCTCTCTCTCTGCTTCCTGATCACCATGTGAGCCGCTTCCCTCTGCCACACTCTTCCTCCATGATGTTCAGTTTTACCTCAAGCCCCAAGGAATGGAGCCAGCCTTCTATGGACTAAGACCTCTGAAACTGTGAGCCATCAAATAAACTTTTCCTCCTTTACAATTGTTCTGGTTGGGTTCTTTTAGTCACAGCAGTGAAAAAGCTGATTAAAAAAGTGATATACATGAAATGGAGTTTTACATGTCCATAAAGAAGAACAAAATTATGGCATTTGCAGTAAAATGGACGGAACTGGAGAACAATATGTAAAGCAAAATAAGTCAGATTCAGAAAGTCAAGGGTCATATATTTTTTCTTATATGTGAAAATTAGAAGGAAAAAGGGAGAAAAAGGGACGACAGGGGAATCTCATAAAAGTAGAAAGAAGACTAGTACAAAAGAGGGAGGTAGAAGGGATGGAAAAGGGGATGTACTGAAGAATGATAGCAAATTTTTTATGTGTAAGTACAAATATGCAACAACAAATCCTACTATTGTGTACAATTAAAATGCACTGATACATTTTTTAAAGATTTTTACTTTTCTCAGAGAAATAATCAAGTATCTAATATTTATTTTGTGTCTATGAACCCAATTTTAGTCCTTCTACCTCTCTGCCACCATGCCAATGACTACACAGGTTGGACTTCTTTGTTTCCAAAGTGGGTCAGATCCCATTTTTGTGCTTTGATATAATCTCTCCCTAATTCCTGGGAATGCCAAACCCAATCAGTCTCTTCCAATGAATTGGCCCTCAATCTTCAAGAAGAAGATGTATTTGGAGAATAGTTATCTGCTGGCCCCAAGTTCCTTTTTCCCCAAGTTCCCACAAGAGCCTGGTTAACCCTCTAAGAATGTAGTATTAACATTGCTCATGTACTTATCTGTTTCCTGAATAATATAGGATGTATTAGGTATTGATGAATGAATGAATGAATGAATGAATGAATTCTATCACTCTGTTCATAATTTCTTATACTGCTGACTTGTATAGTTGTGGCAATTTTAGTTTTGAAGAGAAAATGCTAGCCTTAATCCTTTAGGAAGGGGTTTAATGTGCTCCAACATATAAATGACCATGATACCTTCAGAAAAGTCAACACTAATTGATACAATAGAAGTAAGAGAAGGAATTTAATCTGGCTTCACAACCTGTGTTTTCTTATTTATACTCTTCCAAAACACCCTGCGTGTAAAAGAAGGCAAATGATAACTATGAGATATTAATTTTTAAGAGGCTTGAGAGAGAAAAGCTTAGCCCATAGCTGGAAAACAAAACAAACAAAAACACTAAGTAGCATCTTACAAACAAGGACTAATATCCAAAGGGGAAAAAATTGTCAATGAAAAGTCTATCAAGGATTTCAGATTACTTAAGAATAGATATAAGTATATAACTATTGTACCTTATTCACCTATAGTACCATCAACTACTATTGTAATGTAGTCAATTCTAATGCTATTTCCTCTTTTAGCTTTGGCTATTTTCCTCAAATTTTTAAAAAATGTAATAATTAACTCATCTTAATTAATGAGTTTCTCTGCAATGTTTCCATATATGCATATATCACACTTCGCTTTGTTCAAGTCAAACCTCACTAGTATCCTCTCTTTCCTTCTCTTCTTTCCATCCTCCCCTTGGTTCCCTTCCCCTTGCCTATTAGCTCCAATTCTACTTTCATCATTTTTTTAGAATCCTCATATGACAGAAAACATTTCATACTTATGTTTCTGCATCTGGATTATTTTGGTTCACATGATTTCCAGTTACAGCCATTTTTCTGCAAATGACAGTATCTCATTCTTCTTCATGGCTGAATAGTACTCCATTGTGTGTATATATATATATATATATATATATATATATATATATATATATACCATTTTTTTAATCTTTTCATCTGCTAATGGATGCTTATATTTATTCCATAACTTGCTTAATGTAAATAATAAAGATATTTATGCAGGTTTCTATTTGGTAAGTTGACTTCATTTGCTTCAGGACACCCAGAAATGTTAGAGCTAGTTCATATTTAAGTCTTATTTTTAGGCTTTTAAGTTACTTCCATACTGTTTCCCACAGTGACTGTGCTAATTTGCATTCCAACCAAAAATGTATAAGAGTTCTTTTACTCCACAACCTTGCCAGTATGTTTTTTATTCATAATAGCCATCCTGACTAGGGTGAGATGTAATCTCAATGTAGTCTCAATTGTCCTAAAGGTTAAAGATATTAAGCATTTTTCATATAGTTATTGTTGGCTACTGTTTTTGTTTAATTGACAAGCTACTACACAGTGCTTAATTGTGCATTTTTTTTCCTTTTCAAAAGGCAAAGTGATTGTTAGTTATACCTACTTGCTTTTTAGTGTTCATGTATGTATAGAAATAGGGGAACACTAATTATCAGACACATGTAAGTGAACAGGCACAGGAAGTCCAGTTAAGTTTCAACAATGAAAAACATTTGCCAACATCATTGTATCATTTTTAAGCCAATGGACAAATCAACTAAAATAAAGCTCATCTGTTGCTGAGCCACATAAAATCAACTCATTAAAATACTTCTTTTGAAGAAGTCAAGAACTACTTGACTTCTAAAAGAAAGCATTAGGTGGGGTAGATGGGGGAAGAGTTTCATGAAAATTAAAAAAATATCTTCCACTTCCCTATCACTTCCTGTGGAGTTGCATTAGAGGTCTCAGGTGTGATCAGCCATTCACTGAACACAATATTACACATTCCTACAATTTATAACTTTTAGGAATGAGGAGATCAACTACCTTAACCTCTTCATTTTATAGATGAAGCCGCAGTGAGGAAATGATTGGTTTGGAGTCATATATCAGGGAGAACCAAAGCAATATGGAAAACTTGGGTTATTGATCACCATTTGATTGACAAGAGGATATATACAAGAAGGTATTTATAAGAGCAATAACCAACCAATGAATCCACATAAGGAGCCAGGCACAAAGTTCTCCACTTCCTGTAAGACAGTTTGGGAATTCCTAGCTTATCCATATGTATAGTCTCTGCCCAAATCCTACATATTAAGGGATCTTGAATCCTCCCATAACCAGTGAGGGGCACTCTAACTTTATAGATAAGAAATCACAGGGAGAAAATCAGGACAAATCTAGAGTCAAAAACAGAAGTAGGATCACCTTTAAAACCTGACAGCACTATAGGTCTCTGTCTGAATGCCTTCCTTCTTTGAACCTGATACAAAAGAGAAAAACACAAACAAAACAAAAATATACTGTGACACCTCCATAAGACAGTGTGGTTGTATTAGAAGACTTTTAGAAAAATGGCATGTGCCATCTTTCCATTTTGAATTATCACCAATGTTGAATGAACTCTTTGAAAAGTGGTGGTGTGAACCAGAAGAAAGGTACTGGGTGGGAGTTTAAAATTTTAATTCTGCAAACTATCTAAATGGCATGTGAAAATGGTCAACACTAAGAGGGAATAAAACAATATGCAAAATGAGATTGCAATTATAATGTCAATTCTTGTCTTCTATCAACACACATATGCATCTGGACATGAGGAAACCAAAAGGTTAGTACTAGGTATTTCTGGGTGATGATATACTTAAACTTTGCTTTATTTTTCATATATTTACCTCCATGCAAGATATTTATTTAAATTATCACTATAGAGATATAAAATTATATTATATAAATAGATGGGACACTTGGATATAAGTTAATGTTTGAGCCTCAGCCTCACCAATTTCCATCATCCAAGGCAGATTACTACTTCCCCTTGCTGAGCCTCTCCTTAGAGGGCTGTTTCAGGCAGTGAATGAAAGTACAATGGAACAAAGTGAAACATATAAAGGTCATCTTGCGTTCTTAGCACAATTACCTCCTTCTTTCTTGGGCATATAATGTGAAAAAATAGACATAAGATTTCTTGGGTTGATTCTATACAGAAATCTTAGCATAGCGAAATATAAGAACATGTACACACAGTTAGACATTTCCTTCCATGTATTTTATATAAACACATTTATTTATGCTTCCATCCCTCTTTTAAAGGGTTTTTAAACAAATTCAGTCTATAATTGGCAGTTTTCTACATTCTTTGCCAGTATGCCACACCCTACAATGAACTAAAATTCTATTTGTGACTGAAGCCCTTGAGGATTTCATTTTAAATCATATAATTTGTATAACCTACTTTGATACTCAGAGTCATTTTCATGAAGCTTATTAGAGCTCTCACCCTCTCTATTCATGTACTACATCTACCATTGTCCTTTGTTGCTGGGTGAGTGGACATGGTTAAGAAAATAAAGGATTTAGGGTCTCCCGGTAAAATGTAAGGAGAAGAAAGATTAAGAAAACAGGGAATTTATCATGTGCATCCACTGCTCATTATGATACATACACACACAGACATACCTCTCACTCAGAGTTCAAAAATTCATTACCAAATGTTAGATTTCACCGTTCACAAAACACAAAGAAAAAGCATCTGTAAATAGTGACGAAAAGTATTTGTGTGTATGTGTGTGCATATTTCCCCAAGAATTCCTTTACTTTAAAAACTTGCAATCACATATATTCTGTGTTCATTTAGGAAGTCATGAAAAGTTTGATCTGTAAAATCTTCACTTTCGTTGGAGGACACATATTATTCAAAATGGAATAACAGCTGCATGACAATCACTGTTACTCCTTGAAAAACATCATTCATGTTGATTGGATTAGAGCATTGAAATATATTACTATTTGTTTATCTCACGTCTGTAAGGCAATAATATCACAAAAGCTTTATGGAAAACTGAACCATAAGCTGAAAAGAAAATATTAGTTTTAAGGTCGGATTTAGAGAGAAAAGTGAATCTGAATGTTTGGACAGGAGGAGCTGGCTAGAAATAGAGCTGTAAATAAATGAACAATACATGACTTACCTCTGCCAAAAAATACAAGATATAAGGAAATCACAAAAAGAAGTGAAAAGGAAGATTAGAAGAAATAAGTTTTGGATTTTTTAAAATATAGGCTAAACAGAATCCAAATAAAATTTATGAAGCCAAGAGAAGAAAGTTTGAGAGCATGTACAGACCTTCTGAGTGAGTTCAGGAAGATGGAATGATATGTGTTCATGAAGGAGGACAAGGGAGATCTAGGAATTGAGAATGATCCATGGATGTTTGGAAATTGATCATTCTCTTCCTGTGGGGAAATAACATTCAACTCAAAGCAAATATAGTTTGCTATATTTTTAGAGCAAATATAGTTCTTCATTTCCCTACCTGCAAAGCAAATACAAGTTCTCCAAAGGCATGACATTAAAATCCTAAAGACTTTAAATACAATTTAGTCCCATTTTTATTTTTATAGACACAAAACAGCATTCCTTTCTGTAAATAAGTGGGAAAAATTTAGAGCTATTGGAAAAAAAATTTTAGTATTTTCATATGTACCAATTCTTTTATTATAAACATATAGTAGAGCCACTCTTCAGCTTATGTTCCACCTCCAAAGTAATGTGATGTAGTTAAATGCAAAAGAAAATGAAAAATGCATACCATTTCAATTTTGAACAGCCAAATAAAGAATTGATTGAATAACTAAAGAAGGGGGTATGTACATAAACATACATGGACTCTCAGACAGAATTGTACATAAGAGACTCTGAGATAATATCTCTGTACCCATTCTTGACTGAATGATTATTTTCCTACATGATTGGTTTTTACAATGTCAAAGCCAGTATGCCATCCCTTGCTTCAATGCCTACAATATAGATAATTCCCATGCAAGCCACTTGTGCATATCTGCCAAGGCTCTGCAAAACTCAAGAGTCTATTCTTATCTGAACTGTTGCTTAATGAGTTGGGGGTGGTCTTATCTACAGCTGTAGACAGACATTTTTTTCAGGGTCAGTTTCTAGTGTTTTCATTTGATTGCTGTGTGATGTTTGGAAGAGTAACAGGTCTAAATTCACTCATCTGTTAAATATGCTAGATGATCTTGCAGGGCTCTTCCAATTTTCACACCTGTTACAGTGTGCACATTCAAACCAGTTGGAGGCATACAAAATATACAAATGCACAAAGGTTATGGAAAACCAGGTTTGCAGTGGACTATTTGTCAGATGTTAAATTTAATTACCCCTATTATTGGTAGAGGCAGTTGGGAAGGGAGCCTCTCATTGGTCAATATTGCAGAAGACTTTTTAATAATATATCAATTCCTAGAATGTTGAAAATTATGACAAATGTTAGCCAAAGCCAAAGAAGAGCATGCCCCATTTTCAGTGGCTGTTATCATCTATGTCCATCTCCTAATTCAATAAGGAAAGATTAAGCAGGAGTCAGTGTGCTGTAGTTAAATAAAATACAAGTCAATGGAATCTAAATGGATTTGTGATGGAATACTGGCTCCATGCTTCTCCACATGCTTTTGAAAAGGTGGCTGATGACTCTGAATCTTAGTGGGGATATAATACTAGCTACTAATTCATAAGATTATTGGGAAGTTTAAATAAGATTATATACATAAAGCTCTAACAGAGTGGCAAGCAACTTTATTCCTTATTTATTTCATGTTCAATGGTTAGTCTAACACTACCACCTCTGTGGTTCCCTTCCCTAAACTAGGGTCAAACTCCTGAGTTGAAATTATACAACAGTTCAAGTGCAATAACCAAGGAAGTGCTCACTACAGGAAAGAGATCCATACTCAACACTGGAGGCAGAGAAAGTGTGGAGCAAACACTCCCCCACCCTCCCTGTGTGAGTCTATAGTGGCCTAGAAGGTTCTCACTGGGTGGACAGAGGGTCACAACATACTTTCTGTCCCCAGGCTTCTGATCCCACACCATGCCATAAAAGGATGCTCAATAGCCTTGCTGAGAATGGCTCCATTGTTGTAACTGAGGCCATGACATGGAAATAGCTGGATAGGTTTTGGTATCCTTCTGTCAGATTATAGACTCTAGACTACATAACTGGCTAGTTTTGTCTCCCAAACAAATTAACATTTGGTCAGGCCCACCGTCAAATTAAGACATTCAATTGTGCTTGGTGAGACTTGCTGAAAGCCACAATTTCAAAGTATTAATTATATCCACTGGAGGCCTGTGCATCTACTGATATGTTAAATCAATGGCAGCACTCCAAAGGCAGCATATACAACCTGCAAGCACGGGAACACATCATGGAGTTTGAGGAAGTATGGTGTTTGCTTTGAAAAAGTAAGTTTTATTTTTTTAACAGTAGTGTTTTAATTTTTCTTTTTCATAAAAGTAACTTTGTAATCTCCATGTCAGGGATCATAGACCAGCCTACTGAGCCTACTTCCACAGTACTTGCACAGTTCCTTAAGTAAGGAGAGTCCATTCCAATATTTATCAAGATAAATAAATGAATGTATGAACAAAAGACAGAAAAATATACTAGATTTAAGTAGAAAATGTTTTGGGTTGACAAAACACTACAGGATTTAGTACCTAAGATGACAGTGCTAGAGAGACACAGGTGTTGTGTCACATCAATATTTTAATGAATAAATGAAGGGAAATTTCACCCATCCATGAGCAAAAGTCTTTAACAGATAACATAGAACAGGCAGGCAGTATGTTGCATGAGTAGTCTAAATAAAGTAATTTTTGATTACTTTGTTCTCAGCAGTTCATTAATAGGGAAAATAATGAACCCCACCTACAGACAAAATATTGCAGGTAAAGTACTAATTATTATAATTGTTTCAGGTCACACAGTCAGGGATGGAAAGTTAATTGCATCTCTAAATTAGAGTTAGTGATAACCTTTTGACCAAAGAACACATCATTTCAACGTTGGTACTATTTATATATAGAGAAAAGGAAACCACAAACATGTCATTTAGTGTTGTTTGCATATGAAAGTGGGCTGCTGAGTTATTAGATTCTTTCTTACTTTACTAAAAGGTAATTAACCTGAACAACCATGGGCCTTTTGCTCGTAACATATGACTTATCCCAAACAGAAAGTTCCAAATAAGCAATTTTAACAGTTTCGGGAAAGAGTACACAAAGCATCTCCTATGACTCTCCAAGCAATACCAACAGGTCAGTGGATGGGACAGGAAGAGGTGAAAAATCAGAAGGTTTAAATGATTTGCCCAAAACTCATAGTAGATTTTTTAAATGACAGAATTTTTCTTTGGCTCTCAGGCAGTTTTACACTCTTGCTTTCTAAAAATAAATAGATTTCTACTTCGTTCAAACGTTGTTTGCATAGAAATGATACATGTTTGAGGAGATGGTAAAGATAATTGTTCTGATTGAATCATTATGCATTATATATTTATATTGAAATATCTTACTGTATTTCATAAATATGTTCAAGTAAGTATTAAAAAGAAAAAGAAAAAGGTAATCACTAGATAATATTGTTTTGCATGTTTTTACAGTTATACTTAATATAACCTTGTACAAGTGTATTTCTTTTGCTCCAAACTGTAAGTTCTTTCTATGTCGATTCACATAGCTCTACTTAATTCATTTTATTTCATCAGTTGTATGACTAGGACATGATAAATCCATTCCCTTGTTAATGATGGGTATTTATGTTGCTTGTAATTGTTCATCACAGAATTGTTTGTATTATTTAAGGATATTTATGTCTCTTTGTGCATAAGTATGAAAGTTTCTCAAGATATATTACAAAGACCAGAATTGCTTGGTCAATGGTATGCAATTCTCAGTATTACTAGCCTTTGCTAATATGGCAGTATTTTTTTCATTCAAACTATATGTATTAATATCTTGAATTCCAATGATAAAATTGTAAGCCCTTTTAAAAATTTAATTGGTTTGTCCCAAATATTTCCTTCCTACTCTTACTTCCGAGAAAGGCAGAGGTTGCATTCTGAAGGAAAATGCTAGTTCTCACATGCTTGAGTGTGGGAACCTGGAGTCAGATATCAAGTCAGAGAAGGTACACACTTTCAACAACTTGGTCTTTCCATTCCTATGAAAGCAACCCATGTATTTGGTTTAGGACCTTGGTTTAGGGCCTTTGGGAATGGTCCTTCAGCAAAACTAGCTGAGAAACCACATACACAACCTGGTTCAATACTGCCAAGGCCTGCCATGCACACACACAGCATGAGGCTTATCTCTATAAGCTGGTCCAAGGCACCTGGCAAAGCATGGGGGCAACTTCTTTGGGTCTCTTTGGGTTGGATCAGCTTCAGGGAGTTTGAGCCAGTCAAGAAAGTGGATGCTATACTTACCTGTGGCCCAAGGGATCAGCTGAAATGGCTTGTACTAAAGAGTTGATCTGAGACAGAAATCTCTGAAATCTTGCCTTGGTATGTGCATACAATCAATCTTCTTGGCTGCTGTACTCCTCATAAAGTGCTTCAATATCTTTGCTGTTAGTAGCTTCAATAAGGCTCATGTATTCTGTAGTGGCTTCCCAAGGCCAAGACATCATCAGAAAGCCACATTTCTTGGCAATGGAATTTCCCAGTGAACAAATTGCCTGAATTTCCTGGTGAACTCATTTTAAGCCCCAAGAATGGTTTCACTTGTTTGTTGGTGGTAGAACTCACATGCATTGTTGGCTTTGGGTGTTTTGGATTTTAAGCATAGTTAACACTGGCCAAGTAACCCCAGATATTTTGAAAACCATAATTCTGACCACATCAACACATCAAAATACATGTGCACCTCATGATGTTCGCTTTTACCTTGTTTGGGGAGGGAGGAATGGACTGGTTTCCTGAAAGAAAATTTCATCTAATATTCTCCTAATTTAGCCAAATTATTTCCCTAAATATTCACAATAGCCTGAAGTCAGCCAAGAAAGGCATTTTTTCTTAAGTTTTCCATCACCATACAGATAAATAACAAAGCAGGTTTTTGTTGCTGGTCTCTCGGGCCACAGGTAAAGAACTCCACCAAACTCTGAGACATTCCTGGACCTCAAGTGTCATCTGAAGACTGGCAAACACATCATGTAGGAACCCTTGAGTGTTCATAACAGCCTTGGAGCTGGAGCCTCCAATCTGTTGTTGAGAAGGTTCTAGGAAGGTTCTTAAACCAACTTTGGTTATCATATTTGCTTTATGAACTGAAGTTTTGTGAGTTAAATGAACATGAATCAGAGAGGATTTGCAAACAAAATGAAGGTTATCAGGGATTATTGTTCACTACATGTGGTCACCCTTTAATTACTTTCGATATTTTCTTGTATTTAAAATATTTAGCATTTTGGTATGTTGACTTTTCAGAAGATTCCAATGCACATTAGGAGAAGTATTAGAAATCTTATTAATGATTATTTCATGCCAAGAATATGCTAGCACTTATACAAATGTGTAAAGCATTCCTATGAAGCAATTACCACTGGTGGCAAGAATTATTATCCCTATTTTATAGCTGGTGAAAATGAAACCTAGAGGTACTAAGCAATTTGTCTAAACCATACAATGGCTGTTACATAGGCAAAGCAAAGCACAGACTTGAAACAATTATCTGGCTAAGTAAAGCCAATAAAAACAAGTGATTGAGAGTAAAGTCCCTCCTTCCCATCTCCCTGCGTTAGTCAGATCACTCTTCGCATTGATTGAATTCACTGGATAATTGCTTTAATGTCCATTTCAAGCCCTTGTCAGCCCTCACCTGAACTAGTACAACAGCTCATAACCCATCTGTCTCCCTGTTGTCTCCCCTCATTCATTCTGTACTCTACACGGGTATTAAAACAAGGCCTAGCCATGCTATTTTCATTATCACAAGCCTATATCCAATGGAAAATAAGTTTGATCCCCCTTCTCACAAACTTAAACAGAAGAGAATATAACCTCTGTAGTGTGACTTTAAATCTTTCATCATCTACTCCATCTGTCCTCATCACTTAGGACACTCTTCCCTATAGTCCATGTTCTTTTATTCCTTGATGGCTTTGCTATTGCTCCTTCAATGAGTAAGAAATGTCCTTTTCTCCATATTCCACTAATCAATTCCATCCTCACCCTTTAAGGATTACCTCAAATGGTACCACTTCTATCATGATTTCTTTGCTCCCTTCAGTTAAAATGTGTAGTAGGCTTTACACTAACCCAAAATATCCCAGATAGCTCTATTTTACACATACAAAATTGTGTCTTGTTTACATTTCTGTCCTAGTCCATCTTCTGATCCACATAATGAGGTTTTAAATTCCTGGCAGGGAAAGACAATGTTTAATTCATGTTAGTGTTTCATACACATCCTAGTGGCTACTGTAGAAACACAACAACCATGTGTGCAGACACAGCCCAAGAGACAAATGTACAAATGTAAGTATACTCCTGAGTCCAAGTCCTCAAGTCATTAGAACCTACTTCCTTCTGCAAGCTTCAAACTGCTCAAAGAAAAAATACATATGCACTTATTTTGTCTGTTCTCGTTCCTAAAGGAAAACAATTCCCTTCCAGGTATACAGGAACTCTTAAAACTTGGCATTCCCAAATAACTATAAATCAGTGGATCACCCAGTGGATTTTTTTCCCATTTATCAGATTTGTAGACCTGTGTAGAAGTTGGCTTTGAGGCACTTTGGAATGAGGTGCTTATAAGTTACTGTCAAAAATCATTTCACAATTTGATCTGCATTCCTAAGCACACTATTGAAAAATGCTTTAATGTGACCAGAGCATTTTCAAACAGCTAGCATATTCATCTAAAAAAATAATTAGTTTTCAATAAAAGTTGCTTTTTATTACTGAGGAAAACTTCTTCAGTGACTTTTAAGGATCTGCCAAGTGAAATTTCAAAATGAAAATACAGTATCCCTGCTGGCCAGTGGCCAAGTGGAGTGAAAGACAAACACACTAATTTGTGCCAAGTCCTAGACATGCTGCTCCTAGGCAGAGTGGGGAAGTACCCAGTTTAATGTTCCATAAACCCCCCAGAGTCCTCTCTGGCCCACAGAAAACTGTTAACTTGGGGCCTGTGGCCTACAGATCACACTAGTTTTATCCCCTCTCTTCTTGCCAGCAGGAAATGAAAATGGGTTCAAGAGACAGCAGAAATTCCATTAACAAGTGACCAGTCCCAGGGAAGGCTAAAACTTAAAGAGTTTGGTCGAAGAGCCTAAGAAGAAGAAAAATGGACAGGAAACCTGATGGTGCTGTGTGAGCAACTCTGTTAGGAATGAGAATTCCATGCTACTTCCACCCTTAGCTAATTTTATAATGCTAAGTGACTAACTAGTTGCTCTCTTCACATAGTGTTTGGTAAGTGTTTTGAGGTTTAGGTCTTGCAAAGTCTTCCCTGTTCAAATGGCTTTTCTAAAGTGTTCATCTACCCAAAACAGCAACAACATCAATTACCAAAATAATACAAAGTACAACCTCTTTTTAAAAGACTCTGTTAATTCTTGAATCCAAAAATTGAGGAACGTCTGAAAGAGAACATTGAGCCCTGGGACACAATGAGGCCATTAAGAATGCTAGTAAATGACCAGATAGGGTTCCGCTACTGTCAAAAGCTATCAGTGATTATAGGTCATTATTAGTTTTAAGTAAGTAGATAAACAAAAATGTCAATCTGACTCTAAAGGATTACTACTGACTTTGAATAATTCTCTCCCACATTTTTTTCAGTGGGAGGCCTCTCAGTGGGCTCAACCTGTGCTGCATAGGGTGCCCTAGTCATAAACTGGGTTTCCAGGGGGCCCAACATGTGCCCTTAGGGTAGTGTAGTTCTTTTGTGAGTCCTGGTGATCATGATGTTACCTGAGCCCTGGAAGATTTCCAGGTGAGCAGCTAACACATGGCTGGAAATGTGCTATGCCTAAATAGATGCCCTGGCCAGGTGAAAAAAGATTCATACAGAAACTTCTTCTAAAACAGATCTTTATGATTCTTTTTAATCATCAAAATCTAGTACCTCTAAAAGACACAAAAGAGATTAATACTGAAGGTTGGACTCCATCATATACCAGGCCTGAGACTGTTCTCGAAAGGCTCCCTCACAAGGCTGACCCTGGGCTAGAGTCTGAATACTTGATTGATAAACAGTTCCCTAAATTGATATGAAACTTTGCCTAAGTGATAAGGATGTTTTGCCTACATTGGGAACTGAATATGGATTTTCCTTCTGTGAATTTGAAATTTTCATAGTTGCTTGATCAATTGGGTCTATGTGAAAAGCCTTGAATTAAAACCTTGGATGCTAAGCCTCAAATGGGCATCCCTGATAGAAGTTTTCACACATGTTGCTGTGTTTCTTTGCTGCTAGGGGGAGAACATGCTGTTTGAACCTTCATGGCAGTGAGAAAACATAGGAATAATGCATATGGATTCCTCTAGACTGTGCCTGATACGCCTTCTCCTTTGCTAATCTACCCTTGCTATATTGGTTTAATAAATTCTAACCTTGAGCTTGACATTTGTTAAGTCCTATGAGTCCTCCTAACAAGTAAATGAATGTTGAGTGTTCTTGGGAGCCCCTAAAATAATCCCTGTGTGGGCATTACTGAGGATAACTGGCCTGTACCACTTCAGACACTTTTTATAAAAATTCTTCCAAAAATAGAAAATCATTCTGATTTGCTCCTATTTCCTCAACAAAATCTAAAAGTCACCCTTGGCCATCTTAAAAATTCAGGAATGCAAAGTAAAGTGGCTCAGATATTTTGTCCATTAAGGTTTCAAATATTATAAACAAAATAATTCTGAGTCACTTATGTTTTTATAACCAGTTGCCTTGTGAAAAAAATCAGAGTTCACAGATTCTAGCCTAAAACCCTTAAATATCACAAAGACAGAAAGAAATGTGGAAGTGCAATAAGTGACGGCTTGTGGTAAGTAGGAAATATATAGAAAATAAGAAAAGGAAAAGGAGGAAATATACTGAAAATTTATCAAAGAGGAACATTATATCAGAAAAGTAAAAATGTTCTGCAGAATTTAGCCATTTCTTAATGAGCTAAGTCTTTTCAAAGAAGGAGCTGAACAGCATTTCTGCATGCCTAGAAGGCTAGAGGGAATGCCTTTTCAGAAAATGAATTGGCTTTGAGGTTTTCCCAGAGGTCACTGGAGCCTGTTTTGGATCCTTATTGAATTAAAGGCAGAAATGATCATCTAGTAGAGCACCTGATTGCCCAGACACTGGACTTGTATCCACAGATTCTATAAAGAGAATCTCAGCACTCACGCTTCCTCAGGGAAGCAAGATTTGGTGGAGGACAGCATCTGAGTGGCTAGAGTTGGGCTGGTGTGGGGAAGAAGACCAGGCCATGTAGGGGTAGCATTGCTCCTAGGCTTCTGTGGTGGGGCTTTGGAATTGGCTTCTCTACTCTTCTCACTGTCATTGAGGGATGTCCCAGGGACTAATGGAATCACTGATGGCTGTGACTAGAGTTTCCTTCAGGTTTTCTGGAAGAGTTCAATGCCATTCCTAGGCTCAGCAACTGGAGTAGTGTGAAGTCCTCTCCTGACCCAAGATCCTGGCTACCAGCTAGTGCTATCTTCTCAAATAGTTCAGTACCTGACCATTATCTAGAGACAGAATCACACTGCTTTGCAGTAAACTATTGAATATAAGAGTTGACTATCAATAATAATATTAAACATTTAAGTGATGTATTAATTACTATCACTGCTGTTTCCTCTCTGTCTCCCATTGCTATTCCACTATCACTAACCAGTTTAATATTTAGTAGTTTTACTTCTAATTCAATATTTATTGAACACCTTACTCTTGAGCTATATAGCTTGGAAACTAATAGTCTTTTCTTCTTAGCTGTCCTCATTCTTAAGGTTTAGAATATTGTTTTCAAATCACAGAAGCATCACTTACTGATTTGTGGATGTCAACAAGCCATTCAACATCAATGTCACACAATCCCTTTGTAAAATGGGGTAGCAATATCTCTGAGGCAAGTGTGTTAGGAAGATTAAGGACAAAATAGGTAACTTTTCCATCAAAAGTTGTTAATAAACAAGTATGGCTGCAGAGGTCATTATTGATGTTGCCTTTTTAAGATTTTTTAATTTTTAAAAATTTATTTATGAATTATAGTTATACATAATAGTAAGTTTTATTGTGACATATTCACAAATGCTTATTATATCCTTAAAATGTTTACATTGTTATATTGTTGCAATTTATACCAAGGTATCATTCTGGTATGTCTACGAAGTGTACATGCAGTCTATTCTCTCAGAGAAGGATCAAATTAGTGGATCTTTAATCATTAGATCCCAAATATGCACCCTGGGATCATCTGTTTCATGGCCTAATCATGGGAAGAGCCATGTTCTGAAGTATGACACAGGACAGAAGCACAGTGACCCTTCGAGGGAAACCACCCTCCTCAAATGATATGCTAGATGACCCTAATGTGCACAAAATGTCATGGAAACCATAAGCATTTCAGATATTTTCATTTGCTTTTGTCCACATTCCAGGATGATTTATAGTTTGTCTTCTGTTCACTAGAAATAAGGTATGAAGAAGTGATCAACCTTGGTAGTGACATGCTCCACCTTACTAGACATATGCTTGGCATTTAGCATGGCTCTAGAATTAACACAAGTAACACTGCCCACTTTCCATGCTCAATTCCCCAACCACCATCACCAAAAAAAAAAAAAAATGGTTTTCACACCTGAATACAATTTTGGTTACAGAACAATAAAGGACAGGTGACAGGCCCAGCTGGAAGGCCTCTTTTTCATTTTCCTGTGGCCACAAATCAGACATCTTGGGCTCACAGCAGGACAGGCTCCACTGGCAGTAATTGGCACCATCTGTAGCTGTCAGAGCACTGGCTGGCATTCCAGCATTTCATCTTTCCAGTCAAGGCATTCATCACTAGTCCAAAACTCAGCCAGCTGACACTGAAAGATTAACTTGCATTGATTTGCTTGGCTAAACTCGTCTGAGCTTCAGTTGGTACTGAGTATTCTGTTTAATAGCCATTCCCATCACAAGATGTTTACAAGGTGATTGTCAAGTGAAAGTTTTTCTCACTCCCTATATTGTGCTTCATGCACTCTTCATAATTAGATGTTGGAAAACCGTGGATTAAAAGAGAAAAAGTGAGTGTACCATCTGATTTCTGCCACATCCTTACCAAATGCCAAATCTATGGCATTTTGTAATCACACACTTTGTAATCACATAGTTACATCTCTCAGTTGCATCAAAAGCCTCCCCTTTCACAGAGTTTATAGTAGGTAGAAGAGATGTTTCTACCTGCATATTTTTCTAAAAGACATTAGGAGGTCAGTCATCTCTGGGGTAACTCCTGGGGCATGAAGTTGGTTCACTTGTTGCATTTGTACACTCCAGCCCAGGTACATATCTTGACCTCCAGCCCTGGGCCAGCCCCAGCATTTGGTATGCGGGCTACAGAGAGGCATGAGCCCCAGGCCTTCTCAAGCACTCATGGTGCTGTGGAGTGGAAAAATCAAGGTAATTAATGATTAGGGTGCACTGTACTATATGACAGGGTAGAGGACTGGCCACAGTTCTATACTCATGAAGTCTGAGAAGAAAGAATATTGATTGTACATCAGAAGGCAAGTCACAGAATGCTTCCTGGAGGAGGTGATGCTTGAGATCTGTAGTGAAGGTTAAATAGAAGCACACAAGGCAGTGAAAGGAGTGAAGGGGTCGCTTTTCTGAAGGACATAGAATAAAAAGATAATAATGCGGGAATTAGTTCAAGGCAATTGAGTGTCTACAAGAGACAGTTCTGTGCAATGGCACTGAAGAATTCTCATGGGGAAATAGTGCCTGGCAGGGAAGAGGTAGGGACATTAGGCTTCTGTGTTAAGTCTGAATTTGAATTTTATCAAATAAATGCTGCATAATCATTGAAGGAGGATTGACAGGGAATTTGACACATTCAGAATTGAAGCACAATGAAAGGGTGAAGTATGGAAGAAGAGATAGGAAGCAGGAAGGACACTTTGCCATGTTTCAGGCAGCAAACATGCAGGGAGAGCAACCATGGCTCTGTCATCACATGAATTTTTGACTTCTAGCTTCTAGAACTGTGAGATGATATATTTCTGGTGTTTAAGCCACCTTCTTTTTGGTACTTCATTATAGCCCTAACAAATCTGTGGGTTAAAAAAAAATCAAACAAAATCATGACTTGTCCATGAAGCTTATGCTGTCTCTCAAGCCTGAGATTTTTCATCACAGAAAACAGAAAACTATCACCTCATAATACTTTGCTGACCTCTATTATGGGTCCTAGGTGGATAGTGCCATTGTAATGACACAGAGACACAGACAATCCATCAAAGAGGATGATACTAACGACTGCTCCCATTTATCAAGTGATTCCACGTGCTAAGCACTTGATAAATATTATGTGTTCTCACAAGTTAGTTTAAAGGCATTCGAGGAGCACAATGACACTATGAGGCAGGGTCTATTATTATTTCTAATTTACAGATGAGGAAACTGAGACACAGAGAACCTTCCCTGAAGTCAGATAGCAAATATGTACAAAAGCCAGTTGTGCCCTACTCCTAAGCATGTGCTCTTCACTATGTTCAATATTTCATTTGTTCATACCTATTTCTTAGCTTTGTTGAAGTTTGTTCATTTTTATGTTACTACTTTTGCATAAGAGTTTCCTTCATATTTTGGAATGTTTTGTTTTGATTATGAAGCATACAGTCAGGAGACAGTTGCCCTCCACCAAGTGAGATGGATGCTCTTTACATAAGTTGTAAGCTCATGATATGAAGAGACAGTAGACAGATATACCTTTCTTTCACTTTCCACATTTTTACTGGCACATGATAGTTGTTGATAATCATGTGAATTGTTGTTACACATTCATACATGTGTACACTCTAACAATATAATTTGACCAATATCACTCCCCAGCACTTCCCCCTGCCTCCCTACCTCCCACTCCATGGTCCCTTTCCTCTACTGATCTCCCTGTGATTTTCTTGAGATCCACACCTACCTTTTCCTTTTTCCTCTCTAGCTTCCACATATGACAGAAAACATATGACCCTTGACCTTCTGAGTCTGACTTATTTCACTTAACATGATGTTGTCTTGCAAATCCATAATTTCATTTTTCTTTATTGATGAGTAAAATTCCATACCACATTTTCTTTATTCATTCATCTGTTGATGGACACCTAGGCTGGTCCCATAGTTTGCCTATTGTGAATTGTGCACTACAAACATGGGTATGAAAGTATCACTGTAGTATGATGACTTTAATTCTTCAGGGTACATACCAAGTGGTGGTATAGCTGAATCCTATGGTGGTTTCATGCCTAGTGTTTTGAGGAAACTCCATGCTGATTTCTATAGTGGTTGTACTAATTTACAGTCCTACCAACAGTTTAAATCTATTCATTTTTCTCTACATCTTCTCCAGCATTTATAAATTATTTGTATTCTTGATGATGGCCATTCTGACTGGTGTGAGATGAAATTTCAGTGGACTTTCAATTTGCATTTTTCTAATTGCTAATGATGTTGAACATTTTTTCCTGTATTTGTATGTCTTCTTTTGAGAAGTTAGACAGGCATATTTTAAACCCTGGTGAAGTGCAATCAACTCAGCTTCTTGATGTAAGGAAAGTATTCCAGGGTTCAGTAGGAAGTGAAATATTATATAGATATTATATAAATACAGACAGCATTTTTCCTTCTAAGCACACTTGAAAGCATACATTTCAGAAGAATGATCCTAGATCCATTTCAGAAAAAATTGCAACTCACAGGAGTTGCCTTGGAAAGCAAAGCAAGTGATAAATTGCAAGTCTCACTGAAATTGCCACCCTCTTACTTGACAATGTAAATAAAATGTTCTGTGAATGAAGATGTAGGAGTCAGAATAGCATGACAAATATCTGTTTATATAGTTATTATCAAAATATTACTAACAAATATGTTTCCACCATCTTTTTGGGAGTAATTGATAGCAACATTAATGTTTAATTCTGTACATGAGATAAAAAGCACCAGGAAATAACACATGTGTTGCTCTTTCTAGTAATTATCATTGTTACTCATAATAAAAGTTTATGGAACATCAACTACAAATACTTACTTATAAGACCAAAGGGGGAAAATCAAGAAAGAGTTGATAAGATTTAAAAGCAAAAGATTAAGTACATGTATGTGTATGGATACAAGACTGATAAAAGGAAGGGAAGGAGGAAGCGGGTAGAGAGGAGAAACAGGAAAGAAAACATCATATGGACAAAACACGTAGATACATATTCTCTTTAACTGAAGCCACTTTTCCATTATTTATATCACAACAAATTCCTTCCACCAAAAATTAAGTAAATAAAGTCCATTCAAAGGAGAACTCAGCAACCAGTTCCCCTAGGAGGATAACTGGTTGGAGTATATTGTACCCGGAGATCTCACTGGGGAATGAAAGTAAAGATAGGGTAGGAGAAAGGGTTCACATGACTCATTAAGTGTAAAGAGGGAGAAAAGCTGTTTGTCAAGACACTGACTGATTATAATCCTTCAGTTGACTAATGCTGCCTAACTTTCCCTTGAAGAAGAAGTGGTATGCTAGGAGTCACCTTCAGAACTTCATGCACCAACAAGGAAGGGCAAATGACTTTTTTCACCGGGATAGATTGATGGATCACTGCAACTTTCCTGAGTCGACATAACTAAAACTCATCTTAACGGCCCAGGCTACCTAGCTCTACTGTCCCTGAGAATTTCTATAGATTCATCTTGTGCTTCTTTTTAGGTGTTAATAAAGAATCTCATCATTTAGCTTCCTCCATTCATTCTTAAGACACCTGAGTACTTGAAGCTGCAAGCAACTATTGTCATCAAATTTTTATAAACAATAAGTTGATGGTCATTAAAATTTAGTTTGCTGATTTACCTATTCACTCCACCAAGTCTTAAAGTGTTCCTACTGCATACAAAGCTCTCTGCTCAGAGTCAGACACAAGAACTCACGAAAACAGAGATATGTTTATAAATATGAAATCATACACAGATTCTATACAGAGAAAATATAGAGGGTTTTAGGCTTTCTGAATCACACCTTTTATATTTGATGATTAATAATAATGCTTGCTCTTTACATAATAAGCAAATTATATTTTTCAAAGCATTTTTCACATCTTTGATCTACATGAACCTTACAAGAAAGGTATCATCATATTTAACTTGAAGATGAAGAGTGTTTAACTGTGAAGTTAAGTGACCCACCCAAGGTTATACATAGATGATAGATGAAAGGTTTGAACCTCAAATCCATGACCCTGTTCCCATGTCCACTGCTCTTCTCAGTTTATTTCACTGCTTTACTTAATTTTGTAAGTAATTCCATATAGAAACAATGGCACTATATTTCATGATGTCAGAGGCAACCTGAGAATACAACAAACCATCAGAGAACAGAGGGTGATGATCCCTCTAAAAATAAGTTGCTTTTATTTTGCATATATGACTTATTTAAATTATTCTGACATATAGACTCACTAAAATTATATTCCTTTTACATGTATGGAGGATATTAACCTTTTTTCATTGATGCTACAAAAGGTAACTGTACCTGTCTTTGCATAGCATACGGTGTTAGTAAGGCATTTGATGGAGAGGGAAGACAAGACTTAGTGAGTGTCTGTTCTCATGTGGGGAAATCTGAGAGAGGGTTTCCCTGCATTTAGAAATCCTCGCAATGTAATCCCAATACCACAAAGAATTATAGGAGAGTCATTCACAGTGCCTTCTGAGGACTGGCCTACTACCCAGTGCTCAAGGGCAAAATATATGTAGGGTCAATAATGGCAAATTTAGAGTCACCCCCACTCCAAAAAAGTCCAATCATGTAACTAGAAATAAGAAGTTAAGGAAGTAAGGAAGTTCATTTTATGCTGGCTGGGATTTTTCCTAAAGGAAGAAATCTGTTTAAATTTAAATCACTGGGGTCAGAAGTTCCCATTTTTGATACTTCCCTGGGGCCACTAAGAGTGGTGTAAAAGTGCAATTATTACAGCACTGTTTCAAGGAGCTTAAAAAATGTGGAAACAACCTCACTGTCCATCACTGTGGAGATAACCCAATGAATAGCATGTTATAATAGCAAAGAATTCTGTGCAGCTATTAAAAGGACTGAGATAGACTTAATAGATTATCAGACCATGCAGTTAACTGAAAACAAGCAACCTCCTGGAGCTTTACATACATATAAGACCATTTATGTAAAGATGTGCCTATGCAAAATAATATCATATGGTTTTGTTATGGAAATACACAAACATTAATGGATATACACAAATAATAATGGATATACACAAACATGAGGAAGGAAAAGAGAGAAAGAAATGATGTCTGGAAGGCACCAAATTCATAGCCATTTTTACCTACAAAGGCAGAAAGCACAAGGATTTCAGGCAGAAATAAAAGGGCACCTGAGGCCGATCTATAGTGTTTGTGTTTAAGAAAAATGTCTTCCTGCATTCCTTGTGTACTCAAAATAGTTTTAAATGTATGGGGTTATCATTGCTTGTGGTGAAATCAGAGCTGATTGCAGTCAAACTTTTGGACCCCTAGCAAAACAGACTGCTAAATACTTGTGTTTGAACTTGACTTCATTCTTGCTGGAATTGCTCATCATCTCATCCTGGGCATCTGTTATTGCTCATAGCTGCTAGGGGTCTTGGGTTTAGAGAGGCTTGTGTCAGGAAAGAAATAAATGCGTCACAGAGACATTTTTCTGAGATTCTCATCATTGCAGCAGCATTAAAAATAAGCAAGTAAACAAAATCCAATATGGTGGAGGTCACTTTTTTCTTATCTCATTCTGTGGTAACTTTTGTTTTCCTTCTCCCTGAGCCTTAGTTGCCACAGCTATAAAATGGGAATAGTGAGACTCCACCTCATAAGCTCTGCTGGTAAGGAGATAAGTGACATTAGGATGCTTTGTAAGGTAGCAATATGCTTTGTCTTATAATCAAATGATGCATTTGGCAAAAGTCTTTCACAGTTCAAGTGACACTCTAAAATATATGAAGAATGTGTAAGAAGAAAGTCATTCACAGACAACTGCAGTGGTAAGAATCCAGAAAGTATGGCCTGGGGACAGATTCTACCTAGGAGATGAGCCCCTAAAATGGTGATGTGACCACACTTTGTATCTGGGTTCCTGAGAGCTGATTAAAATTCACACCTAGGCTATTGACCAGTGAATTCATCCATCTGGATTCCAAGGTCTATATGTGGAATGCTACTGACCACAATGAAACCTCAGAGGTTCACTTTGAGGCTCCTGTGTGATCATATGAACTGATCACTGGGTATCAGTGACCTCCCTGTATTGCAGTCATGGCATATGTCAGTTCATTGTTAAGATGCTGCATGATTTCCGCACACACACAGATGCTTCACAGAGTAGGTGCTCCAGAGTCACTGAACTGACAAAATGCAACTGAATTAACATAAGTTTTAAATTAAACTCAAATATGCTGAAACAATAAAAAATGAATAAATAAACCTCATAATACTCCAGTTCAGCCTTGAGATTCACAATTTTCTATCTTAAAAAAATCATTGAATAGATAATGTACAAACATTTTAAATATGTAATCCAGTGGTACTCTTAGTAGATAAATCCACAATGTAGAAATGCAACTATTAGTTCAAAATGGAAGACGTAAGGTAAGGGAATGGATTTTCAAGAATTAGGGAGAATTAATTATGCATAGATGCATACCCTGAATATGAGTTAAAAGTGGTCCATATAGTTTATCTCCTTAGTACCAAGGCAATTAATCAAAAGTTTACATATTTCTTCAATCCAGATACAATATGTCAACAACTGCAGCTAAATGCATCATAGAAATGGAATGCTCTCACAGGTTTCATTAAGTCTAACATGATTTACAGGACTTAAGACACATTGCTGGGAGATTTTTATATCACTGCAGCAAGTACTCCAGGGATGTCTTGACCCACTTGAAATTGTTTTAGCTGCACTGTTACCTGGGTCACAATGATGGCAGTCTCTATCAATTACATTGTAGTCATTTAAAACATGCTTCCTGCATCTGGTTATCCTAAGATTCACTTCTTTGAATTTCCATAGCAGAAAGAATCATTATAACAGAACTTCTTAAACAGACTAAGATTAACACATTTACCTCAACTGGGTCCCTACAAAATGTGCTACTGGGAAATGTATCCCTTAAGACCGCAAATATCTCCTTCCTGCATTTCGAAGGAGAACAATTTTTCAATTCTTCCTCTGCATTCTTCTCAACTTCCTGTATTTGAGAACTACTACCTTGCATTGATTTTTCAATTCAGAGTCAATAACTGGGCAGCTGTTTCAAGTTTATTCCTGCCTATGGTGAGAAGGGATGTTTGAAATGCCTATAATTAGGTTGAGTACAAATATTCTGGGAACATAATTTATTTTCAGAAATTTTGCATGTTGGGTAAAACATGCTTCCGCAAGGACAATGCTATATTGGAGGCATTTCCTGTGAAATCTATTGCTAATTATGTAAAATAAGGGTAAACTACACAATACAAGGTTTACTTTCCCCACTACTAAGGGTAGCAACCCTGAGAGATATGGGTTTTATAAAATTCTATTATCTACCATATCTTATACTATCATATCAAGGGAAAGTACTAAACATGATGCATTTATGTATCCACCAAAATGCCACACAAAGTTACCTTCCTCATGCTGCTCATAACCCTCCAATGGTTCTCCATCTTACTTAAGTTAAAAAGCCTGGGCCCTTACAAATGGCTTTCATGGTGCTCCCATCCCACTCTTTAACAACCCTAAACTCAACCCAACCAACCTTCATGCTCCTGCCTTACCACCTGCCATTCTGACCTTGAATGTTTTGCTCCAGAGACATGTCCCAACCCTTCCTTACTTCATTGGTTTCCACAGCACTTATCATCACCCTACAGGTTATGTGTATTGCCAACTTACATTGCTTAGTTTCTTTTGCTTCCAGTTTCTTTTGCTTCCCCCTGCTCCTTCAAGGAATATAAGGTTAATGAGGGCAGAGTCTTAGCTTGCTTTATTCATTAATCAAACCCTAGTGCCTACAAAGGTGATTGGCATATAGTAGGTACAAATAAAAATATTGTTGAATGAGTGAACAAACTGAATGTCTATGAATGCACAATAGCTCCTCTCTTCAAATGCGACATTTCATCAAATAACGAATTTCTCATCATCCTCATTAAAATTATACTTAATAGCTAATTTTTCTTTATTTTTAATTGAGGGAGTGATTATTCCTTCTATTCTGACCATTGGTCATATTTCAGGGAAAGATTCCAACCCAAAAGGCTTCTAGAGAGAAGAACACATACTATGTGACTATGATCTTTCACAGTTTGTGTGTCCTTGTTCCTAGGAAAAGTGGCCTCCTTCCACTGTCTAGATTTGAATATGCTTTGAAATCAAGGTTTTTATAAATTAATTTAATACTTAAATATATTTCCATGTATTTGGCATACAGTGGCATTTCCAACACATAAGGATTCCTGATCTTATAAAACTGATAAACTGCCAATATGTATCTCTGTCAAGAGACATGTGTTAAATGACACAAAATGGTCCTAGCATAAGCTACCCTTTAGCAGCCGTAGTACCTCAGAACAATTGAGGAAGTGCTTCCATTTAAGGTTTTAATTGTGATAACGGCATAAACTCAATTAAAAAGAGATATACTGGATAAAAAGGACAGCTGAACAATATTGTTTTCATTAGCATAAAAATCTTCCAGGTTCCCTATGCACTGTCCAAAGGGAATGGGGAAATGCCTTAATTTTAACCAAATTTTTTTATAGTTTTACAGCAGCCATGGTTATGCATGAATTTCAGAATACATTTACTTGAAAATTCATTATATGAAACATTTATCCCATGAATAAATTAGAGATTCTGAAATACAGTGCAATAAAACTTTTGCTGCTAGAAGAATTTTTATGGGTGAAATAATGTGAAAATTAGTAACATCAAATATGATTCCCCTTAACCCTGACTAGTCCCACACACAATTATTTTGACATGGTCTGTCATACATAATAATGTAGATTTTCAAATAATGCTACTGAAAAGACTTGTAACAATTCTTATCAGAATTTAGAAATACATGATGAATCACTGGGTAAAGAAAATGGCAGTTTATCCATTTTACAAAATGACTTTTTCTCGGAGCTGAATTGGATTGAAGACTTTGTTCCCTTAGAAAAAAATATCTATGATATATTCAAGCAAGGGAAAAATTATTCCTTATAGCAAAAAACCTTCATCTCATTTACTCAATTGTTCTTGACTATGCTGTCTATACTTGGCAAATTAAGCATTTCAATGATAATATTTAACTGTGGTTGGCATATGTATCACATAGTAATGCCAGTAATTCCATTAGGTGTGATTCATGATGGAAAAAAATAGGTTTCTAAACAACTGAATAATGTATAAAAATGACCATTAATAGGAAGTTTAATAAAATAAGCCTAGTAATTATTTTCAAGAGCGAGCATTATTTAGGTCATCCAGCCAACTGACCTGAAGCCAATGCCTCATCCCAAAGTATAAAACAGTTAAGACTTCACACATGCAAATAAGTGAAGTTTGCCTGCAAAGGATATGACATAAACCTAGAACCTGTCAGATTGAATTTAATAGAAAAAATAAACCCACTGTGAAAATTATCTATGTGGAGATAATGCACTCTCCCAATACACTTTTCCAAAAATCAAGATGTATTTCATTCCCCAAAATGATATAGAGTTTGCTTCTGGTAATAATTTTTTTGGAAATAGTGGTGATGGTTACACAACACTGTATATGTACTTAGTGTTACTGAATTGTACACTAAAAAAAGCAGCCAAATGGCAAACTTGATGTTATTTCTAAAACAAGAAAAAAATAATGCCGTGTTATTTATAAAATCATAAGAATTTAAATGTTTTCATTTGTCTAACTAGGAAGATGGAGCAGAAGTCTAGAAAAATTATAAATGTTCCTCTCAGATCTATGTTGCCTATATGATGGATGGAAACTGCTATCTAGGGAGTCAGAGAGGAAGAGTACAGAGAATCATCCATTTTAAAAGAGATTCATTTTATCACTGCTCATCTTTTAAGAGCATTATTTGTCTTCGGTTCTGTTGTGCCATTTTTTAATCCAAGTCAGTGAAGCAATGAGTATAACTTGATCAAGCTCATCACCAGTTGAATGCCTAATTTCTAATTGGAATCTTCCCCTTAGAAATTGTGACTGGCCATGGGCAATTTACTTTATTTAATTGGGTCTCTATTTCTAAATCTACCAAATGAGAGATCTTTCCAGGTTCAATAGCCCATAACTAGTCTAGGATTTCTGATCATCTCCATGAGGGCTGCATTTTAGGATAAGCAATTTGTACAGCAGATGCCTTTTCTTATACCAGACTTTCTCAATTTATATTTATTTATATTATACTTATCATTGATTCATGGTCTTAAAAAGCCCTCTAAATATGGTTTGTCTTAAAACCCTACCTTTGAGCAGTTCAAGTGCTATAATTCCCATTTTACAGGCAAGAAAATTGAAACAATACAGGTAATAATGCCTTCCTGAAGTCAGACAACAGGAGAACCATGGAGTGAGGATCCAAAGGCATTTCTCTCAACCCATTCTGCATAGGTATATATGTGAGTATCTCACAGTTTCAACAGCAAAATCACTATAAATGACACTCTACTATATACTTATACTTTAATATTTATTGAGTGATTACAATGTGTCAAATGCTAGTCAAAGGATTTAATAGCGATGACATAATTTTATCCTTATACCACCACCCTATGAGACAGGGACGATTATAATTGTGCAAAAGTAGTACATAACATAGTGTGCTTTTTCCTTGGTGGGTGGTCACATCAAAGACATTAATTCATAATTCAATAAATAGACATTTATTTCCAGGTGTGATGGTGCACACCTGTAATCACAGCTGCTTGGGAGGCTGAGGCAGGAGGATCACAAGTTCAAAGCCAGCCTCAGCAGCTTAGTGAGGCTTCAAGCAACATGGAAACACCCTGTCTCTAAGTAAAATATATAAAAAACAAAGGGCTGAGAATGTGGCTTAGTGGTTACGTGCCCCTGGGTTCAATTCCCTGTACCAAAATAAATAAAATAATAAACATAAATAAATAAATAAATAGACATTTATTGAGTGCTAGCCACTCTTCTAGGTGCCAAGTACATATAAAAGACCTGCTTTAAAATAGTCATTCTAATCTTAGCTTTTCCATTTAAATTTGCTTTAGTCAGCTTTTTCATTGCTGTGACCAAAAGATCTGATAAGAACAATTTGAGAGGTGGTAGAATTTATTTGGGCTCATGATTTCAGAAGTCTCAATCCACAGACAACTGACTCTAATGCTCTGGGCCCAAGGTAAAGCAGAATATCATCTCAGAAGAGCATGGTGAGAAAAACAGTCCAGAACACCCAACCAGTAAACAGAGAGCTCCATTCATCAGGGACAAAGTATAACTCCAAAGGCATGTCCCCAGTGATCTACCTTCTGCAGCTCCTCCCTACCTGCACTCAGTTACCTTCAAGTTAATCCATATCAGTGGGTCTATTCACTGATAAGACTCTCATAAACCAAACATTTCACCTCTGAATGTTCTTGCATTGCTTCACATAAGAGCTTTTGAGGACACCACCCATCCAAATGGCAACAAAATTAAAAGTGTTCAGAGAGGCAGTTAAATGACTCTAGTTCATTTGACTGAGAAAGTCAACTTAAGCCAAAATTTAATTAGATTAAAATTTAACCAAACAAGTTATGAAATTTTCAACTTGTTTGGTTCATTCTGCCTCAGATTACCATGCTTCTAGTATTCTGATTCAGACCAAAGTAACTGTAATACTTGCATTTGGATTAGAAGAAAGGCAGCAAGTTAATTTGCTGGAGATTTGTTTGTTGCTTGTACAGTTTCAACAGACTTCAAGAAATTTAAGAAGAAAACCATTACTTGCAAAATTCACTTTTCACTTAGGCTGCAATGGTAAATGTGAGTAGTTGTCTTTAATGGAGTAACATGAGACAGTTTAAATTTTTAATTTTACTCCTTTATATTTCATGGTATGACATTATAGGATGGTTTAAATATCTCTGTGTGGTGGTTTAAAGTACACAATTCAAACTATAACCCATGCAAATTTATAAATGAGATCTTCTGTAATATTATGAGGATTTTTAAAAGGTGGAATTACCAGAAATCCTGGACAATGATCAGGCAAGCATTAAAAAAAAAAAAAAAAAAAGAAACAACTTGTAATAGAGGAATGGCCACATGACAGATCAATAATCACTTACATGTTAATATGGTTTTAAAAAATAGTGTAGTGTTGCACTCCTGTAATCCCAGCAGCTTGGAAGGCTGAGGCAGGAGGATTAAATGTTTGAGGCCAGCCTCAGCAATTTAGCAAGACCCTACACAACCTGGTGAGACCCTTTCTCAAAAATTTTTAAATAAATAAATCAAAAGGACTGTGGATGAGGCTGAGTGGTAAAACACCCCGGGATTCAATACCAGTACCCTTCAAAACAGGGGAATGCAGAATACTTTCAACACCATGGTTTATTATTTTAATTTTATGTATGCATTTCATGTTTGCAATCATTGAAATCTCACCTCCTGATATTACCTCCATTAAAATTGAGTGATTATCTTTTCTGCATCTGTTCATATGATAGCTGTTAATTCAAATAAATCACAGACATGGCAAATTTCTCATGGTGACACAATCAAGAGTAAAACCCAGAGCCACGGACAACATGTTTGATTGGATATACTGTAGTATAAAGGATCATCAGTTAAGACACCAAGCATACCTGAGTCCAAATCCTTTCTTCTGTGATTTCAGGACAAATACTTGAATCACTTGTGGACTAACTTTCAAAATTCATAGAATTGAGGTGATGATAACACCTGCCTCAGCAAATCAATTAAATGAAATTGTTAATATGAAAATTCCATCACACTTTTGGATACAAAGGAGATACTTGTGATAATCAATAAATGTAAATCACCTTCCTTCCCCTAAATGACATAAAAATAAAAGAAAAAAAAGAGAAAGTTGAGGGGTGTGGCTCAGTGGTAGAGGACCTGTCTAGCATATACTCTGTGTTCCATTCCCAGAACGTCTCCCTTCCCCGAATAAAAAAAAAGAAAAAAAATCTATTATTTTCATTCCTGTAATTGTATGTTATTTTATCAATAAGACAATAAATATGCCCAATTATGAGATATACTTTCCAAGCATGAAAGTGACATATAGATTCTATTCTGGAGTACTGAAATAGATTAGCTTGTTAATAATTACAATCCATAGATTCTAGTTTCTACAATGTATAGGAAAAACTTAATAAACTATGGCTTTTGCAAGTACAGGAACTTTTCAAAGATAACATTTAGGGGAATGTCTAAGGTCATATCATTATGTCTAGATATAAGAACTGGATAATTTCCATATTTATGTTCTATTTTTTGATTTTTCTATCTAGGTTCTTTCAATTTACAAATCTGAGCTATTATTAGGAAATGGAAACTAAATGAAAAGCTAGAAGAGATCACAATTTTCTAAATTAAATTAAAATCATTCAACCCAGTGAAGGGCATTACTTTGGGCACAAGTCACTCTGATAAGCTTTGTGGATACAAAACATAATCTCTTTCTCTCAAAGCTATGATAGAACACTGAGAGAAGTAACTTGGCTCTAACATCAGAGTAGATGAATGTTATCTATCCTAAAAAGATAATTTCTTTATGCATAAATCAGATGACATATTTATAGATAGGTACTGTTTAAATTGATTGATGATTTTCCCCCATTATACTCAGAAGTGTGTTGCATTCATGGACTAAGGAATGGCCTTGAAAATGGTCAGTAAATCTGAAATAGGAACACAGGAAGCCATAGTCTCTTCAAGGGATCGCTCTCATTTCATTTTTTCTAGATCTAAAATGAAGAGCATAGTGTTGTGGAGATGGCTGTCATATCACTACATCCCATGATCCTAATAGGAACATTCTTGTTCTGGAAAATGAAACACATAGGTATTTAAGTGCATGTGAGACAATTTATTTAAAATGTAGGAGTTAGAGTGGTGGAAGTTGTTTTCATCTTGTATGCACCATGAGCAAGGTAAAACATGTCAAGTCCTTAAAGTTTTAAAGAGCCAAGCTTACTGTGACAGATTGCTTTTACACTAAGTGTAATACAGGTGAAGTCAGTGCAGAGAACCTTTGACAGAAACAACAAACAGTTCCTTCGGGCGTCTACAGTTATGCTGTAACACATGCAAAATGAAGCACCTTTCTTGCTGGATGGAGATTATCCCAAATAAAAATGATCATGTTTATGTAGCTTTCTAAGGAAGAACTACAGCTAGGATGGCCACTGGAAGTACTCACCTCTGAAATCACAATACAAGACTCAGACTAAGATTTCAGTGATAATTGGAGGATGCAGATGCTTCTTGCACTGAACTGAAGAGAGTGACATGGGAAGCTGGAAGGAATCAGGTATGGTGCTCAAGAAGACCAGTTACTTGACAGAGGTTCAAACTGTACATCTAAAACTGAAGTCCATAAATAGTATATGAGACAAGAGTTGGAAGGCAATTCCACTTTGGGGTATCTAGTTGACAAGGATCCTCATTTGTTCTCTCAAGGAGCTCTCTATCATTTCTTTACGCTTTCTGTGACAGGAAACTCATACTTTGCCTTAGGATAGAGCATACGTTATTGAATACCCAGCCAAAATTGGCCTCATGGAAGCTTTGGTCATTAGATGGGGAATCTGTCCCTTAGTGTCACACAGAACAAACAGAATTCCTATTTTCTTCCTTTTAATATACCATCAGAAACATTATGAAAACTCTTCTGTTCCCATAAGTTCTCTGACTTGGCTTCATATGATTAAGTATGAAGTCCCTGATTTACTTTTCTCCTAACATTGCAATTTATGTCCCATAATCTGTACTACTTATCCTCAATGAAAATTTCCATGGTACAGTTTTAAAAGTATGAAGTCACCTGCTGTGAACACTGTCCTTTTCCAAGATACTCCACTTCCTTTTGGCCAATGAAGGTCCTGTTTGCTGTATGAATCACCACATCCCATGGTAACCACTAAGAAACATATGACCTCACCTATGAGACCACACCTGTTGCACCTTGACCTTTTGCGGTTACTTACTAGGATGTCATCTGATTCCAGCTCACTTGTCTCACAAACATTTATGAAGTCCCTGCTGTGTAAATGGTAGTATATTAGGGACAGGGATACCATGATAAATACCACAAAGCACAGATGCTACATAAATTTCAAGTGTGATGTATGTTCTGATTCACATATTAAATAGGTCCAAAGAACAAAAAAAAAAAAAAAAAAAAAAAAAAAAAAGAGAGAGAGAGAGAGAGCATTGAAATAGCCCTAGAAGAAATAGGAACATTTGTGGGTGACCTTAAAGGGTTAAAAGGATTTTGATAAATTATTCCAAACACTGTAATTCCAAGACTAAACACGGAGGTGTGAAAACTTTTTGTGCACACAAGGACACTATGTTGGAGCACTGGTTCATGAGGTGGATAGAGCTGTGGAGAATGGGAGATGGTCTGGTGGCAGAAGGTTTTGAGAAGTTTGGATTTCAATCTGCAGGAAACATGATGTGGTCAAGATTTTGAGCAGAGAAAGATATATTTGGAAGTCTGTTTTTGGAAAAAAAAAACAAGTAACATGGAAAATGACTTAGATGAAAATAAAAGGAGAGAATGCTAGAAGGACCACCAGTGTGACAGGATCTTGCAGTTACTAGGGAAAGAGGCAAGGAAGGCCTGAGCTGCAGAGTGGACAAGCCACAGTGAGGACAAGCCACAGTGATCAATTGATAGTTATTTTTTAATTGGCTGGTAGAAGAAGGAATTCAAGCCTGAGTGCCTGAGCAGAATATATTATAAGATGGAGTTCTACCTTTCTGAATTATGTGGAGTCCTATTAACAATTATAAACCATTCGTGAAAAACTTACAAATAAGAGTAGTGTTTTTTTTTCAGCATTTGTAAGGCATCCATGTAAATATGAATCACAGTGGGAACTCGAGTGTAGGTGACAGAAGCGATTTAGAAGTCATTAACACAGGTGGCAAGGAGAGAATACAGAAAAGAACTGGAGAACCCTACTATCCTTAATAAATTTGATTACATTAGAATCAACCATTGGCACACTACCTATCGTACCAGATCAGTAATGACAACTGAAACAAAAACTGAATTTCAAAATCCATGAACCACCTAGAATAAGAGTACTATTTTAATTTCTAAGGTAAATGTACCTTGGGACTGCATACAAATCATGAAAATAATTCCAGTGAGATATACATGCAGCTGCCACATGGGAAATAAGCATGATTTGAAAGTCATCATTCAACATAACACAAGTTCTCCATTCATGAATGAAAGGAAAATGTTATGTTTATGTTAGTATTGCAAAAACAAAACAAATTATATTCTGAAATATCCTGATTCAGGCTTGGCATTATTTTTCTTAATGGCCCTGTGCTGAGAAAAGAACTTTTGTACATAATTCACTCCTGGATTAGAAGATCATGGTAGATATTTAGAATTTAAAAATAGCACCTTGTTAAAAGCAAATGCTAGAAGTCAGATGGAGGGGTCTAAATGACTTGACACCATGCCTTGATTAAATAATTTCATATGTACTTTTGGTTATTCTGCTTCCTTATATTCTGTGTCTCCCCCAACTAGTTTTATTGCAAGATAAAACAACTGAATCAAATATTGTATACAAACATTGACAGCTTTCAGCTGTGCTTTTCTTTCTGAGCTTAATAGGCAAAAAGCTTCAGTGAGTTCGCTCACTTTTCCCAGTGAGTCTGGAGGGGCTTGTTTACTTGAGATTGAATCTTGGGCAAACAGTTTACTGAAGTTCTACAAACAAGCTAAAATTATGACCTTATGCTATTGTTTCTCAACAATCCAAAGCTTTGATGCAGACTATCTGCACTTTGCAGAGTAATTGGACATGAAGTCACTTAGTTTAATATGCCCTAGGAAGACACATCACCAATCGAGTGGTTTGGGGCTGCAATGTGAGCTCATTCTGCTGTCTAGATTTCCCTTAAGTGTGGAAGTGAATCACAGGAATCCCCTGCTAGGGAATGACAAATTCAACTGATTTGGATATATCAGGAAGGGCTTTCATGTGACACTCCTGACAATACTAAACAGTTGTTCCCTTGGTGAAATAAACTACATGTGTGATTGAAATACTGAAAGAACAGAGAGAGCATCACAAAAAGAAAGAACAAATGAGGGTCTGGCTCTTTGGCATTTATCAGGGAAAATCAAATACACAAAAGCTCGCTTACCAATCATACTTCTTTTCTTTACCCACTCACCAGTGTTTCTTTACCACCATTTCTGTCTTTGCATCACATCTTGGTTAGAGTTATCACCTCTGGTCACCAGTTTAATGTAACTGCTCTTACTCAATATTTTTTACAAGGTCCAAGTAAAATTTCCTATTTCCAAGCTATATAGTTCAACAGCATTAAGTATGAGAAAATTTAGTGAGGAGGTTTGGATTATAAAAAATGAACTATAGTTATGAAAGAGTCCATTAACTAACTCTAAATTAAAGTGGAATTGAAATAAAATTACAGTAGGATATGTATAAAAGAACATGTGACATCCACATGGATACCAAAGGAATCCATTATACTAAGTACTTTTCCAGTAATAGCAAATGAATTCATAATGATGGCACACTTAAGATCAAATGAAACTAAAAATATAAATGTCAAAATATCTACATACGGTTCACACTTGTAATTTACCTTTTTATTGCACAGCAAATACAATGTCAAAATGCTTCAGTGTTGAGTATTTTAGTTTAACACTTTTCACTTGTGAATTGGGTTTGATTATTATAAGCTGACTTTTATGTAAATCAAAGAGACAGATGATAAATTTCATGGGTTGGTCATGGCAAAGATGGCAAATTTCACAGCAAGTCACAGGCTAATGTACAGACGCACAACCACAAATAAAATCAATTCTATTTAATTTTATTTTTATTTAACTGTTAAGTAAATTATACTTCAAGGTTAAAAATGAGTGCACAAGGTTTGCATATTAAAATTCACTAAAAACTACATTCTAAAGCAACAAGTCTAGAAAAATTCTTCTTTAGGAAAATAGTGCTATTCTGGGTAGTATTCAAATAATTTAAAATTTTCATTGCTATTTTTAAAAATTCAAAATCATGGGTAATTGTTTCAAGTAGTCAAAGTGCTATACTTTAAATGCAGAGTCTTCTTGAATTAGTTTTTTGTCATTTGGATTTTATATGCATTCACTTAAAGATTTGTTATTTATCATGGCCATGAATCACAGAATGATGAACACATTTTTTTTCTTATCCATGAAGGAATGACTATAAGAACACATGGAAGCACAGAAAGGATAATTTAAGTTATCATGAAAAAAGAACATGCTACATGTTAAAATTGGTGAAATAAAGGTTACATATTTTCCACAAATATTCTTCAAAATACTTACTAGTGCATCACTTAGAACACAATTTTGTATATTCAAATACCACTTTTTCTAAATCTAGGAGGTCTATTTCAATAGTATGGACATGATATAATTGTTCCTTCTAGCATTACAGATTTTTGCACAGTTGAGTGAAATCCACCAGGGTAATTTACCATAATGGTGTGAGCACATGGGCACAACACACACACACACACACACACACACACACACACACACACACATCTTCCCACTCATCAATTTATCTACAAAGTAAAGGCTCTCACAGAATACAATGATAAAGGCCTTATATGTCAAACTGAAATTTTATTAGGAGACTTGTAGTTAATTTTGAGCCTTATAATCTCTAAGAGCTAGAAAGATTTCCAGGCACAGAAAGCATTTTGACAGGACATTTTCTTGCCAATTAAAGCCTCAAGAGTACAGCAACAGAGTAGGGCTAAATGCAGATAACAGAATTTGGCCTGTTGTTTGCACAGCAGTAAATTAGAATCTTGAAAAAATAATTGAGTCTACAGATGTTCTTTCTAAACAACAACAAAAATGTTAATGCTTTTCTGCAGTTATATTCCAAAATACCCCTTATTAACTTCCTCTTCCCAGAAGCATCAGGAAAAGGCCAAGGACAGAATAGCTTATTGGGATGAATGGGTGATGGGAGGGCAGTCTTTGGAGGCTGGGTGTGCTTAAGGGTCAAGCCTGAGACGGTTGTATGAACATAGTGGTCACTTCAATATGGTACCCCCCAAGAATACTGCCATCCTTTGAATCAATGTTGGGTTTAAATATACTCTTGGTTAACTCCACCACTTCAGATACCTGGCACATTTAATTAAGATAAGTAGGGTGAGAATCTGCCCTGGGAGTCTCCTGCTCACCTGGCCCTGTTGCAAAGAAGATTGGTTTGAACAGAGGATCAGGAAGTAGAGATCTGGCAATTTTTCAGGTCATAGGTTCAATGAAAGTGGCCAAGGTAGATTACTGTTTGTCTGAATTATCAAGTTTGGCCATCTATGTTGATGAAATGACCCAGATAATTGCCAAATCTCCATTTCACCAGACTTCAAAGCCCAAATGTGTTGCTGATCTTTTGAGAATCATATCACTTGCTATGACAGTTTCCCCAAATTTTAAATAAGATGAACAGTGCTTGACAGCACATCTCATTTAGAAAGCAACATGCAACTTTCAGGTGAAATGCATAAGTTAATATGTGCTTGAATTTTAACAGAAAATACAATGGTAAAGCCCAACATAAATAAAATTTAATATTAAAATCCTGGGATTTTATTGAATATACCTGTTCCATATTTCCATCTTCCTTAAAATTATTATCTGCGGTTGCCTCCAAAGAAAACATAGTGAGTGAAAATTCAAAGGCAGGGTCTTATGAGTTTTCTAGCTGTGGTACCTATTCTGGCAGCTTGCCTTAGGACAAACTGTGACTTTAACTAAGCTGAATTTCTAGAAATGGATTTTCCTTCTTGAAAGACCTAAACACAAACCCAGTAGGAAAGTTCATCATCATCTACCAGGAGTAGTGACTCACCCGATCATTTGAACCTTTTTGTGACTTTTTAATGATGGCACTTGGCCTATAGAGAGGTATATTCCAAGTGCTTCCAAGTATCAGCAGCACCCAGTTGGCATTGTAGATGCCTTTCTCCAATCCTGCCCCTACTTTTTCCTTGAGTGCTCTATATACTATCAGTCATTGTTGTAGCAGCTTACTCTAAGCCAAAGAATATAAATGTGTCTGGAATCTGACTGGCAGAACAGTTGTAAAATAGTGTATATTGCATGTGTGTGTATGAACATTCATGCTTATATATGTATGTGTGCACCACACTGAACATATACAAACACATTCACTTGCTTAGTAACTCTCCCTGGAGATGACTAAAAATATATCTTTGCCATGATAAAAACCTAGGATGGATTCTCATCAGTCAGGTCCCATCTTTCCCTAGCCATTTCTGCCCACACTGTAACCACTGACTATACAAAGTCCAGTCAACTAACTCCTGACACATTTACTAGAATTATGGATTGTCACAACAACAGCAGCAGCACCACTGTATTGATCCAAATAATGGAATATCAAAAGTTCATACCCAAATAATATTAGGCATTTTAAAATAACCTGGGGAAAAATTGTCTTCCTTTCCTGTCAATTGATCTCCGTTCTTGCAAAATAAATTGCAAGACTTCATAAAACACATATCTGCTTACCTTAGTATTAAAAGAAGTTCAGTTCTCTATCAAATAGAGAATCTAGGTTAACAAAATGTAGAAGAAATACTAGAACTCAGGAGATACATGGCTTCAGCTGCACATTTAATTTTATTTCTATCCTAAAGAGGGAACACATCTGTAAACATTTTTGAAGTTTAAAGCACAATGCAGAGGGACTGGCTACATTATTATCTATTCAAAGCACGCAGTTTAACATTTGTTTATGCAAACCATATAATTGGAAACTCTGTCCGTTTTCTGCTTGTGCTAAGTATTCTGTGTATAAATACTTTTTCATAGTAGATAAATAGGGTTTTTATTTAGGTCTTATCACCTTCATATTACATATTCATTGATTTCTAAACTGCCTTAAACAGCTCTGTAGCTGGGAAACATTATGAATTCAGCTTTGGCACCTTGGTATTAAATTTGCATAGCAGGTCACGCGTCGCTTGACATACATGCAAAATTGCACTGCGGCTATTTTATTACAAGCCACAAAAGATATTCAGAAACTGCATACAGCATCAAAAATAAATTAAAATGGATCAAAGACCCAATAGGAAGCCACTTTTTTATTGTTTTGTGATGCCTAAAGCCATTTAGATGTTCTAGTCAATAAACAAAAGTTAGACTAACCATTTTTAGTCTTCCTGGTTTTATATTCTAATTACCAAAGGTTAACACAATTTTTCTTTATCACATCAGTACTGACTTTGGTCGTGGTTAAGAGTCCAATATTAAACCCAGTGTACTATGACGCCTGCAATGACATGTGTACTCTAGATACACACGTGCAGGGTTGTTGTCATAATGAAATTAGGCTTTGCTGCAATACATTCAGCACTTGCTCTTCTAAAGGGATTTGGCATTTATTAAAAGTGTAGCAACATCCTATTATAAATAACCTGTCCTGGGATTTTATGTTCAAATACATTAACAAAACATTAACAAAACATTTTTTAGGCTAAAGCTATGACATGCATTTTAGACGAGCTGTAGTCATATAATTTCTAGATGCACTGGAATCCTTTTCTGTATGAAAAAGGCTTAGGGCACTTGCATGGACTCTGTTGCATCACATATACAATACTTCCTCTACTTACTTGAAGACCCAGTGGACTAAGGTATTCAGGTATGAAGATGATTAATCAAATTGCCCAAATTCAGAATAGCAAATTGGCTCTTTTTTATACTGGGGACCAGAAATAAGATGAATTTCCTCTCCTGTTTTCAAGGAAGGGAAGGATTTTTAAAATGGGGAATGAAATGGGCATTGTAAGAAAGGGAAATTGGTCTGAATCACGAACTAAAGAAACAGCATTCCTTAGGAAATTGGTGGGGAGGGGTCAGTGAGTGGCACAGTCTGTCTGCTGGAGCAGATGTAGATTATAAAGGCAAGATATATAATGTTTAACTTTGATAATTGATCTAGGACGGCAACTCCCAGCCTCAATGATGATACTATCCAGTTAGCGAGACTCTCTTTCAACCGGACTTGATGACAACCCTCAGTTGGTCATTGAATCAAAGGATTTCATTCAAATGGGATATCACAACATTTGGCACATTAAAATTATAACTTCACCCGTGAAAGTATAAATTCATTCACAAATGTTTTAACCCAAGACCAACAACCTTCATGCTGATCACTGACTAGATTTTTACAACATATTTCTCTCAGAAGGCACACCTATAATACATCCTCTATAATTGCTCATTTGAGATTCTTCAAAGTAGACTAAGAACTTAGAAATTTGAGAAGAAAGTGGAGTATAAACTATGTTAGTTGCTTATAATTTTTCCTTTAACTTTGTCGCACCAACCCCTATTATGATTTCATTGTTTAATTAACTGAAGTTTCCTAATATAAAAGTATGAGACTTTAAGGTATGTAGGGGTAGGATGAATGCATTTTGCAAATGTGATGAATATACATCTTAGGGAGAACAAGGATGGGCTGTGGTAGAGAAAACAATGCCTTCCTTAAGATGTTGACATACTAAGCCTCCAAACCTTTGAATATGTCATTTTACATGGGAAAATGGACTTGTGGATGTGATGAAGTTAGAAACCTTGAGATAAGGAGTTTGTCCTGGATCATTCCAGAACCATATAATCTCAAAGTTCCTCAAAAATGGAATAGTCAGAAGAATCAGTAACAGAAAAGGCAATGTGACAACAGAAACAGAAGCAGAATAGAATGTGTAGCAGTGGAAGTAGAAGGCAAAGAAGAGAAAGATTTGAAGATGCTATGCTAACTTTGACAAATGGAGGAAGGGATCAGAAGCAAAGGACAGCAGTTTGTCTGTAGAACCTGGAAAATCATGAAATAAAATAGCCCGTTGAGCCTCCAGGAGGAACACGGTCCTATTGGCTCATTGACTTTAGTCTTGTACTTGTCATTTCAGATCTCTGATCTTCAGAACTGTAAGAGGAAAAATCATGTGCTGTTTAAAGCCACTAAGTCTATGGAATTTGTTACAGCATAATAGGAAGCTAATATAATTGAATTTACAATACTTTGAACTTAATTTCATAGAAGAAACAGTTTTTGTTTTTCTCAAACACATTTTTTCTTTTGCTTAAACAATAGTGAAATAAACTACATAATTATAAATCCAAATGGCTTTACCAAGTTTGGGAGAAATCACAACTCACTCTCACTAGTCATACAATTCAACTGATAACTGATGGGAGCAGAACTGGCAAGTATACCTGAAAGGTGTCGTTGGCCATCAGTGTAAATGTCCTTATCAGCAGCCAGTAGATTTCCCATAGGGTTTAGAGAGTGCTGGGTAATCTTGCAAACTCACAACTGGATAGAGATGAATTAAGGTAATTCCTCCAGGCATGGTAGTGCATGCCTGTAATCCCAGTAGGTCAGGAGGCTGAGGCAGGAGGCTTGCAGTTTCCAGGCCAGCCTAAACAACTTAGAGAGACCCTGTCTCCAAATAAAAAATAAAAAGGGGTGGGGATGTGGCTCAGTGTGTAAGCACCCCTGTATTTAATCCCTGGTATCAAAACCAAAAAAAAAAAACACTTCTCCCTACCACTTGCTTGTTGTTAAAAACACAATAATGGCAAGTGACACAAATATACTTTGAATAGCAAAGTGAATATTTAAATCTGTTTTAACTTTTTATTTCCCTTTCCAATAATTGGAAACATCTAGTAGTGCCACAGAATAATGAGAAATTGATGGATTTTCTGGCCTAGCTATGAATCTTTTCTATAATGGTAGTCTTTTGGGATTTAAACTTAACTGCACATATAAAAACAAATGAAGATGCTGCTTTGAAGCTCATTTGAAAGTACTGATAAGTACCAGGCTCTTGGACTGAAACAGAGGTCAGCATCATTCCATCATTCTCAAATAAGGTGAATGTTGCCTGAATTTTGTTCTTATAGGATGTGGTTAAACGTTCAGCATTATAACATTGATAAACCAAAATGGAGGCACTGGGTCAAGATGGCATTACCCATCCATAAATTAAAGATTTTTTTCTTAAGCCTTCTGGCATGAGTCTTTTTCTATTTCTTCTCAAAATTCTTTCTTTATGAACCTACTAAATGATTGAATAATGCCATGTTAGATTCAGCTCTTGTCATACTCACACTAGAGTGCTCTAATTTCACGTAAAGATCTGCTGGTTGAAGGGATGGCTTGTGTCTGACTTTGCCCTGATTTCTCAGAGAGATCACTGAAGATGATGATTTCTAACAAGAATCACTTTCTCTAGAGTACATTTCTTTAAAAGGAACAAATTAATCCAAAGCCTTATTATAGGCCACCATGTGAAATACCCACATTCTTAGCAGTTTGAAAAATGTTTAATTTATGTTTATGCATTCTTATTCAAAATGTTAGTTAACAGCCTGTAGGGACCCAGTAATAGGACCTTTTTTCTTTTTTATGTTTATTAGTTACATTAATGACTGTTTCTGCAATTCTACTGCAAAGACTTCCGTTAATGAACACCAATTAATTCTGAAATGATTTTAAACAATGGGTGATGAGAATAACCAATCAACCATGACAGTGTAAAGAGCAAGCAAGCTGTTGTGGCCTAAATTTCCTGCGTTGATTATTTGCTCTCAGATGGTATTGTTATTCATCAGGCCTGTCTTCAGAGTCTATATACATGAGTTCGATTACAGTGTCATTAGCTCAGATGTATTTGGAGCCCTGTTTCCAATGGCACAGGTTCCATCATGGCCAGGTGTCAGCACCATCCAAGTGCAGAGTCTCCCTACTTGTCACCAAAGGGAACATACAAATAATGCTTTGTAAATGTGTCCATGTAGTGTCCGAGATCCCCCTGTCCCCTTCTAGACAGAGGTACTCATTCTTTCAGTTGCAGGGAGATTTGTGAGTTTAATTTGTGAAAAATTAATAACACATGATTCTTAAAATTTGTGCAAAGCTCGAAGAAAACCAATATTGATCATTTAAGTCTATTTTAACTTGTTAACAGGACCTCTTCCTTTCTGAACAGGAACATGAGTATTAAAACAGCAAAGAGAAAGGCAGGTCAAGTTTTCCAGAAATCCATGTGCAGGCTATAGGTCTTCTGACAGGCTGACCAATATGCCATGTACAAATTGCTTACATTATTACAATAGACAGTAACTCTAAGGATTTTTTTGTTTGTGTTTGTGAGGAAAATAATATAGCCCTTTGTAAAAGCACCCATCATTCTTTAAAAATTGCTAATACTGAGTTTTAGACTAAGATTCCAATGGCCGTGATGTTATTATTTGAGAACTTTATTGAACATCAAGTGCCTGATATTTACAAATAAATATACAAGGAAAGTTTTATATTTTGTTTTTTCATCAAACTCTGATAAACACAAATTGCTGAATCTGATCTAATTTAGTTTTTCCGATGAATATTTCTATCACATGAACAAATGAGGGCAAGGAAGAACATTTTGCAAACTAAAAACTACAGGAAATTTGAATCACTAATTATAAGATTAATTGTTTTTAGGTAAAATGAATGTTTCTGGTTTAATTTTACTCATTAATAATTGCCACAGACTATAACTGGGATAGAGGTCAACTTCATTTGACTGGTAATGGCAGCCTGTAGGATTGTGCTGAGATGAATTCTAAGGTCACAACCAGGATCAGAGGGAATGAGTGCTGCAATCAATTAATAATGTTGGCCATCACTATTAGTCTACTCCTCCTTAAAGAATATAAGTCTAACCTACTCAGCATGATAGACAATGGTCAGTGTCATTACATACCATTTTCCCCAGCACAGCTGATGCACCAGCTGTACCAATGTATTACAGGTCCACTTGCCACTATGATGGTTCATATTCCCTCACTTGACTTTCTGCTCTGCACTGGATCTAAATGTTTCCCTACATCTGGCCTTCTTATACTTCATTTGACATACTTGTAGTTCATGATTTAGCTCCTTCATCACATACTCTGGGAAACTTTTCTGGTTCTCTTAGGTCAAAATAGTTTTTCTTATTGCTCATATTTCTTTCATTACACTTACATTATAATCATGTGTCTCTCCTTAGACTGAGTTTCTTGAAACCAGAGATGACACTTACTCCAATATAAGACACACAGATTTAAAATAAATGTTGGTTGAATAAATAAATGAAAACAGACCATACGTATTTATGTTGTGAAATCTCACATTTCATATCTGTAACCTCATAGAGTGGAGTTTTAGGCCAGAATATATTTCCAGTGCTAATTGGCTAATTAAGAAAATTTTATTAAATAATTATTCATGGAAATACAAGTACTAACAGAACTACAATCCCATATTTTGTTGTTCTTTTTGTTGTTGCTATTGTGACTGTTCTGATTGTTGGCAAATCTTAATTTTTATTAATTATTTTAAATATTTTATTAGTGCATTATAGTTATACATAATAGCAAGTTTCATTCTGAAATATTCATACATACGTATAGCAAAATGTGTCTAACTTCATTCCCTAGTACTTTCCCTTTCCCTTCTCTCCTCCTTCCCCCTGATCCCTCTCCTAGTTGTCTAGGGATCTCATGAAAATAGAAGGGACATCAGTAGAGTAGAGGCAGGGCATCAAAGGGGAAGAAGAATGGGAGGGAAAGGAGAAGGACTGGGGAATGTAGTTGACCAAATTATGCTATGTGCATTTATGAATATACCACAGTGAATTCCAATTTTATATATAACCATAATGTATCAATTAAAATTAAATAAATGAAAGGAAGACCAAAAGGGTAGAGGAAGGGTATCTTTTATTGCTTTTACCTCAAAGGTACTTTGTCAAGAACTGTCTCTCTAAATATAATGTTTGAAGCTTTCAAGTCTTCTATATGAAGGTTCAGTATTTTTAAAATTATATTGACCCATTTGGAATAGCCTTAAAAAATTTAAACAAATTGTTTAAATAGAAAAAATTTAGTCTGTTTTACATACTGTCTAATTTAAAGGGCTTTAGATCCTTTTTTTGTCAGTTTAAAAGTCCATTGGAAATCAGGATTATACTACTGTTGTGTTTTTTTATACTCAAAAACAAATAGCTTCAAAACTGTTCTGAACCTAACTTTCCAGAACATTAGCTAACTCTCACTGAGCACATACCATCTACTATATACTATTCTAAGTACTTTGTGTTGAACCAACTCATTTAATCCTTATAACCTTTTGGGCAGGATCTATCTATCATCACAACTATTTGTGCATAATATAAGGAAGGCCTAAAGAAATGGTTATGGGCTGAATGATGTCCCCCTCTCCAAAAAGTGATCCTAATCCCTGGTACCTCAAAATGCGACTGTGTTTAGAGATAAAATCTTTAAAAATGTATGTGAGATTAAATGAGGCCATTAGGGCAGGTCATAATTTAATTTGGTTTGTGTCCTTGTTAGAGCAGATTAAACACATACACAAGTGAGAAGACCATAAAAGACACCAGAGAAAACATCCATCTCAAAGTCAGAGGGGATCTCAGAAGAAACTAACCCTATTGACACCTCAATCTTGGACTTCTTTTTTTTTTTTTTTTGCGGTACTGGGGATCGAACTCAGGGCCTTGTGCTTTCAAGGCAGCACTCTACCAGCTGAGCTATCTCCTCAGCCCTCAATCTTGGACTTCTAACCTCCAAAACTGTGAGGAAACAAATTTCTGTTGTTGAAGCCACCAAGTCTTATGGTACTTGGTTCTCATAGCCCTAGAAAACTAATACAAACTAATACAAATAACGAGTTGCCATGGAGCTAGTATGAGATTCACTAACAGGCAGTTTGGTTCCTAAGTACATGCTCTTAACTGCTAAACTCTAATGCCTCTCAACTGAGATGGTCAGCCACAGTCCCTTTGAAGGGTGAGGTGGTTGGCAGGGTCATTATCATTCTGATATGTTGAAAGAAGACTAGACTGAGGGTCAGAGCACCTAAACCAGTTCTGGTACTATCACTAGTCAACACATTGCTATGGGTGTGTTCCTTCTCTTCTTTGGATCCAACTTCCTCCAAGTGTTTAAATTAGACAAGATGGTCTCTATAGTCCCCTATTACTTCATCTATGGTTCCATGTTTCTATAATCCACACTACCAGGGAGCTGAGTGTAGCTGATAAGTCAAGTGGAAAACAAAAAGCTTTTGGCTGGGTCACTGAGATATCCTTGACTTGCCAGCAAATGGTTATATATTCTGACAGTTTGAGGCAACCCCTTTCTCAATTGATCACAACAGCTAAATTTATCAGGTTCTCTCTTGTGAACAATCCTTCCCTGCAAATTGTAGTGTGGGCAAGCATCCCTTTTACTTTGGAAAATCTATGAGCCTAGACACTTCCTTTCCCCTGTCCAGATCAGTCTGAGTCTGCTGATATCTAGGGCCCTTCAATTCAAAAAGGCCTTCCATTAGATGGGCTGTCAGGCCTGGCTGAAAAATCCTGTAGTATTTTGGTAACATTTTCATTTCATATTTCAACTGTACATCAGTCTGGGATTTTGTGCACATAAAATTATTTTAGAAACTACAAACAATGCCAGTCAATCAAACACACTAGGGGGAGAATAGCCTATTGATAATTTATGCGTTTTTGAATAAACAAATAACTGATAGGCTCGATTCATCTATAAGTTACAAATGCATCAAGGCCAGCCAAATACTTTGAGCATCCAAGTTTGCCTTATAACGCACAGGAGCTACAGGTAGAATTTTCAAATAAGCTTTCAAAATCAATGCTTAGGTTTTATCACGTAAACATTGTTTTCTGATAACATTAACATATTAAGTAGTTAAAATATCTTTGGGCACAGAGAATTAAGGAAATGTTCTCAGGATCTGACAGTAGAGCTGACTTTAACAAAGGACATCATTCACTTCTGGTCTCCCAAACACCCTATTGGGCATTGCTGTTCTAACAAGAAGCCAACTGAATCCATGAACAAGAAAACAGAGAACCTCGCTGTCCAAAATTGGTCTTGGACAGAACATACACTGAAAACCTGGGGACTCCTTGACATGCCACAGGTCACTGTGAGAATCCATTCCAAACTTCTCTATCTCTGCATGGTAAGATGGGTCTTAAGCAGGACTATTGCTCACTAGATTGCAAGAGTCTGAAATACAAGTGTTATGGATTGAACTGCATGTCCCTCCCCAAATTCATATGTTGAAATCTTAAGTCCCAGTACTTCAGAATGTGACTGGTTTGGGAGATAAGGTACTTAAAGTAGGTAATTAAGGTAAAATGAGGTCATCACTGTGGGCCCTAATCCAGTGTCAGACTGGGGTCTGACAAGAAGGGATTAGGACACAGACACATAGAAGGAAGACCATTTGAGGACATAAAGAGGAGGCATCATCTACAAGTCAAGGAGAGAGGCCTCAAGAGAAACAATACTGTCAACACCTTGATCTTAGACTTCTGGCAAACAGAACTGTGATAAAATATATTCCTCTTGTTTAATCCACCCATTCTATGGTACTTTGCTACAGCAGACCTAACAAACTAATAGAGCAAGAAATGCCACAGTATTTTTTGGGCCTCTCCTAAGTGGTAGGCACTGTATCAGGTGCTGGGGACATAACAATAAACTTAAATATATTCACTGTCCTCAAGAAGTTTCCAGGCTATTGGCAAACACAGGTAGACACAAGTTATTAAAACAGAATGTGAGACATACTTAGGTGAAATATGGACAACACATGGCAGGGACAAAGAAGTGGGCTACCTAACTTGATTAGTCTTCACAGAGAATGTACAGTGTAGACTGAGCCCAGGTGAGAAAATGTTGGTGCATTTCATTCAGTTGGAAGGCAGATGTGAGGGAGTTTTGGGAGAAGTCAACAAGTGAAGTAAGGGCCAGGTCAAAGGCCATTTCCAGAGGGTTGGCCTCATTTGGTAAGCAATGAGAGGCACTAAAACATCAGCCTAACTGCAAACTAGACAAGCCATGGGGTGGGATATGATGGGGATAAGGCTGGGAGGGAACAGAGGTGGGAAAGCCAGGCGCAGAAGGCCAGTGATACATGATGCTTACCCAGTAAATGGTGAAGGTCTAAGGGCTGGAACTACTGTTTTGAAGTAAATGAGGAAAGTTGAACTTGATGATGGATAGGCTATAGAGCATAAGGGAGTGAGGAGGACTCTTAGGCAATTCCAGGATTTTGGAACAGATAGAGTCATCAACTGTTTAATGGTAGTTATGCAAAGTATGAGATGCCTAGGGAATATCCAAGTAGAGATGTCTAGAGAGCAGCTTCATTTACATATGCCAAGTGCATAGTAGGTATTCAATATGGCCAGAAATGGAAGAAAGAGGGGAAGGAAGGGGGAATGAGTTTCACCATATGGAAGAGCAAACCATTATGAGCAAGTTTTTTTTAACAGCTTTAAATGTTTAAACATCAATGTCTAACAAACAAGGTGGCATACCTCCCTATATCCTTGGTTGTGCCACAAATGAAGAACATTGTTTAGAAAGAAACCAGGAAGTTAGAGAGACACAAGCTGCCTGTTTTACACAAGTATCAAGCAGAAAGGAAATCAGAGGCTTAAGATAATGAGCACTTACCTAAGTACTAATATCATCTTAAGGAGCAAATGAAATATGTAGAAAAGTCTAAATATCATCAACTAAATGACATTTGAAAATACACCTTTTAAGACTTTTCTAGTATGAAAGGTAATATTAAATTTTATGCTGTTACCAAATCAACACATTGACATGTATGTAATTGACTTAAATTAAATATAAAGAAACAAGGGCACCTCTGTGAGAAAATTTTAGAATTTTGTAATCTCCATAAGTTAAGCATCTAAAAATAAAAATCAAACACATTCCTAAGTGGACAAAATGAAAGGTTTTAAAACTAGCTCTTGGCAATGTATTTTTAAATAACTGAAACTGAAACCTGATCATTTGTTCTATTTTTTTTTTAAATGGGAACCCTGTGACATGGAGATGGTCACTTGTATTTAGTTTCTCCTGTTCCAATGAAAATGCCAATACAAATAGTAACAAAACTGATGATTCACACATCTGAGTCAAGTCAGTGAAATTGTCACAAGCCACTGTTTAAGCATTACATTTAAACCTCTTAAGAAATCAGGGAAAATCTTTAAACTCCAAAGGCTTTTATTTTTTCATTTGACATAAGTATTTTATGTTGTATTTATATATACTCATCTTGATTTTAAGATATTGTTTGCTGAATGGAGGTGTTCAATCAATAACTATTGAATTAATTAATCAATGGCACCATAGAAAGTGTAAAGATAAATAAGGCATAGACCTTGCCCTCCAATTAAGCCTAAGTATTCTAATAGAGATCATTCTACAAGAATCATTAAGTATTGGATAAAAATGTACAGGTTTCTAGGTGTGGGAACACTTTCAGAAAAGCGGAAGAAATGAGCACTTTTTGGAGAGCCTACTGTGTAGCAGGCACTGTTTGGCACTATGCACATAGCACTTTGTGCACGTGTTACTATCATGGGCAGTTGGGCAAACTGAAGCTCAAAGAGGTTAAGTCATTTGTCAGATCAGGAGTCTATGTTACTAGTTCAAGCCTGCTTTCACTTTTAAAAAAATGTTCCATTCAGAAGAGCAACTCATAGACACCCCATCACTACCTAGCACAGAATAGATGCTCACTCAATGTGTGCTAAAGGAGCGAATTACTGACTGAACAGAGAGCAAAGGAAAAGGGTCACATGTGAGAGTTGGAAGAACACTGGCATCAACTGTGGCCTCACTCTCTTCCCTGGCCTTTCACTCAGCATGTGTAAAATAAGACCAACTATACCACTCCACTTCACAATTTGTAGACTCTATCAAATATATATAAAATTGTCAGAAACTTGTCAGAATAGAAACTATTACAGAAATTCCATTTCGTTATCATTTTTCTTAGTTTTCACTGATTCATTTAGAATTTGCTAAAAGTCACAGACTTTGAATTTCCACTGAAAATATACTATTGAATTCCATACTGGCCATTTCTGAAGTTGAAATACCCATAGGCCTTTTGGATACAAGTCTACTTAAAAGAAAACAAAAGCACACATGAAGATGTGTGTGCACACACTCATGCACAAGCATGTGAGAGAAGGGGGAAGAGCTTTTCACCTGGACACATTTCATGTCAAAGTGCTGATAATTTACAAAAAGGTTAATTAGACTAGTAATTTTTAAAAAATGAAATTAAATAATATTTTGATAGGGGATTGGGAAGGAGCTTTTCCAAAAAATATGGCAACTTTGAGCATTGGATTTCAAAAGCCACAATATTTGTTATATAAAAGAACCATTATTTTGTGATATAATTTTACTCCATTATACTGGAATTTGGCCTTTGATTTAAGTATTCATAATACCAATTACCTTATCAATATTAAAAAATTCAAAATCATGAGAAAATAAAGTCCCTATTTGGGCTAAATGGTGCTTGTCAAGGATGAAACCTCAAAATCATTCTGTAAATGTTTTAGATTACCCTGTATATTCCTTTAGCATTCCTCCAATAATTCTTTCCATGAAACAGGCATAACTCAGCAGGTTGAAAATGTTTGTGGTTGTAGTTTTGTTTAAATATGCAAGAATTATGCATTATGCAAAGCTAATTATTAAAGTACCTCCAGTCACAGTCAGTGTTCTTCCATCTCTCCTTACCTGGCCCTCCCCCAAGGAGGCAGCACCAAGATCTAAGCTAGGCAGCAAACTAGCATATCCCTTCTCACCATCCAGGACTCTGGTTCCGAGTAAACTGGTCAGATTTGACTCTAATTTGGGTGTTAGCAAGTTTAATTTGCACCTAAACACCTACAGAAATGTCTCCAGTTGGAGATGTCTACCCTGGAATGCAGTTTAAGTTATGCAATTTAAACCTCTCCTTATACACTAGAGAAACTTCTCAATGAGTGCACAGTTATTTGCACTTAGCAATCAGAGTCTAAGAACTGCTTTGGTCTCTAAACATACATAATACAGATAATGGCTCAGGAAAAACAGGTTATAACAAACTCAAGGTTAAAAGATGACAGCATTAGTTAAAGTGAAGACATTTTCCTTTTGAGATTATTGTACAACGTGGTGCAGCTGCAGTGACCTGATTTCTATCTCACCAGATAATTACAATAGAATTTCTCAATGTAGTTACCAGGGTGCTTTTCAGTAAATTGATACTTGCTTATTGAGGTTCATTTTCAAACTTTCAAGCTCTGCTACAACATTTAGAGAATCAAATTGTTGTGCAGGTGGCCAGGTATGTATTTGTTCTAAGTGCATAAGTGGTATTTTGAGTGGTTACAGGAACTTGTGCTTTGAACACGGGCCTGGGTTAGAAAATGTGTCTCTGCCTCATTAACTTACGGGTGATATTTTTTATCAATCAAACTTACAATGCCACCTGTTACAACTTTTTAATAGAAATATATTACAACTCTCAGCACAAACCATTTGGGCTCACATATAATATCACAAGAATATGCTGAATTGAAGCCAAAGGTATCAATTTCAAGGCTAACCAAAAGCTTCCTTCAAAATTAAAACTCCTGGGCATTGCTGAATTCAAAGAAGTCAGAATTCTAAGGGCTGAATATTTCTAATTCGAAAGCCTTCTGATTAGGCAAGGTCAATATTATCCATTAATTATAAACATAATGATCCTACTCTTATTAAAAATATCCTTCATTATTTCCTCACCAGTGATAATGCTTTTAAAATTTTGGTATCTTTCAGATCTGGATTGCACATAGGCCTATTTCAGTTAAAATGTTTGCACAGGCTCTCACATAGGGCAACCTCTGAAAAATTAGGGATGGGTAAAACTAATGTATAACAAGTAAAAATTCATTCTAATAGTGAAAAGTAAGCAGAGAGAAAGTTTCTTTTGGGTAATGTTGCCTCATAAACAAACTCTCTAGATAGTCCTCCAATTCTCAAAAGCCAACTTTAAATGTTAGTGACCCAAGAAAGGTAGTCTTCTGAGAGTAAATAAGTCAACTCAAAGTATTTACCACTAGGGAGGAGCTCAATCTAATCCCTGACCAGGAAAGGACAAAGTATTTTTGACTAGGTTTTGTTAAGAGAAAGGTTGAGTTGCATGCAGGACAGTTCCTTTTGGAAAGACAACAAATAAAAATTGTACTTACAACTTATCAATGGAGAGGAGTGCAAAAGACCCTGAAAATATACTTTATGCTTAAAAAGACATGTCCCCTGCTTAAGAACAACATGTTACACTCATGTGGGAAAAATTCACAAAATAGCACTGCTCCACAACCACTCACCCACAAGACATCAAAAGTAGTGAAGGACAAGTTCACATGTGCAATTCTGGAAGTTTATGAATAACCAAAACTAGAGCTTAAAACATTATATTTTAACCTCAAATATAAATCCATTCAGGCATTGAGTACTATGTAAACTGATACATTCATACTCACAGTCACAATCATTAAAAAGAACACCTATATAATTCCAATTGGACAGACTAAAGCATCTGAGGAGGTGTACTCAAGATGTATGAGACCCTCATTTTATATGCACAAGGCATTTTATAGTTTATATAGCATAGAACTTATACATTTAGACTCTCAGTAAATTTGCAGTCTTTTAAAGAAAGTAAAGCGGGAACGACGATTATGCCTCCTTCCAACATAGCAGAGGAATACCTCAGACAAGAGTTTGACATAGCAAAACATAGAACTCCTCTCCCATTCCTGCCCCTCCAAAACTTATGACAATGAGAATCTCATTGTCTGCCATTTCTTGAGCATCACTATTCTCTTACATACTCTACCAATGACATGAGCCTTAGGAATTACTCTGTATCAAAATCATTTGGGAATTTCTCAGGCCCCCTCCCAAAGAAAATTCACCCAAATAAAAATTTAGAGTCTTTTATATAATTTATTGATCAAATATAGAATGGTAACTCTTAGTGAACCAAATCACAAGCATCTTGTTCTGAAAAAAAGAGATTCCTTTCTCATGTAAGTGAATAAGCACACCCTGAAATAGCCACCATTCACCCATCCACCCATCCACCCATCCTTTCACATATGAAATACCTACTTGGTGCCTAGTCTTAGGCAAGACTTCCTGGTTGTTCTCTAGTTCTTGCATTTTGCATCTTTCTCAGGAGCAGGCTGGTCTGGCAGTCGTCTCTTTCCCATGCAACCTGTGAGACTCAGGTTCACATGACACTTGGCTGTGGCTCATGGTGGCGGGGGTCTTTGGCACTTCCATTCAAAGGATTGCAGATGTCAGCAACAAGGTTAGCCCACATGATGAGTATGCTAAAAGTACTTTCAAATAATTACTCATTTTATTTTGGAGAAAATAACTGCAAAGCAATGAAAAGCTGAATGGAAAGGCTTTTTTGTGTATAATCAGTATTTATTCCACCAGTTTTCTTAAAATTAAGATTACATATTTTTAAGCCCTGCAATCAAAACGTTCACAGTATACAAAGCCAACCTGAGTCACCTGTATGATGACCAGCTGAGTAACTTTTGATTTTATACCCAACCACCCATTGCCACTCTCATTTTATCCTTCACAAAATATCATGTTTGTAAAGCTACATTATAAGTTTGTACAACAACTACAGCATATATTTGTTACCTGCTGGGTTTTTTTTCTGTTATTATACATGCTTTAGTGCATGTGTTTAAGAGAGAGTGAGTATGCATGATCCTACCAAATTCTCCATCCATCAGTATATCAAAACAAACCACAGAAAAATACAGGAAGATGGCTGAAGGTATGCCTAAAGAAGGTGGAAATACAGCCCTTCTGGAAGGCAGAGTGAAACACAGGGTCCTGCAATGTCCAATTTTAGTTTTCTATTACGCACACAACATGAGTGTGCACAGACATACATCTTTTAACATACTATGATCAACAACACTGTACTAAATATTTGGGTGCATTTTTTGATTCACTTATCCTAAGAATTCAGTGTGAGATAATATTTCTCACTTGATTTTGAAACACAAACTCATAATGTTAGAATATTGAGAATTATTTTAAAACTCAAATAATCTGGTGATTTAGTACTAAAGGAGAAATGACAGCACTCCATAACATAGCTATGCAGCTAACTCCCTTGGTCTTGATGAAACATACATAGCAACATGGTACTGTGAAAGTAAAATGTGATAGGTGACTGACAATATAATCACATGATTCCATAAATGCACTTCATGCCTAAACAACCTAACGTAGGTTTTCATTATCCTTGTTTTTACTGATAAGGAAACCAAGACTTAAAGGACTTTCAAAAATTGACCAAATCAAATAGCTAAGGTAGTAAACTATATTTTGATTATGTTTCTACCCATCTCCAAAACCAGTATACCAAAGAACTCAACTGCAAATACATGAATTATGTGGAGGCACCCTAGTTTGATGTCAGTAAGTCTAAACAACTGCACAAATCATTGGGTATTTCCATTTGCTGATTTTCTGAGGAGAGGATGTAGAAATTTTATCAGCTTCTCAAAAAAATCCAAGACTCCAAAAGATTGTGAATAACCGTGATTTTATCCCAGTGCTTTCTTGAGCTTAGTGAAGATGCTGATACTTTTATAGGACCACCTTTTATCTGGCTGCCACCATGTACTTTTGCTCTGCTGGGCTGTTATGTCCCTCTGCACTCTCCTGCCATCCAAATATTTTACCTTGCTTTATTATTATTTATGTATGTATTTTAATTTCTTTGTTAGTCATACATTTCTTAAAAGGAAAGCATGGTATTTTCCAACTTTGTTTCCTTGAAAGACCTAGCACAATGCTCTACATGTAATAGAGTTTTGGCAAAGGTCAAACAAAATTGATTTGTTCATTTGGTTAATCATTGAAATTGTGCTTACTCCTACTCTTGGTCACCTAATTCCTCTCGCCTAGAAGAATTAACTAGACTTAACTCCCCAAATGCCACATGTGTTTTTGGCCAATCTCAGAGACTTTATCTTCAAGAAAGGCCTGCATACAGAACATCTTTATGTTTGTGCCTTGTATCACACAACTGCATACCCATTTTCTTGTGATTATTTTCTAATTGCTTTGGATATTCTATAAACTCTTCAGTTCTATTCAGCACGTGCTTAATGAGCACCTACTCTGTGATAGGTGCTATGACTGAAATTGACAAAATTCCAATCACCTCTTCTTCTAAAATTTTTGGATTCCCTCATAAAGATTAAAACTACATTATATATGAAGATGTGTTCAACACATTATAAATGAATATCAACCTTCCCTTCAGATTCTTCATAATTACTCAAAAGAGGCTAGCTTTTTTCCTTCCATCTTTAGAAACATTGATTTTCTTGAAGATTAAGACACTTACTCAGAATCACAGGGTTTATTAAGCTGATAAACTAGTTTCTAATTAATTTATATATGTAAGGAAATAACCACCTGCATATTTATACTTGAAGTCAGATGTCATATAAATGGCACTGACAATTTACAAATAAGCTAAAGTAATCACCTCCTCTATTGAATGGAGGTGTTAAAGCTTACAGTCCAGTGACATGTAACCCTGGGCTTTTGCATACCAAGGAAGGGTGAGAAACAGGGATAATGATAGAAACTTATTTTTAGGAGAAGTAGACTAAGAAAAAGCATCATTAATGCCTCAGTGGTTCAGGATGTCACTTAACCAACTGAAAAACCTAGTCCATTCAACTAGGAAGCAATTCTCAGTGGTCTTCCATTTCTCAAGATTTTTTTTTCAAATACTACATAAATGAATAATTAAAGAAGCAATTGAAAATAAATATTAAGATTTTTTCTAAGACATGTTCTCAAGGCATTTTATCCCATTTAAATGTTAAAGGTAATTATATCGCCTACTGCCAAGAAAGTTAACACTAATTATGGGAATAAATAATCTGTAGAAATTAAATAGGGATGCAAAGACAAAAATTCAGAATGGCTTATTCAAAACAGGAAACACAACACTGTTATTTCTAGCTCTAAGTACTATATCATCTTGATTTGTGAAGATGTAATTTTTAAACATCTATTAGTGAAACCTTTTTTCTTGTATCACTTTGATTTTACTCTCAGATTGCCATAAAAAATAAGAGTAATCACTTTTCAGCAGTGACAAAAAATGGGCTTTGCTTTTTTTATTATACACCTTTTATATGTATGTTCTTACAAGATTTGAAAAGAAATATATCCATATGTACCTATGTAAATGGCAAAATGAATTATGCCATGATTAAAACCTACAAACTAAATCTAATATATCTTTGGTAGTATATTCCCAGAACGATGACTTTTATTGTTCCAAAGTATTGCCATATAATACGTGAAGTGGATTTCACTAACTCCATTTCAGTGTTGAACCATTTTTGACATAAATATAGAGTGGCATTTTGTTTGGTGTGTGTATGGAAGGCATTGACATCCATCTTTTAATTTTTCTAAACTCTACAGAATAATTTCATGAAGCTTCCCATAATACACTGTAGATAGAATTTCCTCTCTTTTCCCCCAGAAGGTGAAATGAACATATTTATGTGGCAGGAGGTCTTTTCCGTCATACATCAAAATGGAGACGGGAGATGTTGCTTTTTTTTCACATGGAGTGTAACAAAACGGACCTGCCATCTGTATTTCTAAGTTGTGGGAAATGGGCAAGTTCCTGATCTATATTTGATTGTTTTGGATGCAAGTACTCTCAGATGAAGGTTCTACCTGTGGTCTTTAAAGACTTTCCCATTCCTGCAGGAGAAATGTGTGGACTAAATGCTCATTGTGTTTCTAGTAGGACAGTTGGACTGGTTGGCTTTGCAGAGTCCATGCAGCATCAAGATTCTCTAATTCCATAAATTGTACCACTAACATCACCACAGTTCTGTTGCCACTCTCCAGTCCCCATTCAGAGAAATTAATGATTCAGTTTTCTCACAATATTGCATTTTTTATTGTAAACAAATGGGATACAAGAGTATAACCAATAGGACAATATTGCATTTTTAAACATTGCATTAATGGAAGCTGTTTTTCAAGAGGCTTCTTACTTTTTGCTTTTAACTTACTGTACAGATTTATGAGTGAAGAATTCAAGGCTCAGTTCTATAAATAGATGTGGCAAAGGCCTTTGGTGAGACTAACTCCTGCAAGACTTCTAGGTTCTCTATTGCAACAAGTGAAACACTCAACTCCCAAAGTTTCTGTGTTTACAATAATTTCAAAATAAGAAAGTATATAGGCATTACAGAGAGAATTTCAAGCAATGGAGAATAGAGAATTGGATAAGTAAAGTTAAGTAAGACAGTATGATCAATCTCCTATATTTGAAAAACACAATTGTACAGCTAGGAACTATAGAGTGCAAAAATGTTGTACACTCAATTCCACTCCTTTCTCTAGCTTCCCCTACGAGAAATTTATTCACCTTGACTAAAAGGTAATGGTCATTCATACCAAATAAAGGCAGGGGAGCTGAGCCAAATTGTTTCTGAGGTAACAATTTTGGCATACAGCCAGTCAGAATGACCTTACAGCAACTCCACCCAATTCAAAGGATGAGATTTCTCTCTCAGTATTACATCATAAGGGGACAAGTGATGTGCAGGGTAAGTTACTCCAACTCTCCACTGTAAGCAAGTTCTCTGTGCAGACCACTTCAGTCTGATGGAGAAAAAGTCAGGAAAGATCAAAGCAAAGTCCACAGGTGTAACTGCCAGAGAAATTCAACTGAAAATGTATTCATTTGACTTCAAAATTACAAAATACAAAGCATAATTTAATATTTAATACACAGCACAGCTAACAGAAAATTGTCACTTCCATTCCTGTGATTACTAAGAAAGTATTCTGCATATTTCTCCATGCTCTCTAAAGTACTATAAAATCTTTCTGAGGTGAGATATTAATTTTTAAGTGAAGAACCAAAAAAAGCCATTTGTAGGGAATAAATCCTTCACTGAAGCATAGGAAAATAATCATGATTTTTTTGCCCATAGTTTTACACAAGAAGTACTCTGGAAACATTAATCAAATACCATGACATTCAAAGCCTATAATATCATGACAGCATGACAATAAAAGAGATAAAAGGAGAAACTTACTCACTTTGCAAAGATTTGAGTGTCAAGGAGAGGGAACTTGTGTAAAGGTATCACCATCTACTGCTTGTCTAAGCTAGAAAAACCAGAATCATTGTAGAGTTATCTCTGTTGACCTCCTCTCAGTGGCCTATTTTATTAATTACCAAATTCCTTCAAATCACTTTAAAGGTCTGTCTCAAAAATGGTACTAGTTGACATTGCTAGCATTTCTGGCTATGTACTTCTGTCTATATATTTTTTCTGGCTATATATATTTCAACTGCTTGCTCAATGGTCTTTCTGCCTCAATCTTACCAGTCTTTTCATGCTTGCTACTCTTCCTCTCAGCTCTCCTGCCAATCCCTGCCTAACATGGCCTTTCTAAAACATCATCTACCATGCTCATACTTTATGCCTTTCAATGGCTTAAAAGATTCCCCTTTGCCAGGAACTGACACAAAGCCCCTGACCTTCCCAACCATTCCCCACTGCTAAACACAGTTCATTCTTTTGTCCTTTCATTTCTAGGAGATATAAGGCCCATTTTCAATCTGATAAGTGCTTACATTGCTGGTAAATGCTCATATCACATCTTCACCAAGAAAACTCCCAATCATATTTCAAGAATTATCACACAAGTTATTTGAAAAAGTTTTCCTACACATCTCAGACACTCTAAAACATTCTCTGCTCTCATGGAATACTGAACACTCTTCTAACTACACTTCACTGTAATACTTTTCTGTTTTTGTATCCATATCCTCTGACTCAAATCACTTAAAATGAAGCAGCACTGATATGTCATCATCTGTTTTCCAACTCCTAGCATATTATGTGACACACAATGGCCACTCTGTAAAATTCCACTGGATGAATGAATGAATTTAAAAAATGAATGGATTAAAGAAGACATTTTTTTTTGTTTCTTTGGGTTTTTGTTTGTTTGTTTGTTTGTTTTTTTGGTACCAGGGATTGAACTCAGGGGCACTCAATCACTGAGCCACATCGCCAACCTTATTTCGTGTTTATTTAGAGATAGGGTCTCATTGAGTTGCTTAGCACCTACCTAAATTTCTGAGGCTGACTTTGAACTTGTGATCTTCCTGCCTCCAACTCCTGAGTCACTGAAATTATAGGCATGTGCCACAGTGCCTGGCTAGATATGAAGTCTTATAGCTATTGTCTTCTAACTAATGATCCCAGAAATGGATATGATTCATGATAACAACTTAAAATATTAACAGTTTTGTTTTAAATTTGTCCTTGAGTCAATTGTTACCTTCTAGTATTTAACACCACGACTTGTTGAATTGTGGTTTCAGACTGATGTCTCCAGATGGGTCCTTTTTAAACCTATCAATCTTGACTGGAAAGGGAAGTGAGATGTTCCAGTGTTACCAAGAATATGAAGGATTATGAAGGCTATATTTCTTCAAATAAATAGAGTTTAACTACAGTAAAAGAGTTTAGAAACCTCGGCTCACAGGACAGAACACATAGGAAGACCCCACTCAGGATGAGCAATCTAGTTATCATTTTCATCAGGTGCCCAGGGAAAGCATCTCTGAAACTTCCAGAGGAAATTGGCTTTCCCAGTATGTTTGCATCTAGGTCTGGATGAATATAGGAAACCCTGACAGGCATAGGTTGACCAAAGAACCAGTAATAATCATTCACTACCTATTCTATGTGAATAGTGATTCCTGAAACTTTATAACATGGCAGGTACTTCTCCCAACATTAATATTTTAACAGAATTGCAACATATTTATAAAATTACACTATAATATCTGCTTTAAGCAGTGAGCTGTCATGATAACCTTATATCAGAAGAAACATGGTTTTTGAAACCTCAACAACATCCAAGTATTTGCTGTGGACAACAAATCTTGCTGAGATACAACCTCTTTTTTTTTTTTTTTTTTTTTTACCAACCCATGTGTTTCTAAAAGCCTTAGGTCATTTTCACCTCATCTTTAAAGCCGCTACTAAATAGATAATTTCTCCTAAGACCCTTTCATTGATGACACATCAAAACATAGATACTGCTGGGGGTGGTGGCTCATGCCTGTAATCCAAGCTGCTTGGGAGGCTGAGGCAGAAGTATCCTGAGTTCAAAGCCAGCCTCAGCAATAGTGAAGTGCTAAGCAAACCAGTGAAACCCTGTCACTAAATAAAATACAAAATAGGGCTGGTGATGTGGCTCAGTGGTTGAGTGCCCCCGAGTTCAATCCCTGGTATCCACCAAAAAAAAAAAAAAACTTCATAGATCCATGAATGCTGAGCAAAAAACTTAGAAAGTACCAAGAAAGCCATCATTCTCTAACCTTCTCCCCTTAAAAGTTCACTGACTTTCTTGGGTCCCTCAAAGAGAAACATTGACATCCGATACATGCAGGTATGTTCCCATATATGTACAAACATATACAGATCAGCTGTGAGGATCCTTAAGGTGTTGCCACAGACCATCAATAGTTTAACCCCATCTAACCCTTTTACCCAATTTAACCCAAAGTCTCAGAGTATATAAGAGTATTTGCTCTTCCTAGAATCTTAGAAAATCCTACCTCAACACACCCAAGTCAATTACATACTGTGGTCCTTCTGATGTATAAGGGAGTCCAGAATTCCAATTGTGTTTGTCCTTATCCCTTCTCTTGAAAAAAGATTATAGAACTTTCTTCCTTTGAGTAGTTATCTCTCAGGTCACCATCTTGCCTCCTGTGATTGTTATCCCAAGCCTAGGCAAGCAAATGTTTTCTTGCCCTGGGAGTATAAGCACTCCAATTCCAAAAATACAAAAAGCAAAATGACCTTTACCCCATGAGTCACTAAGGAAAAGATCTACTGACTGGAGGGAGTGATGTGTAGTATTGAAGAATATTTCTAATATTGGCCACAAAGCATTTGCATCCACCTGCCTGTAGGCTAGAAGAAACCTCTATTCTCTGGTCAATACTCTTTCAACTATAGGCACTTCTCCTGACTTCACGATTCTGCTCTCCACAAGCTGAAAGACTGGCCTTCCCCTCACTGCTCAGAGTCATCTTCCTGTTGGTGACAGGCACAAGAAGTGAAATATTTTTGCTGTCTATAATGTGGTCTAGTTCTAGTTTAGCGGTCCACAGCAAAGTTCAGTTTTACCAGCCAAATCCAGCCTGCTGTCTATTTTCCTATGACCCGCAAGTTAAGAATTTTTTTATACTCTAAGATGGTTGGAAAAGATAAAAAAGATTTCAAGATACAAGGAAATACATGATATTCAATTTTCAGTACTCATATATGAAGTTGTTGTTTTGTTTGTTTTATGGTTCTTGTGGTACTGAGGATTGAACCCATGGGTACTTTATCACTGAGCTACACCCCACCTCGTTATATTTTTATTTTCAAACAGGGTCTTATTAAGTTTCTCTTACTTCCACCTCCCAAGTTCCTGGGATTACAGGCATGAGCCACTGTGCCCAGTTACATACATGAAGTTTTATTGGAATGCAGCTGTATTCATTTACTTAATGTCTATGGCAGTTTTCACACTAAAATGATGAGTTGAGTATTTGTGACAGAGATAGATACCATAGAGCCCATAAAGTGCAAAGCAGTTACTTTCCAGAAAATGTTTGCCACATGGTTTTAGTTCATAATCAAGTCAATTACATCAATATTTTCTCTATTAATTAATTAGAAAGAAATTTTATAATATTTACTGTACTACCACGTTTAAAAAACTAATTTTCACACAACTCTATTTAAACAGTTTGTTCATCGTAACTGCCTTTCACATAGTCATAGTCAAGTGAAGAGCCTAAAGAAGTTCTGACTCAGAACTACTGCAGACTAAAACTGGGTTGGTTCTGAGATGGGGTGACTCATCTCTATCCTGAAGACTAGCTTCATTCACCTTTTCATAGTGGACATTGCCTAGAATGCCTTCATTATTAATATAGAGATTGTGAAGAACGAACCCTTGTGGAGTAGGTTCAATAATGTCCCCCTAATATTCATAGCCACTCAGAACCCCAGAATGGGACCTTATTTGTAAATGTGGTTTTTGCCAATACAGTTAGTAAAGGATCAAGACAAATCATCTGGGATATTAGGTAGGGTGTAAAGCCTATGAACTGAAGTCCTTAGAAGAAGAGGACATAGACGTATGGAGAAGGTGGCCAGGTGAATGTTTAGGTAGAGATTGGAGTGATATCACCACAAGTCAAGGTAAGCCTGGGCTACCAGAAGCTATTTAAAGACTAAGATTCTCCCTTAAGATACTTGGAAAGAGCTTGCCCCTGACAACTTTTTGGACTCCTAGCCTCCATAACCAAGAGAATCAATTTCTGTTGTCTGAAGCATCCAAATTTGGGATCCTTTGTTATTGCAGCTACAGCAAACTAATGCATCTTTCACTTTGTCTCATACACTTTCCAGACACTTCATGGTTACTTAGTTCACTTATTCTCAGAGTAATTTTCTGAAGTAGGCAGTCTTGATTATCAGCATTCTTTTGCTGAGATAGAGTGAGACTTATTCACTTAGCACATATGAAAAAAATAATTCAGGCAACTTGATTGCCCCTTGCTAACTATTTTTCTGTCTGATGATCCTAAACAGGTTGTGAAATTAATTTATTCTGGGGGTTAAAACACTTGAGAAAAGTCTTACTCAATAGCAACTGTTTTCATACTTACTTTTTACTGACCTTTCATTTACATCAAGAGCACATCTTGAGGATGGCTGTGCTTCAGACACAGAAATCCTCATTTTTTAGCTATGTTGTCTGAACATTCTGCTAAAGTCATCTCACCAAACAGACAAGAACTCAGAAGCCTTATGAACCAAGAAAAGGACCTTTAACAAGTTGTGTCATATGTTACTCATTTAGGAATATTGCAAAAACACTACTTCTCACCATATTTGTAAATGAAAAACACATGACTGTAACCTGTAATACCTCAAGAAAAATTGCTCTTTTGGTGTGTTCAGCCTCAAACTTTTGAAATATGAACCCAGCAAGGGAATTTTAACTTAAACTGAATTCTGCTCATTATGTTCTTGCCCCTTATGTGCGAGCAGAGAAGTCACTTTTAGAAAATTAACCCATTCATATACAGTAGCACATGGTACACAAAATGCCATGATGCAAATGGTCGTGGAAACCTGGGTTTTAGTTCCAGCATGGCTAATGACTGCCCATCTGACCTAAGGTTCTACATCTGTGTAAAGGGAATAATTATAATCTAAGATCCAGTTAGGACTAGAATGAAATAATATATGTGAAGACATTTGTAAACAATATAGTATAAATGTAATAAGTTTTTGTTATCATTACCTATATCATAAGCTCAATTTGGTAATCAAAGTATACTGCATTTTAAATGATGGTTAATTAAATATTATTTGCTTTCATGACAATTACAAAATACTAAACAGACTTACAACAACCCATAAAGTGTTTTATAACTCATCTCTAGAGCCCTTTGCATTTAGTATTTGGGTTGAATCAATATGGTTATCTACCTGTCAATCTTTCTTTTTCTTTAATGTAGAGCAGTTCCTTTTTATGACTGACTCCAAAAGTACTGAACCAATCAACATATCCAGTGATAACAGGATAATACAGAACACAGAACAAAAGCTTATCACTTTACTGCATACTGAATTGTCAAAATATTTTTCTAGAAGTAATGTAAAAATACAAATTCTTTCCCTTATTTTAGTGGGTGGTGACAAAAGATTAGAAAGTTAGTTGGTAAGTCTGCATCTTGCTGTTTTCTAATGAAATGCTTCATATATCTATTATAAAAAGAAGTTGAAATATTAAAGTGCTCCAGGCTGAACTGCCAGTCATTCTCTAAATGTAGCCAATTCTGTTTTCCCATTTTTACCTAGTTTTAAAATTTCCCATACTGTTCTAAAAGATGGTAACAGGAGATGTACAGGCAGGGTTCAGAGCCTCCTGTGTTGTTCCAATGTGTATACTCTTGGAAGGGATAATGGTCGGGGAGGGAATGGCTGAAGTTATTTTACAAACAAGTTGGTTTGGGACTGAGAAGCACATACTCATATATTTAGAGATGGGATAAATCTCACTCATGGACTATTTAATTCCATGTGAAAAGAGGCCTAGAAAGATAAAATCACTTAAGTTCCTAAACCAAGTCCAGGCCAGAGGTGGAACCTACCTGTCAATATACCTAATTCAAACATGTGCAATAATCTATGTGTTTATTCTCATAACAATTTGCTTTTAGCCATTGCATGAAGAATCACAAAAATATTAATAGTGATGCTTTATGTTGTATCATTATTAATAATGACTTTAATTTGTATAACATAAGACCTGTAGTTTTATGAAAGAATAAGAAAGTAATCTTTTTACTTCAACAAAAAAATGTTAAAAGTGACAAAGGATTTAAAATCAAAGACATACACAGAAAATCCAAATGCTCTGTGCTATATTTTAAAAATGGAATGGTGAAATCATGGAAAATGCTCCAGGATGCTGATGGCTAGAATCACTTGCATACAACTTTGGAAAATTAAATAATATATATGAGAAAGAATGATACTTGAATAGACATTAAGGGAAAAAAAACAGGCACCTGCATTCTCTTTAATTTGCCAGTGTTGGAGCTCTATCACTGAGTTTAAATAATGCTAATGAGCAAATGAAGGGGAAAGGGAATGAATGAAGGATAGGTATTCCTGGAGAAGGACAAAATGATAAAGAATAGTTATTTCAACGTTACTTTAGAAAGAGCTTTGGGGAAGCTCACAGAGGAAGAATTGAGGTCTATAGAAGAATATGCACTTCCTTATAAGGGAGTAGAGAGCAAACCAGGAGAGTTCAGGACTCACTGCTTGAACTGGTGAAGGCAACTGACTTGTGATAGCTCCTAGGTCACCCATGAATCCAGGAAACTGAAGTGTCAACTTTAACACCACACTCTGGCTTCCACATTGCCTGTGAATTCAAGCCCTAGCTCACTTAGATCCTACAAACCCTCAAAATAGAAAAACTGGCCTCTTTTCAGAATACGTGTTGCTTTCTCTCACCTCATTTATTTATGTGCCACTCTCTCCATTCATCATCATCATTATGTACACACACATAATGAACTGTCCTCCAGATTCATAATTTCACTTAGTATTCAAGGTCAAGTTCAAAGCTACATTCCATACATTCTCTTTTTCCCTCAGTTTTGCCTTTAATTTGGTCTTTATAGATACACATGACTATAGAGTGCATTTTGACATATTGTACATGCATGGAGTATAACTTATTCTAAATAGGATTCCATTCTTGTGGTTGAACATGATGGTGAGTTTCACAGGTTGTGTATTCATACATGAACATAGGACTGCGATGTCTATTTCATTCTACCATCTTTCCTATACCCATCCCCTCTCCCTTCCCTCATTCCCCTTTGTCTCTTCAGGACATCTTTCCTATCCAATCTTAATTGAATCCTTCGCTATTGTCTCCAACCATCAAAAACAAAGCTCACTGTTTCTTTGGAATAATACTACTTTTTCAGATGTCCAGCTAGGGCCACTTCTTGTAGCTTAGGGAGATACTCAAGTTAGTGGGAGAATGGAAACTTGTGGTAAGAAAACGAGAGTTGGAAGACTTAGTAGAAAAGGTTAAGCAAAAAGCAACCATAAGGGTACAAACTAGCATAGGGAGGGTATGAAGCATTATGAATTCTGCACATCTATGGAATAAATGTTATAGTTGAGATTCTATGCAGGCACTCTGAAAGTGAAAGGACATTTAAAGGTGTCTACCTTCATTCCTGATAGGGTTTACATGAGACCAGCTATAGGCTGAGGTGGAATACTGTTTTATTTTCATAAAATAGACAAAAAATCTTGTTATATATATCAAATAAAAATTTCTTTCGGTTCTTTGAATGAGCTGCCTCTACCACTTTTGTGTCACTGCACAGACATGTCCAGAACAACAGTGATAAGATCCCAGCATTCTCTGCTTTTCTCACACAAGGAACCTGAGCTTACTATCTACTTAATAATAAATACAACTAATTATATTCTCATTGTCTACTGCATAGGGTATAAAACAAAGCAGGCATAGTTACAAATGAGAACAATATTTTTTCAGCTGGTTGACAAAGTGACCCACTAAAATAAATCAAAATAATACCATATCAGTTCCACTGAACTTTTCTAAGTGGTTCCTAGTTTTGAGGCAATTGGAGCCTCAGATGGCCTAGATCACAGCCAAGAACAGCATGTAAAGCAAATGACCCTTTCGAATGATGACATGCCACACATTAGTATTGTAATTCCAAAAGTTAAGTGGCATAGAATTGAGACACTTAATATGAGACACTGAACCCTTCATTTGCATGCAATTATTTATTTGTCAAACTATACTAATAACACATTACAACAAAATGTACAGGTATCTACACTGGCAGACTTTTATCCTAAGGTAAAAATAAACAAAAATATCTGTAATGAAATCATGTATAATGCTACATTTATTAACATATTAATTTCATAATAAAATACCATCTGCAAACAACCCTCAGTTTCTACTTGATATACATAGGTCTTTTACTGTTTTCAAAAGCAGTTCCCAGAAAATTCTTCTAAACTCTACTGCAGAACACATAATCACTTTTTCTTTTTTGGTTGCCTGGCATGTTCATAAATTTTGTAACATGAAATTTTTAAACAAACAAATTATTGTGTCCATGACATTCTGCCATTGAAAAGTTGACCATTTTCAATAAAGTTGGTTAGATTACTGATATCCTCATTGCTGATACAGAAATTCTAAGAAGTATAGAAACGTTTTAAGGTTATTTTCTTCCATATGGAAAAAAACACTGTTGTATAGGTCTATATGCAAATGTTGACATAAATAAATTTGTACACATAAACATATGTACCACATTTCAATAATAGTATATAATCTCTCAATTCACAAATATAATCTTATCTGCTGATATGATCATCCTAGCATGCTATTTTCTGGTCTTACAACTCTCCCTGTTCCCTCCTATTCCAAATGCACTTCTCTAACAATATGTCAGCCTCCTGTCAGTAGAGCCAGGGAAAGAGTTGAGAATGCTCAGAGAAAATACTGTGATCGCTCTCTAGATAAGCCTTTTTGGTAATAAGTTCAAGTAATACTATCACCCATCAAAGATGGCTACTCTGACTAGGGACCAGGAACTCAGGGTCTGGAATTCCTGGTGCCAGGAATTGGGGCTGGATTCTAATGCTAAGTGCTTTTGAAAAGTACATCAAGATTTAATAGGATGAATTTTCAGACTTGGTCAGAGTTTTAGCCACATAAATTCCATTAAGTTCAAAGCTCCACAATGCTCCACCCCATATTTATGCCCACATTTTAATCTTCACCCTTCTAAGCCCTGTGTTGGGCTTTCTAACCTCTCATTTTCTTTCCTCCTATTTTTGGTTTTCATATTGCTCCTGAATTTATATTACCCTGATGTTATAGCCTTAAGCTTCTCTCTACCTCTCCTTAAAATCCTTCCTTGAGACCTGTATTTTAAAATAAATTCTCTCTTTACTGATTTCCTATCATGATTTTCTTACATCTGACCCATTTTTCATACAAAGCTCTAGCAAAGTCTATTTGTACCATCACTAAAAGTTGCATGCACATAGACTGCTCCTTGGATAATCATCTCCAAGGTTGATGACAGCTCAGCTTCTGTTTGAAAATGTACCTCTCATTGGTGTGCTGGAGCACTGAGTGAAAACATGAAGTCATTTCTGAATCTGGGTCAGCCATTTTGTGAATGTATAAGAGAGAATTACAACGGAATGGATCTGACTGGGTCTGCAACCTGTCAGTTCACTAATGAGGTATGGAAACAGGCTAGCAGACTGCCTTATGGAGCAGTGCTATTTCCAGACCAGTCCTGAGTGATAGTACTGCTGCGTAAGGAGTGAATAACAAGAGATACCATGGACAAGAATGACACCCAATCTCCCATTAGTCTTCTTTTCTCAAAAATCTTTTTAAAGTATTAAAACCCAATTTTATATCATATAGTAGAAATTATTATTAGGATATCTCAATGACTGCACAGGGGTAGAACAGAGTGAGACATAGCCAAACAGAATACAATTAAAGAAACATAGCTGAGGATGAATTCTCTAGCTTGTTTACCATTTTCATGTTATTTCATTAACTTTATGGCTTTGAAAATATAATCAAGTAGCCATTTTTTGAAATCCATTCATTCAACAGACATTTATTGAATATCTACTATGTATCAAATATTTGCCAGGCACTTGAGATAAAGAATGAGCTATTCCTTGCTCTCAAGGAGCTTACAGTCTAGTAGAGATGACAGACACATAAACGAGTAAATACAATACAATGAAACAAGTGCCAGTCAGGACCTATATAACAAGGCAATAGAGTAGCTCAGAGGAAGAAGTCAGTAATTAAGTTGGGAGGAGAAGGGGTCTTTTACAGAGAAAGTAATAACTGAGCAAACCTGAAGGAGAAACAGGGCTCTACCATGAAGACAAAGGAGAGTGGCAAAACACTCTAGGTTTAAAATACAGTAGGCAAAATTAGTAAGCAAGAGTGATAAAACATGACATGATAGAGAAATATGGGTGGTTCCATATACTGGGATACCATCTGTGTATGAAAAAGTGGTGAAATGTGATGCAAGAGGGAGTATGAATCCAGAGTGAAGAGCCTTGTATGTGGGATTAAGAAAGTTTGACTTTTTCCTACAAGTGATGAGAAGGCATGAAGAATTAAGAGGGAGAGACATGGTTGGATCTGGCTGCTAGGTTAGGGTGTGTAGGCAATGGTTGAGAAGAAAGGTGATACTAGAGGGAGGGAGACCAGTGAGGAGGGGCTAGTACAGCAGTCCAGGTGAAAAATGCCTCAAGTTTGTTTGAAGAGAATGAGGGTGGAGAGATACTAAGGAGGAAGCTTGACAAGACTTGATGAATGATGATACAAAAAGCTGGTCTCAGAAATAAAAAAAATATTCAAAACATTCATCCATAAAATACAACCAACAGTAACAGGACTCCCTTCCTTTCTTTCTGTTCCCATCATCCACTGAAATCATCATATCTGCTGAGGATGAATCAAGCAAGAAGAGCCATAGGACTCATGTGGTCCGACTTTTCTAATTCAGAAAACCTAAATTGGAATCTGTAACAATTCATAGATTGCCTTTCACTCCCATTAAGAATTGGAACCTGATTTCTTCCTCTGTTTTTATTCAAGTCTTTATTTACCAGCAACAGGAATCCAATCTATAGGTGGTGGTTACTTCCAATCAAGCACTTGAGATTCAATAGATAGCCACTTACACAGTAATGTTTGAGGAGCAGTCCCATATATGTTCCTCACACACACACACACAGAGTCATGAGTCATTTCTGTGGGAGAGATCATGGTCCCTGTGGACCTCTCTTTAACAAGACAATAATTACTGGGACAGGTAGGATACTTAGTTATTTTAAACTCAGTAGGATTTGGTTGATTACAGTACCTTTTGCTTTGAAAGAGGGGTATAGGTGATGCACAAGGGAAGAATGAGGAATACAGAAGATGACATTTAAGTTCTTTCCAAGGAATAGCCCTATAAGTATTCATGAGACTAAGATTCTTAAAGAATGCCTTCCACTTCTGGTTCCAAAAAAATCACACCTTACATTCTTCTATCTTCAGGAAATCCTGTGCTTTAGGTTTAGTATATGCTAGTGAAGATATGCTGACTTAATCTTTTCATGAACCTTATTCTACTTATGACCAATTAAAATCTCAAATGTCATCAATTTGTACATGATATTACTATAAACGCATTTCTGGAAACTGTTTTATAACACCAATGTTCCATTCACTCAGACTGACCTTGTCTTTTGTCATTCCAAATAAAGGAGATTTAACTATATTTGTAGAGTGTTAATCATACATGTCACAAGTGAAAGAAGATCAAGAATCAGACTTTGACCTTGAAGACTTTTGTCTACAGCTCAATAAGGTAAAAGCGAACTGCTAATAGAGGTGAGTAAAGTGTAAAAAGAAGGAAACAAAACTTTAAAAATTACTTACTTCACTTGTTTGGAGGATCGTGAACTTTGGCAGTTTAGTCTTTGAACTGGCTGCACTGGGTTTTCCATCCAAGAGTGATCCAAATGACAGATTCCCAAAGCTGTTTTCAAATTCAATGGAAGGTTTCAGTGTTGGAGAGATGTCTGGTGCCTGATCTTGGCCATCCATGGGTCTTACATATGCAGTTGGCTTTTGCTGTCCCATATTGGTTTTGCAGTAAAGCCCTGGTGGGAAGTTTTGAACTGAAAGGCCACTGCTAGGAGCTAATAAAGAGGAGGCCACTAGGGGAGACCCAGGTGCTTGCACCGTAAATTCAGAATCTTCTGGTGAATTGGATTGAAAGATTTCTTTGAAAGCATCTTCTCCCCCAGTCTTGGGGTTACCATCTTCCTTTACAGATGGATTTGACTCTTCAACTGCACCAATTTGGGGCTGTTCAGCTGGGTAGACAAAGAAGTCTTCAAGTCTTGCCTGAGGCTGATCCTGTGTAGAAGTCTGCATCTTGTTTGGCTGACTACTGGTCTGGCTTGCTGGTACACTGCTAGGATTATGACTATCTCGTGGCCAGTCAGGCTTCGGTTTTCTGTTGCTGTGTATTAGAGTGGAATTCAGTATCACAACAGAAGGTGGAGGCATTGGTGCTGAGAGGTGGGTATTATCCTGGTGAGGTGGAAGCATTCGGTTCTTTTGTTCTGGAAAAAAGCTTGGTTCATTTTTGTTGATGGGAGTCTGGGGCACAGAATTCTTTGGGATTCCCACTAGATGATTCTGATTAGAATGGTTAGTAAGCAAATCCTTCATTTCATCATAGTTTCCCAGCGTGTTCTGGACTCGGTTGGCAAGGGCATCACCTTTGTTTGTCTAAAATAACAAAAAGATGGGGGTGGGAGGAGAGAGAATGAATAGGTTTGTGTTTCCTAATGTTAATGCTTTAAACAGATGCCTTAAGCAGACTAGCAGATAGGGTTCTTTAAAATTGTCTTGCTGCCATCTAATTTCATACTTTTCATGTGCTTTGTAAGAAAAGAAATCAATAAAGCTATTGGAAGAGCCTCTTGGAATGAGCAAGTATGATTAACAATTGTTATATTCCCTGGTTATACTTAAACATTCTCACTGGGAGAAAGGTTTTCAATTACATCATTTATTAATTTTATGAGAAAAATAAATCTCTTACTTTAGGTCACATGAGTGGAATTGTTGTATTTTGCTTAACAATTAACAACTTCCACTTACTGATCAGAGCAATTCTATTGGAATATTTCACTTATCTATGTTTTCACCATATCAAAATTTTTACTATATTATGCATGGGTAGGAAAGTTGAATTGTGCTATCTGACTATACCAAGTTTAAAAGAGGCATGAGATTAAACATCTTCTAATTGAGCTAACATATGACTAAACTGAATCTAATTCCTTTTAATCAAAGAACTGTATAAATTACTGGTGTCTGCCTACATATTCTGGGGCAACTGTGTTTACATATTGGTGATTCATACTCGTTTACTTTGAAATGATGCAATTGTTCATCAACAGTGACTCAAGCTCTCCTGTGTCTTTTTAGTGATTTAGAAAAATTATTCAAGAATTTAAATTGTTGCTTAAGTAAATCAAAACATTCATCTTTTCAAAGTGATTCTATGTGTAGGAGTTATAGAAGCAACCAAATCAATCTATGGACAATCAACAGACTAGCTACACCATCCCCTATAGGATATACTAATCCCATAAAAACAGCCACATTTGTGTTTTAAAAATAAGTAAGCTCCTGCTTGGGTTTTTGTAATACAGAAAGCAAAGCTTTCATGACTGAAAAATGCAGGGTAGCTGAATATACTTGTAAATGACTGATGATAGCCCAGTTGTTCATCCTCAAAAATGACTTTTATTATTCTCTTTACATGCCAAAAATGTTATCAAAATAATGTGTTGAATTCAGACAGGGAAACGACTTGTTTGTGCCTAGGCTGTACTTTCCTGGTCCAAGATGTGACAACAAAAGTAGTCTACCAGTATTCTTGGAGCCATGAGGCAACTGGGTCATTAAATGAGGACGGCACTAACCTATGTGGCCTTAAAGTCCCAGGAGCCATAAGCTTATTCTCTATGCAAAGGAGGGGTGACTACTTTCCCATTGTTGCACTTCCCCTGAAGAGAGATGTTTAATATCTAAGGTATACCCTATTCCTCAATACTGCCAGTCTCCTGATATATATTGGGAGTATATATCCAAGTCTGGTGTCTCAGTCTAAACCTAGGTTTAATTATGTGTTGTTCTCTGTATGTGAAGATGGGAAAATATGCAGATGTATGGAGAGTGAATTGCCAGAAATGAATGAAATCACCCAGAGAAGGAAAATGCAGAATGAGAAGATTGGGTTCAGGAAAGAACCCTGGGAAATATCAACCTTTAAGAGACAGGGGGAAGAAGAGGAGCCAGCAAAGGATACCAAAAAGGAAAAGTCACAGAGAGAAGCAAACTAGAAACCTTGGCCTCATTATTGGCACATTCTCCATGTAACTCATACCATGTGTTAAATCATATAAGACACTTCCAAAGAAATGAGGGCAGTTAGAGAAATATGGATTTCAAAGATTAATTAAAAGTATGCTAAATATATGCTAAGGGAGTTCGTGGGGGATGGAAATCTTTAGAAACTGAATAAATAAATGTCAGTTGGCTTATCCTCAAAAACATCTTAAATTGCATTATATGCAACCTTAGTGCTGAATAGTGATTAAACAATTAACATTCTATAAAATCCTCAACTGAATAATCACTCCATTTTCAGAAGCACATTTTTCAAGCATATTTAAAAGATACAGATGAATAGAAATCATTTTTATTCCCTAAAGTTCCCTAGGTTTGTCATTTTTAATGGCAGAAATTACTTTGGAGCAAAAGCAAGAATAAACTCTTTGCATATAGCAGTCTCCTTCAACAGAGTTGCACAATAAACCATTGGGCAACTGCCAAAACCTGTCTCTCTATTCAGTCCCTAAATATAAAACAAAGAAATTTCATTGTGCAGGAGGCCTAGCAAGAATTTGATGTAAGCATTAAAATTCTGCAGTGTTGCTGTGGCCCCTCCCACAGATTACCCCTGAGTAAAATGACTGAAAGGCTAAGGAACACTGATACCTGACTACATTTAATGATTGGATCCTATCAGGGGAAAGGACCACTTCATGTCCCATTTGAAGTGCATTCATTTTCCACACTAGCTTTGGTTGAAATAGAGTTCTACAAAATCAGAACCTTGTCCTTAAGTGCTGCAGAGACCACTACAATACCCCATTTCCCTGAGAAGTCATTCTCCTCTTTCAGGACACAAAAACTATAGGTCTCATTGGTTTGCTAGAAAGCCAGTCACATTACTGTTCTCGTTTCAGTAGTACATAGAAGGGATGTGCTCATCTTTTCCTCAGTGGGAGGAAGTACATCTGGTTCTTGTATCTTCATTTATGACTACTCTTACAACGATCTCGATTTCTGAGGCATTCTTAAAATTTTTGCACTTCTAGGTTTGAAAACAGGAGTACTTCTAAACTGCCCAATGTCTAAAACTGTGTGTACATGATTGAAATTTAGGGAAAATATAAATTTCTCTGAACAGGTCTAAAATTCAACTTACTATAAAGTAAATGCTGCCACAAATATGATTTCTCTCCCCCTCAAAAAATGTATCTATTAAAAAAGACAGAGACCACCTTTTATTCATCTTTATATCCCCAAGATTAGCACCATGTCTGGTACACATTAAGTACCCAGTGTATTATTGCTGAACTGGACACAATCAAATTATAACTCATGCCCTGCCTATATCAAAACAAAGAATCACAATGACTTGGAGTAAAGGCACACAAATAGAAAGGCAAATGTTAGGCTAACTTGGCGAGTATGACTGAACAATAAATCGAAATCTGAGCTTCCTGGTTGCTGAAACAAAAGGAAAAGCTCTTAAGTTAAAGAATTATCTTTTCTCATAGAAGAAAGCATATCTGTTATGGTTTGGATATGAGGTGTCCCTCAAAAGCTCACATGTGAGACAATGTAAGGTTCAGAGGAGAAATGATTGGATTTTGAGACTCTCAACCTAATCAGTGAATTAATTCCTGATGATATTAACTGCATGGAAACTGGAGGAAGGTAGGGTGTGGCTGGAGGAGGTGGGAATTGGGGCATGGCTTTGGGGTATATATATTTGTATCTGGGGAGTGGAGTCCCTCTTTGCTTCCTGATCACCATGGTGTAAGCTGCTTCCCTCCACCACCCTCTCCCACCATGATGTCCCAGCTTCACCTTGAGCCCTGAGGAATAGAGTTGACCTTCTATGGACTAATACCTCTGAAACCGTGAGCTGTCAAATAAAAATGTCCTCCTCCACATTTAGTCAAAGTAGTGAAATAGTTGACTAAAACAGAAATTGGTACCCAGAAGTGGGGGCATTGCTGTGACTAACCGGACCATGTGTTTCAGAAGATTTTGGACCTATGTGGAATTGGTGGGAGGAATTTTGAGATGGATAGCAGTGCAATCTGGAAATGTTTTAGATGGTTGTACACAGAGATTAATGGCCAATTCTGGTGGGAACTCAGAAGACCAGAATGGAGATACGATCACAATCAGTGAAGACCCAGTTCAAAAGTGTTCAGAAAAGGGGGACTCTATTGGAAATTGGAGTAGAGGCCATTCATGTTATGTTCTGGCTGAGAAGTTGTCTTAATTTTGCCTGTGTCCTGAGACTTTATGTGAGGCTAATTTTAGAAGCGAGGAACTTCTTAATCTGGCAGAAGAAATGTCTGGGCAGCACAGCATTTAGGCAGTGGCATGAATATTGCTGGGGGCTTTTAGTCAAGTTAATTGTGATAATCAGGAGCAAAAAGCAGAGCAGAAAGATTCAGAAAAGGTGAATTTGAAAGATGGGAGTAAAACTAAGGCTAAGGAAATTGCAGTTTTTAAAGACATTATCATCACTATAGAAATGATAAAGACATTGCCAATAGACAATAATAAAGATGGTTTGAGGGGATCTGAGGAGCTGGCAAGATAACACCCATCTCAAGCTCAAGGGAATAAAGGTGAAAATTCTCTTGAGAAGAGACCAGGGGGACACCCTTCTAGCACAAGGGAGCCTAGGAAGTTTTTTTAATGTGCTTAGCCACCTGGACACTCAGAGGCTACCATAGCAAGGGTCTCCTGAGGCTTGACTACTGCTCAAGGTGGCATCAGATATTGGTTCAATCATGTGGTGCTGGTTCTGCAGGAATGCAGGATATTGGAGTTAGCGGATCATGGAGGATTGCACCAAGATTTCAAAGAAAGGCCTGGGAAGCCAGGCAAAGTGCAGCAAGGTCAGAGTCCCTGTGGGCACTCCCTGAGAAGTCAAAGTGTGGAGATGTGAGGAGGAAGTTGAAGCTACAGTGGAGAACCCTGAGATTAAGAAATGGCAGCAATGTGGGACATTGTCCTGGGAAAGTTGCAGGAATTGAGCATAGAAAAGCCAACAGAAAGGCACTTGGGCTGCAACCAACAAGGCCACAGGGGCAGAGCTACACATGCCATTTGGAAAAAGCATCACCATGCCATGTGCCCCAGTTGCCTGACATGGAACTACAGGACTTGTTTGTCCAGCTGGATTTTGGTCTTGCTCTGGTCCTATGCTTTCTTTCTATGCCCCTATTTTTGTAAATGGAAATGTTTACTCAGTACCTTCATATTTTGGATATTTGTAAATTGTTTTTAATTTTACAGGAGCTCACAATGCAAGATTGCCTTGAGCCTCAGAGAAGACTATAGACTTGAATTTTGAACAATCTCAGAACTGTTGAGATTATGGGGACTCTTGGGAATGAATTAAATGTATTTTGCATTGTCAGATGAGTATGAGCTTTTGGAGGCCAGGGGCAGAAATTTATGGTTTGGATGTGAGGTGTCCCCAAAAAGCTCACATTGTGAGACAATGCAGGAAGGTTCAGAGGAGAAATGATTGTGTAGTGAGAATCTTAAGACAATCGGTGAATTAAACCCTAATGGGATTAACTGGGTGGTAACTGGAGGAAGGTAGGTTGTGGCTGGAGGAAGTGGGAACTGGTGCGTGGTTTTGGGACACATATATTTGTATCTGGCTAGTGGAGTCTCTCTTTGCTTCTTGATCACCATGGTATAAGCTGCCTCCCTTTACCATCCTCTCCTGCCATGATGTTCAGCTTCACCTTGAGCCCTGAGGAATACAGCTGGCCTTCTATAGACTAATACCTCTGAAACCATGATCCCTCAAATAAACATGTCCTCCTCCACAGTTGTGCTGGTCGGGTCATATTGTCATAGCAGCAAAATAGCTGACTAACACAATATCTTTATCCATTAAATGAGGTATATGAGACATTAAATGCCTGATATTAAAATGTGAAAAGGAACCTCTCATTGGCCTGTTTACAAGAATCTTTGGGCAATAAAACAAACCATTTTTCAGCTCTAATATTCCAGAAGATGCAAAGCTGCTTCTCAAGTGCTTCTTATGATAACTACAATAGCAAAAGCATTGCACTAATATCTAGCTCAGTGAAAGTAGACACATCTGCATGTGGAGTTAAGGGTCTAGGCTAATATGATCTGGGTGTGTTGCTTTCTTGTGCACTTGTGTTGGGGTGGAGCTGTGATAACCTGTAGGAATCAATTGTCATATCCCTTAGACTAGCTTTCTCAGAGAGCAACTATCTCAAAAGGAATTGTGACAGGAACTTTGTAGTAGGCAATTCAAGGTTGAGTTCATTGGCAACACATTATGAGTTGCTAATCAAAAGAAGATCCATATACTTTGTATAACACACATGCTGTGGCTACAAGTAGGAATTACTATTATGGTCACTGCCCTGACAAAAAGTGATAAGTTCAAAATGCTCATGGGGCATGGTTAGGCATAGAGGACACACAGACATATGGCCTCAAGAAGTCCACCATTCAACAATCTACAAATAATAGTCCAGTGCAGGCAGCTAGGGTAAACTCTCTGCCTTCCTAACACTGGAGATGGGCAATGTCCATTTCTCAAAATGCAGATATGAAATCCACTGCATAGAAAACCCAATGGAACCTGAAATACATTTATATACACCTACACAATGTATACTTATTATACACCAAAACAACTTCTGATTTGCAATAAATGTTCATTTTTGCCCTACAGAACTTTAGTAATCCTATTAAAGAGCAAGGTATTCTTGGCAGTCTTGATCAAACATTATAAAGATGGCAAAGGTGAATTTTAGCCATTTCAATCAATTATAGGTTTCTTTCAACTTGGCCAATTCTTTACTTCACATTCTAGATAATTGGTTGATTCCTTAAAGGTAACCTCAGCAGCCATCATTTGCTAAGTAATCACAATTTCTTTATCATCAAGGAAATGCATTTTCCAAGTATTATCAGGCATCAATTACATGTCTGGTTTGTGGCTCATGACTAACAGCAGTCCTTCATTTAAGCTTTTTGCCTCTCATTACTTTAGGAAATGCCAACTTCCCTCAGTTTGCTTCTAATGTAATCTACACAAATCAGTAGTATTTCATTGCCGAAATAATGTGCTAGGAAGTTATTGTACCATAGTATTTCTTTTTAATAAATGAAGCAAAATAATTTAAGTTTTAAAGTTCATTTTCCCTTTCATTTTATTGGGGCTAAAATATGTGATTTAGTAATTCCTTTTTTTTTCTAAATCTTATCTTTTACAGTTAATCTCTCTTAGCTGTAAATTGCTATTTATTTCTTTACTTTAATTATAATAATGACAACACATTGAATTTATGTAGTACTTTATAGATTTCAAAACAAGGCATTCCAGGTTGTTTTCATTTGATCCTTATGAAATTACATGTGTCAGCAAAGTAACTTTGGCTGCCATCTGGCCTCTACCTGCCCTAGAAAATGACTTTGGGTAATCCACTTAATCCTCTGTTCATCTCAGTTTCCTCCTTCTTATTGAGATATGAAAGCTGTAATATGTTACTATTATTATTAATTGTTAAGATACACTTCAGAAAGGAGGAATCTATGGACCAGATAAATGAAGCTTCTTCTTGATAGTCACCTAGCAGGTAAACTTATCAAGTCTTCTGACTTTCTGTCAGAGGATAAACAACTTCCTGTTACAGATACAGTATCATAAAGAATTGGGTACAAATCTATATATACCACATAGGAGTATATGAAGGTAAAGAGAAGCCACTTCACTTCCCTGAGCTAAAGTTCTTCAAGAGAAATGTGGGGGAAATGTGTGCTCCATTTATTGTAAGGAACTAAATGAGTACATTCATCAAACCCTAGTACAGTGCCTGACACACAGTATGTGCATGCCAGTTCCTCACCAGACATTCTATACTAACCTAGACATGTCAACATAGCTTCACAGTTACTTTGAAGACATCCTTCAAATCAGAGCTTTGTGCTATGCTGTCAAGTCCCAGAAAGAAGTACCACCACTAAAAACCAAATTTGGAGAAAGTCAATTTTCTTTCCATACAGAATGCAACAGAGGCAAAGCAAAAAGGAAAAGAAAACAGCCAGGAACATGAGAGATCACCATTTCTTCTTTCTGTCAAGAAAGGGACATGGTTCCTAAGGACTGGGGTTCACATTGACTAGTTGATGAACCATTGATGCTACTGGGCAAGTGATCAGGTCATGGTGTAGCAAGTGATTCCTGAAAGTCCTGATTCACCACCAGCATTTTTCATTTTCAACTTGATAAGTATTTCTACTATAATCCCTGAAGTGTTATGGTATGCCCTCATTTCTACCAATGGACTCTGAGTCAGCTCTAGGACTCCCATCATCCCTGACACATTCAGATACTCCAAGGACTTCCACCTCAGTCTTGGTCTGGGTAGTCTGTGGAAGTGCACATCAGCTGCAGTTTCATAATATGATGGGAAAAGGAGGAATGTGTTTCAGTGATCTCCCAGTGAAAATTAAACATGGACACAGCACAGGAAGACAACCAATCAAAGCAATGATGAAAGAACAAAAAGTTACTAGGTCACAAACTGTTAGCATGATTGCTTTCCTTCATAGTTTTGACTCAGGATCAAAGACTTTTACCCCACGAAGAAGCACAAAGGAGTAAGTGACTAAGCACACAACAGGCCTGGCCCTGCACTAGACTAAATATTCCCATCTGTGTCTCTACCTGATGTACCCTAGTAATATCAAGACAGATGGCTTCTGAAAAAATTCTGACAACATTGAGAAGGGGATTTCCCACTGTCTTCTCAAAAATACATTGCTATTATCTAAATATGTATATATATATATATATATATATATATATATATATATATATATGTATGTATCTATACAAAAGATCTTGTTAAGAGATGGCAATTACCTTAAAGGTGCAAAACCATTGATCCACTATGACTTAAAATTATGAAAGGAGAATACATCAAGGGTTCTTTACTACATAATAGGGTTGAGGATGGGACAGATATAGAATTTGAACACTAAATCTCTCATCCATCCAAAGATAAGATGTAGAACTCATCTGGTTGTTCCTCATTTATCTCTGCAAGAAACAAAATGTCTATCATCCTTTAACCTCTCCCCAAAAATGGAGGCCACACTTTCCTGTTCTGACCCCAGTTTTTGTTCCACTTTCTTTTTTTTTTTTTCCTCATCATAATGTTTTGTTCCCACCCTCCTACCTCTGACTCAAGATTCTTTACCTACCTCTACCTGGTATTTAAAAAGTCTCTCAGGGACCTTGTTCTACTCAGCATCATCTCTCTCTCCCTGTATATCTTCCACCTTCTCCACTTACATTGGCGTCTTCCCAAGGACTCTAAACATGCTCATGTTTCTCTCACTCCAAAAAAAGAAATTTCCCTGGATGTAATTGCTCAGTTTACTTTCTAACTTATTTTCTTTCCTTTCTCCATACAAAATATCTCTGGTCAAGTCTACATTGACTGCCTCTTTTTCTTTACTTAAACATTTCTAGTTTATTCTCCAACCCATAGCAGTTTGGCTTCCCACAATGACTATCATCAATGGATAAAATGACTCCCCTAATGTCACTGATAATCTTTAACTGCCAAATGCAACAGTCATTTTACAATCTTTACATTTCCTGACTTCTCCAAGGGCATCTAACTAGCAAATCCTTCCTCCAACAATCATTTGTTCCCTTAGTTTCTATTAAATGTTTCTCTTCTAGTCCACTTACAACATATCTGATCATCCTATTTTAGTTTTATCCTGGTGTCTGCTTGTACCACCTCTTTTACCTCTTAAATACTGCTCTTCCCTGGGATTGTCTTTGCCCCTCTTCTTACTCTGCAATCTAATTTAGTAATTGTATTAATTATTGGAGCTTCCACTACCACCCGCATGCTAATAGCAGATAAATCTCTCTTTTCACCACTCCCATGAGCTCCAGATTCATATATTGAATGCCTGCTGGATGTTGCTTTCTTAATATCCCACTGGCATTTTGAAACCCAACATATTTACAGGTCAATTAATCATTTTTCTCTCTACAAGAAGAAAAGATGTTCTCCTCCTACACAACTTTCAATGATACCATCATTGTCTCAAGTAAAAAGCTCAGGAATCATTTATAATTATTTAATATTCCCTACACTGCCCAACTTCATCTTTTGAAATTGTAGGTCTCGTCTACGGCCATACCACCCTGAACGCGCCCGATCTCCTCTGAAATTATAGGTCTCTCCTATTAGGGCCACGCCCAAACTTGAAACATGTAGTAACTTCTATCCATGCCAAGAATTGTGTTTAAGCTCCCTGTAATGAGAAAGTATTTACTGATATTTCCCCTTCCTATTCTTCTAATTGTCACCATGCTATTATGCCATCACTTGTTCATGGTGATCCCTGTCACTGGACTAAGAATTCCTCAAAGGCAGAGCCTCTGTTTTATTTCCCTTTGTACATTGGTCTCTGAGAGTGATTAGCACATAGTGGGACTTCAATTAATATTTGTTCAATTAAACATATGTATAAGTACAAATGCAGTATATAAACTTAATTGATTGGGATAAGAAAAATGTTTTTTTCTGAATTGTGCTAATACTGACAAATTGAAAATCAGTAGCTTAGGTGACCTAAGTCTCTTTGTCAGGCTTCCCACACTTGGCAGGTACCCAAGTGTCTCAATCAAGAACTCCTTACGTATTCTGAACAAGGCAGAAAAACTCTAGTCTCTCTAGTCACCAATCTGAACAGCTTATTCTCTACTCTAAAGTAGTATCTGGGCCAAATCTGTCCACTTTAAGAACTTTCGTTTTCCAGAAGTCACTATCCTTTACATGATGCTTTCTCAAATCAGAATTCTTGAAAATTTTCTCTATTGTTGTTTTATTTCTTACATCATTTTTGTTACATTACAGAAAATTACACTGGTACTAAATTTCAATGAAAAATGAAACAGCTGCCAGCAATTCAATAAGATCCTTCCATCATAATCTCTTCCCAGTATCCTCTAACCTTCATCACAAATAGAAAATTCAGAAGCAGTCATTGTAAAATCAATACTTGTAGACATAGCAGTTTCATCGCTATTGGAGCTACACACTAGCCAGAATACCACTAGAAAACCAGCCTAACTACACTTCCTCCATGGGTTGAGGCAATCTCCCAAGCCATGATTATTAACCACCAGGAAAAATGATTGGGTTTTTCCTTTATCTTAGGACAGTGATTTTCAAAGAGCAATCGAACCACTGAATGGCTGTTAACAATCAAGTCAAAAAAGAAAGCAATGGCCTTGCAATGGGTGGTACGGATTGGGAAGAGAAATAGGCATATCTGTCGACATTCTGATGAAGTCTTCAGGGGCTGCCTGGCTGAAAATCACAGCCCTGGAAAACACCAAGAGGGGTATCCCTTGCTGTAATAATTGCAGGGAAGTAATAGGCTCCTTGGAGACAAGAAGTCTCACAGGTTTCCTTCAAATCTTACCAAACTTCCCAAAGAAGTTGAACTTTGCCTCTGAAGACATCCTCAGAAACTTGCAATTATCAATAGAGCAGATACATATTTCACTTGTAAAATATATTTTCCTAAAAATGACTTAGTTACTTTAAAATTAATGTTGATTAGTAGTTAAAAATACAGTAAGCAACCATTTTCTAGAAAGATAAATTACATACATATTCAGCTACCTTGTAGGGCTCCCCAAAAAGATCAAAGCCTGAAGAAAAGAGATCATCTTCTTGCTGAACTTCTTGATTCCTCCGCTCCCATTCCCTTTTTTTAAGTGCACTACGGTCCTGTTCATAGTGACTGAAATGAAAAAGAAAAGACAAAAAGGAAAAACATTCATTTGTCACATGAATCATTTTGATGTCCCTTATTATCAATAAGAATAAAAAGCATAAGTCAAAGTAATCCAAGTTGATTCTGCAACTGAGGACAGAATCCTTTTCTATTCCTTTGGGTTGATGATCCTAGATGATTCTTCATAACAAAGAAGAAAAGAGAAACTTGCATAGCAGAAACTATACTGAGGACCATGCGAATATGGACAAATTCTTTTTCTTTGTCCTTGTTTATTATAAGCCACTGCATATACCCCAAAAGTCAATCCACTCTGCAAAAAAGTTCTAAAGTTAAAGTTACCTTGTGTTGCCAACTGCCTAGGGCTCAGACTCCAACAGATGCCGCAAATTCCCAAGGGAAAGGAATTATCCCTGTACAGTGCTACAAATAAACTAGAATTCTGTCCTAACTCCCTAGGCAGAGTTAGCCTCTTTTAATGGAATTTTGGGAGAATTTAAACTCTCATTTGTAGAAATGAACTCACAGAAAAATAAATAACTAAAATTCTAATGCACTTTTTGGTGGTTATTGTGTTGATTTTTCTATAGTTCACAGTAAGAATTTAAAAGCCTTCTGGGGACACTTTTCATAAATAATGGAATCTATATTAACCAGCAATGAAACAAAGGATTTGTCAAAAGTCTCGAATGTCCTGAATGTGCAAATGTTTTAGAAAGAATAACTCTGTGACTCATCACATTTCAGTCTTTCCCACTGGAGTATCAAAAGCTTCCAGACAATAATTAAGTTATGTTCTGAGACCTTAGATGTTAAAAATGGGGCACCTCCTTATTGAGAAAATGATTTTCTTCATCATGCAACACTGCAAATTAAATAACAATCTGAAAACCTGATAGTACAGGTTGAGTACCCCAGTATGAAAATCTGAAATTCATAATATTCACAAACCCAAAATGTTTTAAGTGTTGATACAATGCTAGAAGTGAAAAATTCCACATCTGATTTCACATGATGTGGCACAGGTAAAATATTGGATAGAATTACCTTCAGGCTATGTATATAAGATTCATATGAAATGTAAATTAAGTTCATGTTTAGATTTGGGTCTCATTCCCAAGGTATCTCACTGTCTTCATATAAATATTCCAAAATTTAAAAAAAGAACTGAAATCTGAAATACTTCTGATCCCAAGTATTTCAGATAAGGAATATTGAACTTGTAGTGAATTTTTTCAGTTTTTTTCTTCTGCTATTTATGTTAGCTTTATTGAAAGTGAGTGCACACACACTGAACAAAAAATTATATAAATGTACATAAATGCCTATCAGGTGCTCCATAAATGTTGGTTTCCTTCCCCATGTTCATATTACCATGTTAAGACTTAATTAGATAATTGACATGCACATGAACATAACAGCTAAAGGAATTACAAGAGATGTACCAATGTAAAAGTATAATCAACAGGTTTTTGAATAAATCACAGACTTTAATACCTGCCATTGTTAGGGTAGTTATCTCATGAGTATCATAACTTTAATTTATAAAAAAGAGCCTAACATATGAGCTAGCCATGCAGTTAAACTAGCTATTGATATATATAGAGTGTATGATGCCTTTACACTCCTTTCTCCACAGGAATCCTTAAACTGTCAAATTCAAAGTGACTTTGATAGACACATCTTCTGGATAAACAACACTCATTTCTCCATTTTAACATGGTGGCAACATTCATAGGGTTCTTTTAATGTACATAACACTTTGAAAATACAAACAGGGCTGGAAACAGAAGTGCTCACTAGGTCACTCATGAGTATGTTCAGCAAATATTATTGCTGAATGAGGAAAACAAAGAAGACCTCCAGACACCTACCCTATGCCTGGGCTCCACCTCTCTGCCTGTCTGAAAGATGTCAAGTCCAGATTCTGGGAGGCAACCTATCAATTGTACTCTCAGATGCCCTCCAGAGATATTGTGTTTTCTAGTATTATCTTTCATTTCCATGTACAAATCAAGATCATAACTTCCAACAGTCGCCAAGTGCCCAGTGTCTTCATGTTGGTGGCTGATACGGAATCAAGCAGGTGTAGTAACATGTTCATCCCACATATCAGGCAAGGGTAGTCTAAGCCCATCAATTTGCCAAAATGTAAGAAAGACAGAGTGCAAGAGGTGGGGTGGAGTTAAAAGTTAAAGCAATATTTAGAGGTGGGGGAAGATTCATGGCAAAGAAGAGGGACAACTAATTTTTGGCCTTCTTAGCAGATGATTCTCCACACACAAATGAGAACCAGTCTCCTGCTTCCAAGTAATATGAGCAAGATGTCAGTTTTCCAGCTATCTGTTCATTTCATGCACCTGACAGCTCAGAATGACAGGCCCATAGATCACATTTAATTCTCCCACGAAGAGAACTGAAGTGCTTTGGTCTCTTGGCTTTGCAAACTACCTTCTTTCTCCTCTGAGGGAAAGATATAATTAAAACCCTGAAGGAAAAAAAAGGGAGAAGAAGAAGAAAAGGAAACGTGCTTCAACTTGCATGACAACCCTTCAAGCGGCCAGCAGTAAGGGCACTTTCAGGGCTTTAGACCTGGCTTTGATTTGTTAGGAGGCTCTTGGCTGCATTTTGCATTAGTTCATTAGCTACCAAATTCCAGACGCAAATTTGAATAGCAGATTGAGTGTGCACATGGGTGTTATCTGTTGCAAGCAAAACTGCCTGCTGCATTTTTTAACACATCTAACAAAGAACAGTTAATTCTCATATCTCTGGTGAGAATGAATTTCCTCTCCATAGAGTTCCACTGCTCTTGGAAGGCAACCAAATAGCTCCAACTTTTTCCTTTCTCTCTCAGCATGGTGTTGTATTGAAAGCTTCACACGGCGAGGTCTAATGAGGAATGAACTACATGGTGATGAGGCTTTCAGTGTACAACGTCACTGATTTCTGACTGAAACTAACATTACTAATTTGAAGCACCAGCTAATTAAAACCACAGCTATGTATTTAGCCTCTTGTTATACCTACTGCAGTTTATAATTATGAGGACCTCTTTATCTACTCAATTAAAGTTCTTATGTTTCAGGCAGGTTGTGTTTGAACCTGTGAGCCCTGCAGAGGCTGCAGGAAAGCATATGTCTGTCCCCTGATGATTTTATGTGGCTTTACACACCTGAGCTTGTTTTTTGAAGGAAAAAGGGCTCCACACCCTACAAAGAAATGCTCAAGTCAGAAACCTGAATTATTCATCATATTATTGGTCTGAACAATCTGAGTTTATTCGCCATGATGAGGACAGGATAAATTGGGCCTATCAGTGTGAAAAGGCATCTTTATATTGAGAAGGTGAACCAAAGACTCAATGCAAGGACTCAGCACTCTTAGGATATAAGGATGTTTTATCAATACTTTTCTCCTGGAAATCTGTCACATTAGGATGATATTAAAGCTACTGACAACTACAAACCAAATTTACTCTTTGGGTTAATTAACCAAAGACTTTTGCTCTCTCTACATATAGTCTATCTTTTGGAATCACTAGTTTGCTAAATTCATACTAGCATAGCCAAAGGACCCAAAGAAGAACAAGTTTCATTAAGGGCTTCTATTATTCACTCTGACTCAAGGTATGATGTTGGGAAATTTCTCCCTATCATGGGGTTTTTATGGTGAGTTTACCCACCTGTACACTTCCCTGAACTCCCAAAATAGAAACTGTCATTGTTTTCATTACAGGAGCAAACTGAGGCACTCAGAAAGTGAGGGGGGCTGTCCCAGGTTCTCATCACCCCAGTGGTAAAGAAAGATTTGAATCTGTTTCTCTTCCATCTTCAGTTCAAGTAATTTCTTCTCCTTGTCTTCTTCTCTCAGATATTCCCCTATCTCTGTTCTTAAACCTGATCTTGTATGTAGGTAACCCTCATTTTGTACACAAGAAGCCCCAGGTACCTTCACAAGATAATAAAACCTAGGGCACATGTAGAGTCACTAAGATCTAGAGAGTTCAATTATGCCATCTTCATTAGCTCACAGTGGTAGCTCACTTGGCCCACAATGCAGGCTTGTCTTTTGCTTGTCTTTAAGAACGGAGCTGTTAAAGCAAGAAGACACTTTAGTAATCATCTAGTTGTGGTGCCCTCATTTTCAGATGGGGAAATTAAACTAAAAAAAAAAAAAAAAAAAACATAAGGGGCTCTCTCACTCCTTGCTTTTGCTCACTCTCTCACTTGCTCTCTCTTTCTTCTCTCTCTCAACCTTCAGGGAGACACCCTGCCCATCCGCATAATAAAGTCTCTTGCAAAAAAAAAAAAAACATAATGGACCTCACAGCAGGTTTGTGGCAGAACTAGGAGAGTGGAACCCAGGTTGTCTGGTTTCCAAACTAGCTCTTTTCCCAATACTCATGGTTTATCCCTCTGCCTCTGGTGTTGCCATCACATTCCAGAATAAATATGAGCCTCATTTGCACTCCGTTGGTCAACTTTACTTAGGATTGCATTTTATTAGAAATTGCCAGTAGGGAAAAACTTTAGGAATTTAATTTGGATTTGAGTGTAGAAAAAAACATCAGTTTCCTTATATCAAAATGTACAGACCCTAAAGGGATATAAAAATTAACTGCATCTGTAGGGAAGAGGCTTGGGTAAAGAGAGTAAAAATCAGTTTAAGCCTATTTCACTTGAATATTTCATGAATCTCAATAATCACTGTTTACCTAATTTGGTTATTTTACAAAGCTACTTGGGGGAACATTTAAAAAACACTGATGTTTTAAAATGACAAGTTTGTTTTAAAATACTGCTAACTAATACAGGATTTACTGCATTCTAGTCCAACTGTGCTGAATGCCTCTGTTTTGGCTAATATCTTTGTAAAAGTATAAAATACATATTTAATTCACCCAAAGGAAAAACATAAGCTATAACTCACTCTTTGTCTTTCTCCTGAATTAATGTATGCATTCTATAAAATGCATTTTTATCCTCAGTCCATGTTCTAGAGTTCCTAGAGGTACTTTTTCAATACCAAGTCCTAGTTTGAAATGACACTGACTAATCTCTATATACCTTCTACTTGTTAATGAGAAAATCTGTGCCAACCAACAGTTTCAATATCAACTTCAAGTTATATATTTTCTCTGCTAATATCCATAGGCACCTAAATGTGAAGTGCTATATTCAAAACTACAAAAAAAAGCTAAGATGGGCAATAATTATTTCATAATAAGGAAAACAAACATGAGATCCTCAGATATGGAGGTGTGGACCATGGACTAAGACATAACCAGGACTTGAAAGGGGATTTTCAAAATCAATGGAACCTCCAAGGTCATATTTAGACAGCAGGACTCACGAAGAATTCAGCACACAATGGTACTCTTCCGCAAATGGCCTCTCCCTCCATAAACACTGGGTCTTGTGAAAAATGAATGGGAATGAAAAGGTGAGAAAAAGCATGGAATGTACTCTAAAATTATGATGGATGCCCATCTGGCCATTCCATTTTCTTTAAATCTTAGGGAAACACACAAGTGTTTATTCTGTGGTTCCCTTAAATCTGTACATTATAAAATGATGTTGACACCAGTATTTCCAACAGTCTTGCTGGAAACATACTTACTATTCCAGTGTAGGGACACCTTAGGGCTACCTCATTCTCTCCACTTCTGAAGATGGTAGCAAAGATTCAGTTCATTCAGAAAGTCTGTCTAATCACCCTTCAGTGAGTCAGGAAGAACCTCTAAGGGCCACCTCTCTTGCTTTATTTCTATCTCACTTGGTCCCCTTCTCTTCTAGTCCTCTCTTTTTATTTTAATGCCTTTATTGAGATACAATTCACAAAGCATATAATTTCACCCATTTAATGCACAAAATTCAGTGTCATTTAGTATATACTCATAGAACTTTGCAACCATTGCCATGATATGATTCTACAAAATTTTCATCATCCTCAAAAGAAGTCTTGTATCCTTTAGGGATCACTGTGTTCTGCAGTCCTCTCATCAAACCCACTCCTAGGAAACCACTAATCTACTTTTATTCTGAATAAATTTTCCTATTCTGGATACTTCATATACATGGAATCATGCAACGTGGTCTTTTCAGTCTGGCTTCTTGCACTGAGCATAATGTTTTGAGGACATATCCATGCTGTAGCATGAATCTGTACTTTATTTTTCGAATGGAAAAACATTCAATTCAGTCCTATGTCACTCTATATTCAGCCTTATGTGTTTTTAATGGTTTATCTGGGATTCTCTATGTCTCCCATTAGACTTTTTACCCCTCAAGGTCAGAGTCTTCTAATTCACTTATCACATCCTACAGGCAGATACAAAGAACCTTTCTGTACATAAATAGGCAATGACAAATGCACATGTTGTAAAGGAAATACAGGTTCCTGTTTTTAAAAATAGGCCACAGTTTAGATTTTGGACAAAATTATTTTGACTAGCCTACCAAACTCTCAAAGTAATGTTGTAATCTCTCTAACCAATACCAAACACTCAAGTAAAAAGATAGTTTAATACATCTGGGAACAATAAAATCCAGCAAGAAAACCAACCTGACACCCATCAAAGAAAGAAGTTTTGTTGTTGTTGGCAGGAAAGCTTTACAGAATTTTGCATTGTGTCCAGAAATGAAGGTATACAAATTCCAAGATTTGGGATGGGCTCTATCTCTTTCACTTACAAGATGCTTGATCATTAACAACTCATTTTATGTTCACAAGCCTTGGTTTTTCTCTTGCCTAAAACCAGAATAAACTTCATGTTTTCTCTTCACATAGTTAGAGTAAAAGTGGAATATAACAGTGAATGAGAATGGTTTCTGGGAACTACCAGTGGCTGTTCATAATGAATGGAAGAAATCATGATTTACCTTCATCACACAAAGTTGTACTGCACATTCACTTAATTGATCTTAGCAACACCTGGCAAACTGGCAAGACATGGAGTGATTCCCAATTCAGTGTCCTTTCAAAAGTCTAAGTTACCACCCCAAGACCTGAAGATGTCAAAGATATGCACACATAACTTTCATGATTTCTATTTACTCTCTAAAATTCATGGCAAAATTTCTTCATTTTATTTGCTGGGTGATCTTTGGTTTTACATTGTTGGACATCAAACGCAGGGCTTCATGTATACTAGGCAAGTGCTCTACCACTGACCTACAACACTGTACCTGTAGCAAAATTTAATGACTGCGGAGTTTTAAAGCCTCTCTAGTAACCAACTAAGGTAAGGTATATTTCATTAGCTATACTTTAAAAATTTTTATGTATTAACTCATATGTATATATGACACAACAAATCGATCAATGCATAAGCTAAATTCATAAATTAATATTGACCTGAATTTTAATATACTATATTTTAAAATTAAAATATTTCTAAATATTTCTTTTATAATGATTTTCCAGTTTGGTTTCCATTCCTGCTTAGAGTCACCTAGGGAAGATTTAATAAACCCCCATACCAGGTCACATGTTAGACCAATTGTATTATAATTTCTGAGGCAAGTCCCAGGCCATCCCATATACAACAACTTGTAGTCTCTACACATGAGATGATCATTCATACATAAAATTATTTATCTGACCCATTTTCAGGTGCCTAAATCTGGTGGACATTACCTGAAAAGATCATTTATTCTTAAATCTATGAAGTTAAATCAAAGTCCAGGCACCATTGGAAAACTGATACATTACACGAAAATGTAATACACATTGATATATGTTGATATACGTGATATACGTTGGGAGAAATGCTTTGAAAGTGAATACAGGACTGGGGAGATAGCTCAGTTGGTAGAGCGCTTGCCTTGCAAGCAGAAGACCCTGGGTTTGATCCCCAGTACTGTGAAAAATAATAAAAAAAGAAAGTGAATACAATTACTACAAAAATAGACTTGTCATGCAGAACAACAACCAATAACACTATCAGAATTCAGAGATCACCCTCTGAGCCAAAAGAAAATGCTAGTCTATCTTGCAGAAAAGAAAGGCACTCACAGGGAAGCACATACACACATATAAACTTTGTTCACACATGCGGCACAATACAATTGACCCAGGAGGTATATCTCAAATCTAAATTCCCTGTAGAATATTATGACTTATACAGGGCTTTTGGAGCATGGTGTAGATTCCTCTCTGGAAAGTAAGCACAGGTAGACACTAAAATGGATATTGATCATCACCAATATTGTAGGAGTACAATAAAACTTGATTTTTAGAGGATTCCATTTTAATGGAAATGCTGCTTTTCTATAGAGTGACCATGACTCTAGCAACCCAAAGTACTACTGTCTGCAGTGGTAATCAGAACATCAACAACTTTGTAGAAGCCTTCCAAAATGTACTCTAAAAACAGCCTATTCAGTGAAATTAAATTCTTTTCATCCTCTCATGTTATAACTGTTGGCTAAGAGATATGACCCCCTATCTCTCACTGACTGATAAGGTTGTCTGGCTCCTCAACAAGTGTTACAACCCCTTTCCTAGGCAACACAGAATGTATCAGGTACCCTTTACAACTCTGTCTCTCTTCCCTCAACCTCTCTTCTTCCATATGCACATACCCCACTACAAGAAGTCTCCATTGTACAATTATAATATCAATGGATCCCTGAGTTTGATGTCTGCTCTACTAACCTTTTTGTAAGTTACATATGTGATTTCCATTTTTATAGAAAATCATTTAAAACTCACTTTGATTCTGACTCATTGTTTAAAATGAGACTTGGTTATCAATGTCATTCCTGATGGCTCACTGACCCAGGAATAACAGAAAACAATGCCTTATAGGGCCCTCACATTCAGCATGACCAGAACAAGAGAGCTTCAAACAGTTGCATAATTCAGGAGCTTACAAAAATACTTCATGAAGACCAGTAGGGGCCTTGAATGAATAGCACAAAGCAAGAAAATACATAATCAGAAAATAAAGTAAATGTATTCATTCATGTAGTTGTGGCTCATGAATAGGTTTGAAAATTTGAACTATATTAAATTCAAAATTATATAAAACATTTTTGCCTCCCCCTTGTCAGCATCCACCCTGTTCCTCATTGCCAATCAAAGGTAACAATTTATTATTTTCGTGTTTCTTCATGTTTCTCCCAGTACTTCTTCATGCACTCTTTAGTGTCAACTTGAACTTATCTCATTTATAATTCTCTCTCTAAATTAATCAGAGTTGACTGTAACACTGAGCTTTAAAGAGCTGCTAGATCTAAATCTTGATTTACTTCAAGGAAATGCGAATATGTTTTCCATAATCAGAAATGTTGCGTGGATCCATGGGAGAGCAGGCAAAAAGGAGGCAGTGATGGGCTTTGAATACTTGTGATGCCTCTGAAGAACTCTGTGGTTTGTTTGAATTGTGGCTTGAGGCAAGGTTCAGTATGTGAAATCTATGGTGCAGCTCAGGAGTCATGTCAGACTCATTGTTATCCTTGCCATCCTCCTCCACTTCTGCCTCCTCCTAGACTTTGGTCTCTCTTTCTGTGGCCTTCCCCAAACTGCCTGTCTGTGAGGCAGGCGTGGCTCCCAGCATGGTGGCTTAAGATTCTGTTTGTTCCTCTGCCCCTGTGCTTTCCCAGTGTGTCCTGCTTCACCCCATGTGCCTCATCCTGAGTTCCATATCAGTTGCTTCTGCAGTCAACCCACACAGAACAATTCTATCTTTAAAAGTAGGAAAAAGCTACCTGAGGTATTTCCTCTTGATGCTCATTAAATATCAGGAATTCTTTTCCAAGTTAAAGTCTTAATATAACCTTCTGGCTTCTCATAAATGACACTTTTAAAAGGTGTTTTATTTTTGGTTAGGTATAAGCAAGGCAATTTCAATAAATGCTTAATTTAAAACAATATTTTCTCAGAAATAGTATTCTTAATTACTTTTTAAACTAAGGAAATTAATGCCCTTAAGGGGCAGTTTATAACTGACAATTTTAAACTGACTCTGTTTTCATGTCTCACAAAACCCTTTGATCCACATGCATTCACTAATTTCACCCAAGCAAATTCTATCCCCTAGAACCTTAACCTTTTGGCCCCTGCCTCTTTCCACGCTACATACCCACAGAGCTCTAGCCTCAGCCAAGAACCCCAGGCACAGTCTACTTCTCTTGTTCTATGCAACTCATTATGACCCTAGGCTGGTTGTCTCACGTGCACCTATAGATGTGATCTACTCATGGCTTACACTTCTCCCTTTACCTTGAGAAAGTACCTGACTAGACCCAGGGTAGCCTCCTGCTATGAGTTGAAAGGCATCACCCAAAATTCATATGTTGAATTCCTGACCCCCCAGTACCTCAGAAGGTGACCTTACTTACAAACAGGATAGTTGCAGATATTAATTGGGTAAGAGGAGATCAGAGTGAAGTAGGTGGACTCCTAATCCTATAAGAAGACTGGCATCTTCAAAAAATGAGGAAATATCAGAATAAAACAAAACAAAATGAGGAAATGTGAAAACAGAGACACACAGGGAGAATGCCATGTGAAGTCAAGTACAGATTGGGGTGATGCTTCTATGAGCCAAGGAATGCCCAAGACTGCCAGGATACAACTAGAAATGGGTGGAACAGATTCTCCCTCACAGACATCAAAAGGCACCAACCTATCAACACCTTCATTTCAGGCTTCCAACCTTCAGAATTGTACAAAAACCAATATCTGTTATTTGAATCCTCCTGGTCTGTGGTACCTTGTTACAACCACTCTAGCAAACAAATACACCCTCAAACTGCATTTCTGAACTAGTTGACAGTGACAGCACTGGGCCTGTCGAGGGTGAGTGCAGCTAATGGCCACCTTAGGACATGTCTGTTTCAGTGTGTGTTGCATTACTATCCATTCTCCCTTCTAGTCCAGCACAACACTCCTGTCCAATTCATTCTTCTTTCCCCCCTCCTGCTCTGTCTCAGAGAACTCTTGGGTGTTAAATGAAACTGTCACTGGGGAGGAATAATGCATTTCTGCTTCCCATCTATCTGGAAATATGCCAAACTCAGTGTTCAGCTCTTGATGAATATTTTTTGACTGAATGAATGAACAAATGACAGGCAAACATATTTTTCTGCCCAAATTCAATGACAAATATTAACAGAGATATTCATTAATACATGAATTAATTTGTCTATGTAGTTAATGTAGACTGGGTGTCTATGTCACTGCAGACACCATGTTTGGTGCTCAGGAAAAAGAAAATAAGACAGAGCATAAGCTTTCAGGAAATTCATAGTCCATAAGAGAAGGCAAATCTACTGCAAAATAACTAAGTGGTGTTGAAGATGATCCCCTGGGATAAACATGTGAAATATTATAGATGCAGCCAAGTTCAGGCCCATGAATTGTCCATGGGAGGTTTGGTGAAATTGCTATACAGCACTGATAGGAAAATAGTCAAATTTTGTGCTCTTTGGCAAGCTGGCAACATAGAATTTGTTTTTTGCAAATTCTTGTGTTCAAGGGAAAACTCTAATTTCACTGGAGATACTGAGTGAGGGGAAGATCCTTGCAGAAAGAAATGGACAACTGAGATAAGCATGTGATCGCTGAGCTCGTAAAGAATAGATGGTATTTTCAAAGGGAAGCATTTATTGTTTCCTGTATTATAGCACATTGTCTCTCAATATGATTAGTTATCAGTCTCAGTTATCCAAAACTGGTATGAAATAAAGCGTTTACGCAGTTATGCTTCATTGATGTCAGCTAGGGGAGCATGAAAATGTCCATGAAGGTGGGTAATTGATGTGTAAATCAGAGCTCAATCACTCCGTAATAGAAATGGTCCCACTGAAAATATGCTTGTTGAACACAATTGCAAAGAAGCCAGAGGGAGGGAGGAAGAGAGAGGATAGAAGGCTTATTTATTAAAAATGATAATAACTGGCAATTTGAGCAATTTTCTCTTCAACAGAGGGCTGCTGTCAGAAATGCTTGCAAGCAAGTTGTGACCAATATATTCTAATAGTTTCTTTCTGTTCTAATGAACTGTTTCTGTTATATTTAAATGCTTGGCGACCCTGTTGTAGTGTCTAAAACACAAATTAAGACAACACATTCATCTTTTGAAATGTGACATATAAACGATATCAGTGATAGTTATTTGGTTAACAATACTTATTTTAGGTATATTTGCTATTTTTATTAAAATCCTTCTGTCACTTTGTATTTGCTCTCTGAAGATCAGTGTATAAATCTGGACAGTACCGCAATTTAATATTTTAATGTTTCATATTTTAATCAAAATAACTTATTACTAACATTGAGCAAGTAGCAGCTCCATCACCATTACAACCATAATCATTAGTACTATTTTAGGTGCATACTAGAGTTTGGCAGCAGATTTTTCTTCCCCACTACAGACCTCATTGAATAAAGAGAAAATTCTCTACACCAAATACTTCCACTTCAATAGCTAACATTCCTGCCAACTGATATGAAAAAGAAAGCACTACCTTTTTTTCCTTTTTTTTCTGATGCAATATGAGAGGTAGCTTTATCCTGTGCATCTAGCATGGATCTAATGGTTTTACCCACCAGAGTATAATCTATTCTTGAGTCTTGGCATCATAAATACACACAGCCTTACACACATGATCAGCATGCTATATGTGGCAGCCCAGGAGCTATGGTATTGGTACAAATGTGCTCTGCTGGGGAGGTGAAAGTCCTCTGATTACCTGAGGTCACCAGCTCAGTCTTTCATTGAAAAGTATGTGTGCGCTGATTTCTTGTCTCTTATCTAGCTGGGCTGTGATCCAAATGTTTTCACATTGACAAATGCCTGTATCAAGCAGACTAGCAGTAGGTAGTTAAGCCGGCAAGGGGCAGAGAAAATTGGGGATTGATTGAGGAGGAGCATTGCCCTAAATGTAATGATTTAGGTTTTTGAAGTAAGTGGATCACATATTATCAATGTCATTACAACATGAATGAATGAATGAACCTGAGGCATACCAGGATTTCAAGAATATACTTATCTTTTGTAAAATAATAGCTCTTACAATTGTATGGTATTTCTTATCCCACTATACTCTTATTTACACAAATGTGATTTTATATGAGACTTGTGACAAGCCTGAAAAACAGGTCAGATCTCCCATTTCACTGATGAAAACAGTGAGATCCAGAAGGGTTAGATGCTTAGTGCTCACTGTCATGTATTGTTGGCAAACCTGCAATATAAAGGCCAGCTATCTAAGTCCAGGTGCGGTTTCTTTTTCTACCATATTGCCTGTGTTTTAATTGGAAAATATTTTCTAATTCGATTCTTCCCCATCATGGGGAAAGTCCTTAAATGCCAGAGAAAATTGGACTTTATTTTAAGGTTTTTGAATAGTTTTCTATGGATTATCATTATTATATGACCAGCAAATAGTTCATTATTGTGCATTGGTAGCAAACAATGTTAAAGAAGGCCACATATAGGGTAGGCTTTCAGAAGGAAGAGGTAATGTGGTGGAAATACTTCAGAGAGATTCTGCCACTTACAGGTTGTGTGAGCCTGATAGGTCCCTGAACTATCGTGAGGCTCAGTCTCCCACAACTTCCACATTCAACCCTACCATCACAACCTTTTAAACAAAGTCTTATAGAGGCAGAGGAGAAATTGTGAGGCTATAATCTAAACTGGTACTAACAAGGTAGCTACTAGCCAATGTAAGCACTTGAGAAGTGGTTAGTCTGAATTGAAATACTCTGTAAGTATAAACTACAGTTTGGATTTCAAAAATTAAGTGTGTAAAAAGTACTCAATATGTCACTAACCATGTTAAAGTGATATTTTGCAGACTTTAGATTAAAGAAAAAGATAAAATTGTACCTGTTTCATTGTCCAATTTCAATGAGGATAGTAGAAAATTTAAATTTGCGTATGGAGTTTGTGTTTGTGGCTCACAGTGTGTTTATATTTAGCAGTGATAGCCTAAAAAGAGAGATTCTCTAGTTCTACTTAATAAGTCATTTATAAGTTAAATGACATTGGTTTCAGTGCTCTGCCTCTGGAAAATAAAACACTTTGTGCCTTTGGTTTTGTTGTGACAGTCTAACCTATGTGGCCCTATTTGATCTTCCATTCCCTCTTGTCGTTTGTCCCCTCAGTCCCATTTTCATCTAGACCTTGGACACATATGCTAGTGTTTATTTTCATGAGTGCTGCACTATCTAATTGGTGCATTGTTGATCAATAATATGTGAGGTGTTGAGCTCTGTTTGTGTAATATGTTTAATATGCTCCTACCCCATGCACCATATGGAGGCACTGCACTGGATATTATGAGTGTATTAATGCTAAGACTCAATTGAATATCACTGATGCATAGTAAACTAGTAAAACAAAATTATGCTAAGTAGTTGCTGAACATCTTGGTCCCTAATATTTTTAATGAACATCACAAACAGTGTGCTGGTGTGTGGAAGCTGGTGCATGCACTCCTTTGAAATATCCAAAGATTCTAAGAATATTTCACAAAGAATGTAAACTTCCTTTCATGAGATGAAGGCATTTTTCAAGCACAGAAACTAAAGAGAATAAATATGTGAGCAGGACAATCTATAATAACTGTGTCTTTAAGTGGACACCCTGTGCAGTTGCAAAGGCTTTTGTGCCTGTTTTACTTTTCCAAGTTGCTTACAGTAGCTGGGAATAATTTTGATCCACACAAGTCAGTGGCAATTTTCTTATACCTATTTCACACATTACTTTTAGAACAATTGGCTGGACAATTGCCAGCCAATCACTAGCAAAATGCAACTGTGCCTTTTAATATAAAATAATCATTGATTAACACAAACTGTTCAAGCCAGATGAATCAAGAGTCTGCAAGGATGAACCATTTTATCATGGTAACACACCATTCACATGCTCTGATAGATGCATTCATTTGCTGTTGGGCAACTCCACATACAAGAACACAGGCCCACACTCTGCAGCACTTCACACCCTTGTTCCTCAACACCCCTATGTTCACCAACAGAATGTAGTCAAATGAACAATTCACTGTGATTAGTTTAGTTTCATTTGTTAATTACAAATTCAACAAGAACTGAATGCTGAAGCTTTTCAAGTAGCAGATACCCATTGATCCATAGCCTTCTACATGTTCAAGTAATACTGGAAGTCTGATGTAATTTATTGTGACTTAGAGCACTGATTGGTTAGACGGATTATACTCCAATAAATGATGGCACTGTCACTGAATCTGCCTATAATTGCTTCCATTCATCGTAATGTATGATCCAATGCAGACTGGAAAGAAAGGAGATGATCTACTTCAAGCTTCAGCTGTTTCAAATTCCACAGTGTGTCCCTAAGTTGATGGATGCTGACTATTATGCTGATATATATATGCTGAGTTGCACTGATGGATCTTAAGAGTTTTACATATATATACACACACATGTATATATATACACACATGTGTATATATATATACACATACATGTATATATATACACACACACATATATATATACACATGTGTGTGTATATATATATATACGTGTGTGTATATATATGCGTGTGTGTATATATGTACACTCATATATATTGCATGCATGTAGATTTCATGCAGATCTATAATTCATGGAAGCAGGTAGAAAACCTGGGCTATTATACAGAATCCTTAGGGGCAATGACTTTGCTCCCCACCTCAATGCATATGAAATCCTCAGGCTATTATTCTTTTCCCTCTGGAGTGACCCTCCCTTGATCACAGTGACACACTGAAAAATCCTGCCCTAATTTTTAGTTCTTGCAATACCCAAATGTCTGTGAATCATCTTCCTTGTTGCTTCCTTGAAAGAAACCTTGCCTGACACCCCACCTGCCATTCAGTGTGATTTCAGAGCCTCTGTCCCCACTCCCCAGCACTCTGTGGCTCCTCCTCAATTTCACTAAATTCACTGCAATGCAACTGTTCACTTGCTGTTCTCTGAAATGTATGATTAGGTCCTCTATCAGTTTCCTAGGGGTTTTGTGACAAATAACCCCAAACATGATAACTTTTAACAACTGAAAATTATTCTTTACCCATTCTGGAAATCAGGAGTTTAAAATGGGTCTCAGTGAACTAAGACCCACAAGGTGTCTGCAGGGCTGCATTCCTCTATTCTCTTGCCTTTACCAGTGTCCAAGGGCCACTTGCATTCCTTGGCTGGTGCTCCTTCCCTCCATCTCCAGGGCTGACAGCAGAGCATCTGCAAATCTCTCCCTCTCCCTCCCTCACTTCTACTTCTGTCATCGTATCTCCTTCTCCACTGACCCTCTTGGCTCTCTTTTGTTAGAACCCTTGTGACTGCCCTGGCCCATCCAGATAATCCAGGATAATCACCCCAGCTCAAGATCCTTAACTTAATCACATCTGAGAAGTCCCTTTGCTTGTAATGTAATATAGTCACAGATTTGGGAATGGAGCCCAGACATCTTTGGCATAAGTTTGCCTAATATGGGTGTAGTGTATCTATTTTTGCCCTACTAGTGCCTAGTGCCTAAAACCATTACATGACATATAGTAGGACTTTAACAGTCTCACTTAGGTGAATGAATTCAAAAAAATGAGCCAGAAAAGTTTTCAAATGTCTCTTCCGAGAAGCACCTCACACATGAAGTGTTCCCGAAGGGTGAGGGAGGGCAAAGCCCTGTGTCATCCCAGCCACATCTACTCTGTCATTTAATGCCTGTGAGAGCTAGGGTGAGATGCTTCAGCTTTCCAAGGCTGACTCTCCTTAACAGTATGTCTGGGGATTGCTATGACCCTCAAATAAGATAATGTATATGAAAATATCTGTTGAAGGTAAATTGCTTTCTACATGTTATTTGTCTTTTCCTTGTTATTACTAACAGAAGAGACACTAGATCTTTGAGAAAGGGAGAGAAGAGGGAAAAGGTCCCACTTATCTGGAGATGTAAGATATTATTAAACAGTAAAATTAAATAAAAATAACCATCCAAAAGTGACCCTGAAACTACATTTTCTATTCATATGCAAGTAGCTTAAGAGACCGACACAAGACATTTAAATTACCTCAAATAACTAGATGCTCAATTGCTCAAGATAAGTGGGACCACACTTGCCCTCTTATGTTGAGCACAACAATCAAAACTGGATTCATCTTGTTTACATATTACAGTAGTATGAAATCTGTGGTTACTCATTTATAAAACCCTACACATTAACCCATTCATTTTATTGATTAATAAGATGGTTCAGTGACATTACAACAATAGAGATGACAATATATCTTCCGACAGGAGCAAAATTTCCCAGAAAGGCACCACACACCTGAAAAATACTTTATCATAGTTCAAACAAGGATCACGAAAACAGGAGAAAATTAAATACACAAATACCCTTCAATCTAAGGGGCTTTAGTAGGTAGCAAGATCAAAGTTTTCATTTTCCATTATGGGGAAGATCAAGTATAAGAAGAGAAAGTGGGCCACCCAGTGTCATCCACACAGTCAGTGGCATGACTTGGAGCAGAGCCTGGGTCTCCTGACTCTTAATTTAGTGTCTTTTCTATCATCCTTTTGGGTTTCTGATCCTTATCCAGTGCTTTTAGTTCACTGTTTAATAAGAGAAAGAAAAGGTGAAAGAGGAAGTAAAAACAGCATTCTTCTATTCCTGTGGTTTCTAAATTGAAGGTTGAACAGATAAAATGAGTTTGGAGCATTTCCTTTAAAATGCTCATGAATCACTAAAAAACTAAACAGGACTTAGTGTCTGCAAGAAATTCACTCTATGTGAAAAGACTATCATATTCCAGACTGTGTGGGATTAGTTTAGGGAAGAAATAACTTGGAAGTCCTCCAAAGAAAGCCCATGGTTTGGCACAAGGCAGAGAGAGTTATTAAATAAAGAAGGATGTGGAGTCTAAATGACCACGTGATTGACAGGAATGCTCTCTTTTTAACTCGTTGTCTCAATGTTATCTTGTAGGCACAACCTGAGTCTGTTAAGCCAATGATATGGCTGAATATTAGGGTGTAGTAAATACTAATTTGGCATGTGTATGCACGCATGTAAATGTGCACTCACAACTTAGGTATGAGGCAGATATCTAGTAGTAGAGTATCACAGAGCAGAGGAGGCCACAGTGGTCATGCAGTTCAATTGTCCAATCCTCCATTCAATACACAAAATACTTTCTGATAAGTGGTAAGAAACATTTCAGGGTGTTTGCTACATCACAAGTTGGCCCAATGATCCCTTTGCACACAATTGTGACTGGGTGAGAAAGGGCATTACAGTGAGATTCCTCCCCTCCAGGCCCTAGATCTGAGGCTTGACAGCATACAGACTTGTGTTTGCTGCTATTTTTTTCACAGCACTTCTACATCTCTGATTTTAGAGATTTGAAGGGACTGAAAGATCATCCAGTTATAATCCTACCCCCAACTGACTCTTAAACACTCTTTACAACATCATTGTCAAACAATCTAAGGATGTTTGATCCAAGAATTTCCCCATTCTTTATTTATATATCTGCAATGAGATCAACCTCAGGTAAGTTCACATGGGTTTCTATCTGGAGGTGGTGAAGCTCTGTGGACTAGGGCTGAATATGTGGGTTTTGTGAAAAGAATGTAAAAATTGTCAGATTCTAGATGGAGTCACTTGCATTAGTACTAAGAAAATATAAATAAACCATGAGGTTATGAAGGAAGGATTCTTAAACATGACTTCCTGATATTAACTATCCCAAAAGACTTTGCCAGAACCACAAGTTTGCCCAGAAGCCACTACAATTTCATTCAAAAAGTACTTCTACAAGGACATCTATGCAGCAAGCAACTGTCTGTTCAACCTCAGACTGATGCCAATCTTGTTATTACTGTGGTCAAGAAATACTATTTGAAAATATCTAATGAAATTATCTTCACTTGTGTCTTATTAACATCCCCTTGACTCAACCCTTTTAAATATGTCCATAGTTTACTATGTATGCATATTTCCATTGTAATGCTCTCCTGTTGCAATGCATTCCAGGAATAAATATCACTTTTTGGAGAATCTCTCTCTGATAGTATTTTTAGAATGAAAGTTTACATCTCGGACCAATCACTAATTGGCTCATTAACCTTGATCAAATCATTGAATCCTTTTGGGCTTTAGTTTCCTCATATGTGAAACATAGAGCTTTTTCTGTATAGTTTCTAGTGTCCTAAGCAATTCATACATGTTAAGATTCTATAACTGGGGACTGGGCTTGTTGCTCAGTGGTAGAGCACACTCACCTAGAATGTGTGAGGCACTAGGATTGATCCTCAGCACCACATAAAAATAAATAAATAAATAAAAGGTATTGGATCCATCTACAACTGAAAAAGTATTTTTAAAAAGATTCTACAACTGCAATTATCTGTTTATTTATGTATTCATTTATTAATTAATTTATTTATTTATGTAGTGTTGAGGATAGAACCCAGGACCTCAAGCATGATAGACAAGCACTCTACTGATGAGCCCCACCCCCAACCTGACTGCATTCATTTATTTTGTAATGCCCCCTACCTTCCACCCCTAAGCCAGCCTAGTTCCTGGCATGCTCATGTCAGGTTGCTAACAGACTAATGGATTTCTTTATCAAGCTTGGATGGTATCAAGCTTGGTGTCATCTACAAGCCAGCTCTCCCCTAAGCATCTCAATAACAGTGAAATCAGTGATCAGCCAGTATACAATGCATACATTGCCATAAAACCCAACACAGAAGTACAAGCTAAAACTGCGTGCTTAGTACTGTTTGTATTCCAAATGCTTTGCTTGGGTTGCCTCAGCATTAGTATTAGATAACTCCAGATTCTCTGGATGTAATGACTACCATACTGTAATTCCAAGTCAAAGTGTATCTTATTTTGAATTCTACACTCCCAATCTGTTGCCTAGTATAAATATTATACTATATAATGTGTAAATATTAAAATTTAACTTTAACAAGTTGAGTCACAGTCATTGGAATTCTGCCAAGACTCTAACACTTTTTCATTATTTCCAAAGAAAGACCAATTTAAGAAATGCAAACCAGTTCCAATTCACTTCAAAATTTGGCTTAACGTCAAAGAAATTTTAATGAAATTCTGCTTAAGCATTAAACATGAAGGTATTTATTTGATTATTAAGTTAGCATTCAAGTAAAATAGAAATTAGTTTTGGGTCTCAGTACTGGGTTCATAGACCAGCAAAACTCAAGGCAATGGCTATGATTTCAATGGAATTCCTCTTCTTACAGAGTTGAACTTCTAAGTAGACACTAAGACACAACATTATTTATCTGTGCATTACTTGGTCTCTTATTATTTTAGGGAATGGCTCTGGTATATCACACTGGTGACCCTGTAGATATTAACACAGGCACAAGCTTGAACCATAGCAGATCTAAGCCTTAGAATTTCTTGTAATCTCCCCAAACATGGGAGGATGCCAGGCCTCTGGGGAGGTGTTCTAAGGCTATCTCCCACTTACCTCTCTATTGCCTCTATAAGATTGTTAGGCCACAATTTCTCATCAATTTCCTGGCCTTGGGCCATCCCCCCTCCTCCCTAATCTTCTCCACATTATAGTCGAGATGCGACTTTAGAAGTCATTTAGCTGCTGTCTAGAATGAAATCCTGAGTAATGCAACATCATGTAACTCCTTCTAAAATTGTCTGAGTCCTTCATTTTCCTGGCTACTTATGACACTTATCTTGAAGTTTGGGAGCTGGGCCCTTTGGATCATTCTTTGTACTTTCTCTTTAAATACTGAAATGTCTTAATCTAAAAGTGTCTTGCTAGAACTTTTTGAGTTGAATTAGTGAGGATTTGGACTTTCCCTTGTCTTCTATATAGCTATATATGTCTTGTTTCCTCTCTTTGAAAAGCTTCTTAAAACAATATTATGCAAAACAGGAGTTCCCCCTTGTTTTGTAGATTTAATCGGTTTATCAATATAATCTCACTTCATTCTCAGAGAAAGAATTTGTTTCATTTGGGGTATAGCTTCTCTGGCGCTGAGTGTTTAGGCCAATGAAAGCCTCTAAAACCTGAAACCTAACCTAAAGAAGAAAAAAACATCTCTTCTTAGAAAAAGTTGATGGTAACATGGGAAGGTGGCAGGATGCTTCTTGCCCCGATTAAGGGAGAAGAGAGCTGAAGATCCACAGAGATCTGTCAGGGATAGAGGCACAATGACAGTTGTATATGAAGAAAGATTGTGAAACTTACGCCAAATGACCTTGATCTCCTCGGAGAAATAGGAGATGAGCTCATCTCATTCATCTCCTCACCAATGTGGAGGACATCAGCTCACTGAGAGAGGAAAACTGTGAACTGGTAACTGAAGAGAGGTCAGGCTGAACCATAGATGAGAGGGAAACCTGTAAAAGTTGGCTGGGATGATTATTTTGGGCTCTATCAGAAGCTTTTCTTGTCTTTCTGCCCTGAAACTTGAGTGAAAAATTTAGGCATGTGGGCTGGGAACAGGAACAGTCCCAGAGTGCCAGAAGAGTTTATGTGGCTGCAAGATTCATTCCTCCAGTGGAGGGAAGTGTCCAAGAAAATGTTCTAACCAGTCTATACCTTGGTGTGGGTGGTGGCAGTGGAAGGAAGCAAGTCGTTCAACACCATGGATATAAAACTTATGCCTGTACCCAGGTGACCTTACATGTTTCTCACCTAAAAGGAGGGGAGCCTTTGAAGAAAACAAAGAAGATAAATATCTCCCATGCTCCATAATCACATCACGAAGGCAAAGGCAAATGTTTTTCATTGAATTTCTCCAATCACTGTTCCCCTCCTTTACCCAGAAAATCACAACCAAATTATCCTGGTGTGGGTCTCTATGTATTTCAAAGTCCAGTGAGTTACTTTAGTAGTTCCTGCAAAATGGCTACCTATTAGGCATTTCTGTGGAAAACCTCCTCCCTTATCAAGGAGCTTCACAGATCTACATATAGGTCCCTAAGGAAAATAAGTCTCATCAGTAGTTTGAGTAGGGCAACCCTGCTGAGATTCCTCACAAGGGACATTTCTGTGGGAGCAATGCTCTCTGGGGAATAAGGCAACATGGAATTTGTCAACTTCAAGGAGAGTAGAATGGGCTCACAACATTCTTCTGTGGGCATTTGTTTAAAAAAACTGGGGAGGTTTTGTCTTAAAAAGATAAGAATCAGGGCACATACGGGCTCTGTCTTTCACTTTCTGAACAACAGTCCTAGGGGAAGACAGCAGATGTCCCAGGAGGCCCACAACGGAGAAGGTTCAAAGGAAAGAGTTTGCTCCACCCAAAGTCTCAGGATTTGTTGATTCAACTACCTGGTAGGGAGTGGGACTAGTGCCTGGTAAACTTGGAACAGTTTCTCACATCTAAAATTCTGATTCTCTGACTCACTGAGGATAGCATAAGCCACACTCACTTGCAAGGGTACCCATGTTCCATTCAATCTTCCTCACAATCCTAGGAGGATCCAGTAGCTTGGACCTTGGCCCAGCTCTTCCTTTGCAAAGAGCCTAGTAGCAGACTAGCTGATTCCAGAACATTATCTAGGCTTCACTCAGCAAAATCTATATCAATGTATTTTTTGTCTTAAAAATACATAATGGAATTTTGAATAAATTAGAAATTTACATATTACCAGCTGGAAATTAGTAAACAATTCATTTTACTCAGCTAACAGGAACAGATTAATGATGCAATTAATCAAATATTTGACTTTTTAAAATTCTTGATTCATTAAACTAAAAATTTGCCACTAGAAATTGTATAAGACTTATCTCAAACTTTTAGGTGTGTCAGTTGCTGTTCTGTTCAGAATATTAGAAACACATAACACTTACAGGTGAAAGCGTTATCAGAGATTAATAAGTCCTGTTACCTCATTTTACCATTGTGAAAACTGAGAGGATTATCACTTTCTTCTCCCTATTCCTTCAATTCCCACTCACACACACACACACACACACACACACACACACAAAGCTCTTGACATGTAATTTGCCAAAAGCCAAATTAATATTCTTTATAAGGTTTGTGATGTGCTTTGATAGTTATTTTAAAACAGAATATATTACAGGAGATACATATTTTATTTTATCATATTTAACACAACCATGGTAGTAATCAAAACTTACATTTACATATGTTGCAAATGGGGCAAATGTGCATTCCTATGGGCAATGCCAACTAACATGACAAAGAAAAATAACAGTTAAACTGATGTCTTATCATGCCATGAGGTGCCTGCTGGAGACCACCAGAGTTCATCTGTCAAGGCAGAATATAATTTTCCAATATAGTAAAAATATCATATCTATCTGAAGAAAGTGTCAAAATCTTGATGTAACTGCCCCTATATCATTACAGCAATTAATATGTCATTATCTATCAGCGTTGGGTTGTATTGCCAAATTGTATGTCATAGCGACCTTACCCTGCTCCAATATGTGTAGCCACTTTTGTTCTAAGGAAGCCATGCATTCACAGTTCCTTGAGGCTTTTTATGATGCCAAGTCAAGATACACAACATAGAAAGTAACCCATTATGCCAATATGTTTTCCAAAAGGTCAAAGAAACAGGATAACTGGGATAACTAAATGGCCATCTGTTCACGGTTCTCTTAGGCAAATATTTTAAAAGTAGTTGACTTACTCTTCCCACTTATCCTCGTGGAATTATACACAGGATCTGACATTTTCTAATCAGTACAAGTTTTTTGCATATTATGTTTTTAATTGTTTTGAATTGTGGTGAATATATATAAAACACATATATAAATATATTTAATATATTATGTAAATATATATTTGAGAGTTTGCCATTACAACCATTTTTTTAAGTAAGGGTACTCACGTTTCATCCAAACCTTCCTATGAAAATATAAATGAGATCAGTGGAGTAGAGGAAAGGTTGATGGGGAGCGAGAAGAAACAGAAAAGGAGAGGAATGTGTAATGAAACTGACCAAATTATACTATGCACATGTATGAAATGTATGAATATACTATAGTAAATACATAACATCAATTTAGAAAAGAAAAATAAATAGAAGGCCAGTAGAGTAGAGGGAAGTAGTTCTGGGTGCTGAAATGGAACAAATTATATTCTAGCATATATGAATATGTCAGAATGAACCCCAATTTTATGCTTAATTATATGTACTAATAAAATATTTTAAAATGCAAACAGGTTAAAAATCTGCAATATGAAGATATGACCTGATTCTATATTTATAAAATGAATAACTACATAGACATTGGAAAAAATAAAAATTTTTGTACCATAAACTATTATTTTTTAAATTTCTAATAGGAAATTAGATGTTTCCTCCTTACATTAGCCTAAATGTATTTTAAAAGTTTTTTTCCTTTTGAAATTGAAGCATTACTTTTGCAATAAGAAATAAAAGTTTAGTTTTACCTCAAAAAGAAAAAAAAATAAACCTTTCTCACAATTCTAGGAGGAGAGTATTTATTAGCATTGGGCTTCTGCTCCTAAGGCCTATCTCTTAGCTACCTTCCCTTGCTCCAATATGTGTGATCACTTTGGTTCACACCAAATGTGGTTCAGTCACATTAAGTGAATTCAAAATGGTGTGTATATCATCACTATTTCTAAAAGTTTTTCATCATCCCATAACAGTTCCACTTTCCTGAAACCTTCCTGCTTGACCACAGGAAAAACAATCTCACCAGGTCTGAACCCTGTTGCTCTGACTTATTCATTGTCTCTTTTCCTGATATCTTCTGCTCAGTTCCAAAACACCCTCCATGAGGAAGTCCTTAAGACTCTTTTTTTCTATTGAGAATTATATTTATACATAATAGTTGGATTCATTTTGATAAAGTCATCCATACATGGGATTTGATTTACTCCATTTCAGTCCCTAAGGCTTCACTTTTCATCCCCTCCTCATTCATCATTTCCCCTTCTTCTATTCTGCTGTTCTTCCTTTCACTCATTTATTTATTGCTTGGTGCTTTATAAGTATGCATAAAGGTAGAATTCACTGTGGTACATTAATACATGAACATAGTGCAATTTTGTCACATTCAGTCCACATTTCCTTCCCTTTCCCATATCTCCTTCCCCCACAATATCCTTCTTCTAGTCCACTGATCTTCCCTTTACTGTTGTGATATCCAACCCATCCACCTGTCTTTTTCCCTTATTTTGCCCTAGCTTCCACATATTAGTGAAAACATTTGACCCTTGATTTCCTGAGTATGGCTTATTTCACTTAGCATGATGCTCTCCAATTCCATTCATTTACCAGCAAATGCCATAATTTCATTCTTAATTATGGCTAAGTATACCTTGCTTGTGTATCTATACCACAATTTCTTGACCCATTCACCTGTTAACAGAAATCTGGGTTGATTGCATAATTTGGCAATTGTGAATTGTACTGTTATAAACATTGAAGTGGCTGTATGACCATGGTATGCTGATTTTAGTTCTTTTGGATAAACACAGAGAAGTTGGTTAGCGGGTTCATATGGTAGTTCCATTCTTAAACTTTTGAGAAATTTCCATACTACTTTCCAGAGTGGTTGTACTAATTTATAGTCCCACTAATGATGTATGACTATCTTTTCCCCACATTCACATTAGTAATTATTATTATTTATATTCTTGATAATAGCCATTCTGACTGAAGTGGGATTAACTCTTAGTGTAGTTTGATTTGCCTTTCCCTGATTGCTAGAGATTTAGAAGTTTTTAAATATATGTGTTAGTCATTTGTGTTTCTTCTTTTGAGAAATTTTTGTTTAGTTCTTTTGCCCATTTATTGATTGGATTATTTGTTTTCTTTGGTGTTAAGCTTTTTAAATTCTTCATTTGTTCTGGATATTAATTCCCTGTCAGAGGAGCAGTTGGCAAAGATTTCCTCCCATTCTATAAGTTCCCTTTTCATGCTCTTAATAATTTCCTATGCTATTCAGAGCTTTTTAATTTGACATCCCACTTATTGATTCTTGATTTTATTTCTTGAGGTTTAGGGGTCTTTCTCACTAAATCAGGGCCTGTGCCAATATGATGGAATGATGACCTTGTTTTTTTTCTAGAAGTTATAGTGTTTTTGATCTAATTCCTAGGTTTTTGATCCATTTTGATTTGACTTTTGGGCAGGTAAAAGATAGGGATCTAGTTTCATTCTTGTACGTATGTATAGCCAGTTTTCCCAGCACAATTTTTTTAAAGGCTATCTTTTTTCCAATATAAATTTTTGGCACCTTTTTCAAGTACCGGATGGCTTTAAGTATGTGGGTTTGTCTCTGTGTTTTCTATTCTGTTCTATCAGTTCTTCTTGTCTATCATGATGCAAATACTATGCTGTCTTTGTTACTACAGCTCTGTAGTATAATTTGAGATCAGGTATTGTGGTACCTCTTACATTGCTCTTCTTGCTCAGGATTGGTTTGACTATTTTGGGCCTCTTGTTATTCAAAATTAATTTTAGAACTGATTTTTTCTAGTTCCTTAAAGAATGTCATTGTTATTTTGATGGAGATTGCATTGAATTTGTATAGTACTTCTGGTAATAAGGCCATTTGACCACAGTGGCCAATGCCAAGGGCATTGAAGAATACTCTATGGAATAGACCCCCAATCTCTAGTCCATGATGCCTTCTTTAACTCAAGTCCTAGAATCTGACCTGATTGAGAATTCCTTCCAGGGTGATCTTTTAATGTTTCCAAATTTATATTAAATAACTTTCTCTCCTAATTGTTCCTTTTACTCTGTTGCTCATTACTTTGATTTCACCAAACTGCTAGTTACCCAGGCTTGACATAGGGGCCTCACCTTCGCCTACCTCCCCTCACTTGCTTTGGCCCATATTACTTCCTCCATCTATGACATATATAAATATCCAGTCCATTTTTCCCTCAGAATCCAATCCTTTCCATTAGTTCGTACTGTCACTGCAATAACTCAAACTTTTGTTAACTTTCTCTTACAACTACTTCCACAGCTTCTTCTCTGATGTTGTGTAGTCTTTACTAGACTACTGGTTATATTATGGCACCTGTCCATCTTCTTAAAATTGTCCCATACTCCTTTGTTCTCTATATCCTGTGCCCAGGCAAGCTGATCCCTATTCATTCCATCTGCAGCCCACCCCTGTCCCAATCTCTCCATTGTGTTCTCTCTCCTCTCATGCCATTCTGTCCACCTAGAAAGAACTTTCTTCTACGTATATGAACATTAAGTCTTCTCTGGTGATCCTGACTGAAATTTCCTTCCTGTTTTTTATTGAACAGTGATATCCAAAAGAAAGGTCCACCCAAAATCCGTGATTAAGAGCATATTTGGAAATAGGATCTTTGCAGTGCAGATGTAATTAGTTAAAAAGTCTCAAGATGAAACCATTCTAAATCTAGGTAGGCTCTAAATCCAAAAACTATTGTCTTTGTAAGCAAAAGGCAAAGAGAGATTAGGGACCCAGAGAAGATCATATGAATATGAAAGAAGAGACTGGACTAATGCAGCCATAAGTCAAGGAAAAAGCTGGAAAAAGTTTTTGGTGCACAGAGAGCAGAGAGAGCATAGTCCTGGATACCTTGATGTTGACCTTCTAGTCTTCAGGACTAGAGAGAAAAAAAAAAAAAACACCAAGTTTCTTGCAAATTGTTATGACAGGTCTAGGAAAATTAATACACCATTATCTAGCTCAGAAATCCTATTATCTTAGTTCCTTGTCCTTTATATCAGTTATAAATGCATATCATATACCCCAATAGAACACAGTACCTGGCACATAGTGGATTGCTGAATAAAGAAGGGAATAAAAAAGGCAGAAATAAGAGACCTGAATTCCTCATTCCTACTCTGAGCACAAATAACCCACAAAAAGTAAATAGTATAGAGATGATGCACTAGACAACCCAATCTGACATTAATGTTTATTTCAGGATTTCTGGGATTAGGGATTGAACACACACTGGGAAAGTGTCCACCAAACTAGTGGGCCTTTCTCAGCACCACCAATTTTTCCAAATGCATATTTCCTGAGAAATTAAGATGGGAAACTCACATTTTTAAATCCACTTACTTTTTGCTTGGACTAATATTATAAAATGAAACGATCAGAGCTCATTAATATAATTCATGCACCTCTGGTTTTTTCAAGTTATAACAGCAATAATTACCTTGGAATGGGTTTTGCCCAGGAATCAAATGAGTGATGGGGGTTAATGGGCCTTTGGTTTTGCTGTGGGTCATCAGCTCCCCTGAGTCTGTCATTAATCCCCATGATATGCCCTGCTTAAACAGGTCATTGGTGATAACAGTCTTTGGTGCTTAAATTGAACTAATGCATTTTACTTTTTCCTTCTAAGTAAGTCCGCATGGCTGAAGTACTTTCTATCTTTAGGAACAAAGACATTTTTTCTGATGAGGGAAAGAAAGTGTGATCTTCTATTTCACAACACACTAATAATACAAGAGAAATAAAAGAATGGGAACTGACATCTGAAGTCTCTGATGTCTATCCTGTCCAGAGGAAGAAGGAACAGGCAGCACTAGATCACTAGATGAAATGTCTTCCAATTGGTGGGAGGCCAGATGTGACTGATAACGAGGCCGATTGAGCTACATGTTCTTTTTGATTGCAAAGGGTAACCACTCTCCTGTCCTTTGAAGGTTCCTTTTGCCCCACTGCCCTATGTTGGGGAAGGGGTCAAAAGTCAGCATGCTAACTTTATCTGTCACTGACAAGAGAACAACTACAAAAGTCACATTAGTCTTACAATAGGTCAGTGTGCTAAGTTAGCAGCAGACCTATCAAATTTGCACCTCTGGAAGATTATGCAGCTGAATGCCTAGAAGTCAGTGTTCACAGCTAATGACAGGGCCTGGCTGCTGGGTTTGTGCCTTCAAGTTAGTTCTTCTTCCTTTGGAGTAGCTCATCCCTGTGGACAAGCAAAGCAGGCAGGGAAAGCAAATTATTAGGTCAAAATCAGCTAAGAGTGACAGGTCTTTTCTAAATGTGAGGAATGACACAGAAGCCTGAAGAGATGGATATACCACAAGAGACATTTCATCTGATTAGCATGTAAAGAGTGAGAACAATGGAGAAAATGGATCTCATAATCAGAGATTCCAAGTGTTGGGAGTGGTTTTCTTACATTCATTTCTATTTTGCTATAGACTGAAGACATATGACATTTCAGATATTCTTGGGCAGTTACAACCCCATTCTTAGGCAAATCAACGTTTTTGAATACAATTTTAAGAAGCAGACAATTTCTACATATAAAAAGGACTGTCACCATATGGGGGGAATTTGGATGTGTGACAGAAATTTTAGTTCCCATCTGAATTTTGTTTGTCCTATAGTATGTCTTTGGGAAGTTATATTGACCAAGGCAATGAAAGAAGTATATTAGTGCAGGGATATAAAGTAAAATAATGCTGATAATATGGCTGCATTACTTTAAAATAAGGAAGCAGCTTCAGTACTGGTACATCCTAAAAATGCCTCAACATAAAAAAAATGATAAAACAAGAAAACACTGATTACCCTGATTTGATCATTGCATGTTGTATTCATGTGTTAAAATATCATGCTGAGCAGGCATGGTCTTGCATGCCTGTAATCCCAGCTACTCGGGAGGCTGAGGTAGGAGGATCACAAGTTCCAGGCCAACTTTGGTAACTTAGTGAGATCTTGTCTTGAAGTAAATTAAAATAAGGTGTTGGGAATGTGACTCAGTGGTAGAGTACCCCTAGGTCCAATCCCCAAGACTGCAAAAAAAAATCACATCAAACCCATTAATGTTTACAATAATATGCTAATCAGAAATTTTATTTTTGAAAAATTATTAAAAATAATTACTGTTGGAATCCAAAACACATTTATCTAGATCATTATGTTATTTGTGTACCAAATAATAAACATAAATGGTAAAGGAGAGAGAAGTTCAAAATAAAGAGTTATAGTAACAAGTTTAGAGGTGGTGATGGAGGACGGGATGTGGACTGCACAACTTTTAATGATTCAAAAAACTTAACTGTTGGAATATGTGGTACTCAACACTTTAAAATTGTTTACTAAATCAGAAATTTTCAATACTTAGTCCTTTAAAAGAAAGTCTATGCTTTGTTGTTTATCATTATTTTGTGATATCTAGAGCTACTAGTTTAGAAAGATCTTAGGAATTAAGTTAAGTGTGTGACATTTGTCAAATTCCACTTACAAAATCACTAGCTGAATATAAAACTGCCAGTTAATCAAGGACCTTCCACCAATCCTACAGGTTTTAATGGCATGCATATTGGTTTAATTGTGAAATGTCATGTTAAAAGAAGCAGGGGTTCCAAAGGAGCTAAGATCATAAATGTTTACACTTGGGACTGTGAATCTGGTATCATCCGTCTAGCCTGATGCAGTTTGAAATCCTGCAACTTCCTATATGTTAATAAGTAATGTGTTATTTCTACCAAGTCCCTACTATATCATCCCACTTGCCAGGATGCTAGCTCTCAATGTCCCCATTCAAACAGGTTATATGTTTATTTTGATCATTTAACTTAGCTATATATTTATAACTCTTTGATCATCAAATCATTTTGTGGTGGTTTAAAACATCTAATCAAACATTCTAGACACAGCAAAAATGCTAACATTATTCTAATTTTTGAGCAGGACATAATTATGTACTACATAATGGAAGTGATAATATGATCATAGAAAATGGAAGAAAAATAATTCCTCCTATATTTATGTTCTCTCTTCCATTTCTGAAAACCAAACATTAATATGCACCTCTCTAAGCTAGGTATGGTGGAGCAAGAGTGCACAGACATCACTTCACCATTTCCAGGAACACAGTTTCATACAAATTGTAGTAAGAACAATTTCTTTCAAGATCTAGGTCTCTCAAAGATTGATAATATCAAGCCACATGTTTTCCATTCTATCAGTGTTAAAGACCTTGCATGGTCTTCTTCATGGAGGTCCATTAAAATCATAAGCAGTTAGAGTTTAGAGAACACTTCATCTAGCCCCTTCACTTTACATTTGAGAAAATGAAGAATCAGAAAATGGCAACAATTTGGCCAGAATGATCTAGAGTGTGGGTCTTCTGCAACCTACTGTTCTTTCTATTATATGGTACTCCCTTTATAACTTGCAGCACTAATTTGAGAGAGCTTATTGTTTTTATTTTGCAATCTCTGCATAATTCCTGCTGGAATCAATGGTTACACATTACATCTGAATTATTTCCACCAATACCCTACTTCACCAGCCTTCTTAAGAGGATGCCAACTCACAACGTCCTTGAAGAGACTACAGTGTAGTTGGAGTGAATGGTTGGTTATAGTTAACCTGAAATACTGTCCAAGTATGAGTGCCACATTGTATGCCAAGTTCAAGGATCAAGTGAATGAGAACAGGACATGGGGCACGGACTGTTTTCAAATCTGGCACGGACTGGCCTGGGACTACATCACCATAAGATATTAGTAATATACTTTCTACTACATGGAGAGGTTCCAATACTCAAGACCCATAGCCTTGATGAAGACTCCAACCACTTGAGGGTAGGAACTGATCACTGGTACTTCTTTATGTCAGTTGTACTTGTTATTATGACTAAATAACTAAAACAGATATTAGGTCAAGTGAAATATGGTTGAAAATTAGTTCTTGTTTCTATAAAAGCTAAGCTGAATATTTAAAGAAATCTGATGAGGAAGCATCACTGCAAAAACCACTCAGATCATTTCCCAAGTACCTTTAAGCTCTCTTTACATAAACTTTACATAAACTTAAACTGAAAATGGATTAGGAGTGTGGTTTATACAGAGTTTAATCAGCCATCCCCAATTCTCCAGAAAAGACCATGAAAATAAGTAAATGAATGTTTATTTTATACATGTTAAAGTAAAATGTTTTACATGTTATAGCTTTTAAATAATTCCCTCTTTGAACTGACTTTTTAATTGGACAATCAACAGTATGTCTTGAGCTGGTCCAATACGAGGGATTTTGCTCTAATCATAGCTTTTGTATTGGAAAAATATACAGATTAATATGGAAACATTTCCTTAGCACCTGTCATCATGCCTGCTGTAGCAGCCAGACCAGAACAGATTCCTGTGATCACTTCTTCTGAACTCATGTACTTCTTTCTTTCATAGGCTTTGCTGCATTGGTTGGCTCTCCCTTGAAAGTGCTTTCTATCATTATTTCAGTCTCTGAGAGTACTTTCACCTGTGCAAGAACTTTATTCCAAAACTCATTGTTAACACTAACCAAAAAAAAAAAAAAAAAAAAAAAGCAGACCAAGAAAGAAAAAAGTCAAAAAAAATGCCAATCCATCCTTCATGGTATTGAGTTGGCATCCCTGATAAAAGGTTTTCATGAAACGAAGAGTTGTCTAAAAACTGGAGGCTAAAAAACAATTGCTTTTTCTTCAGAAACAACAGAGAACTGAAACCTCCTAGAAACAAAAATGAACCCTAGTAGGGGAGGAATAGCTAAAGCAAGGGAGAGATGTGTAAATGGACTTGTTTAAAATCGCAAAGCATGCTTGTACTCTTACAGAGATTAGAATTCAATTCTTCCAATCTGGACATCGTTTGCAGGGCAAGGACAGCCTATGCTACAACTCAAAAATCACCCAAAAGAGGAAATGACTGTATCTTTTATTGAACTGAGGGCAAGATGGATGATTTAGGAATTAACCAGGGGAGAAAAAATGCAGTTATTTTAAATTTCAGTTTCTTCAAAAAGAACAGTTAACACAGAATTTCAAGGATCCTGGCCTTTTATTTGGGGTATGGGGAGTCTTAATATATATACTATGAACAAAAATGGTATGCAGGAGAAGAGTTCTTGGAAGATTAAGAACAATTGCAATTAGAAACTAAAATTCCCTGCCACCTAACTCATTCTCTCCACATCTATTAGCCACAGACCACAAGGTATGGATTTCCCAAGAAAATCGCTTACTAACTTACTGAGTAGGAATGAGAGACAAGTCTTCCTATATACAAAACCAATGGCCCAAGGCACATTTCCTCAAGAAAAACTGATGTCTTTGACTTCAGTCTTGGTGACAACTCTACGCAGACTGAATTTTAGGGTTTGACAATACTAACTACATCTGTACACTCATGTTAGTAATATTCTGAGGACTTTGTTAATCTATGCTAAGCATGGGAATGCATATATTCGAGGGGTAATTACTGTCATTCTCCATAATGATCTATTTCTAATCACACACAGTTAAATGCTTTGTCAGGACAATAATCTCACTTATGAATTTCTTGGCAAAATTGCTAGAGCAAAGAAAATATGCTAGGATATTATACAGAACTCATAAATTTATATAGCCAAAGTGTGAGAAAAGTGGTCACCAAGACTGGCCTGTCTCAAGTCCCATATAGAGGCAAAATGGAGATAAACTGATGTTATATATTTTGGCATTCATCTTCCTCTTTGGCATCTCTATGTTTCTTGTACAACTGTGAGCTCAGATACATGGAATACTATAAATCTTCCTCACACTGCTGCTAACTGAAGGTATAGGTAGAATATGCTATTATATCAATGCAGAAGCATCTTAGATTGATGCAGAATTTTATCTTCCAACAATCTGTCATCTTCTGGACATTCTACCATCTTTTAGAAGATTAGCAGAAGGAATAAAAGATGAACCCCTCCTTTGTATCAATCTGTTTGTTAAAAACTCTAAATATTATGTTCACCAAATACAATGGAGCTACCCAGAAAAATAAGGTGAAGTGAATAAGAGGAGGAAGAAGTAAATGCAACCCCAGGGAATTGCTATATATTTGGTCAAGAGCCCTTGTTCTAGGTCTGCTTCAACAATAAGCCAACACTCACACACAGCACCCACTATTCTCAGCTCTGCTTGCTGACACTAGCACCTGAGCCATTTAAGAGAGCATCTGTAACCCCAGGATAAGAGAGGTCAGTAAGGACTCATGTAAGATAAGTTACTTGGTTCCTATGAAAGCCATGAGGGATTGTATGCAAGGCTATTTATGGAATCCTCTGAAACTCCTAGCTTAAGAGGTTTTGAAGAAGAAAAACGGGCCATAGTGAAGGAAAATAGAACATAAACCAAGGAAGAAATAGGAAGGAAAGAATACTCATGTCAATTGCCCCAGAGTCCCTGGGTTTTCTCACTTAAAATTCTTTGGCCTCTGAACAGACTGAACTGCAACCTCACTCAATGGGGTAACAAGGGTAGTTCTTTCATTCTAATGGTTATGAGGAAATGACTCTAGAGTCAGAAGTAGGGCACAAGGTATAACAAACTATTTGAGTTCCAAAATTCTTGATCAGTAGGGCATCCATTTTGACAAGAAATTTCTACTTATTCAGGATTTACTCACTTTCCAAATTGCAGAATATACTTGTTTGGCCAATTTTATTCATCATAAGAAAATTATAACCATGCCTAAATAAACTCTCTAAGTTAATAAGGGGCTGTCTTGTAAAACTCCTCCTTGTCCCATGGGTAAGAAAATGAGTTTTGTTTCATGAGCCAAACAGATTTTTATGAGTCTGTCATAGGAAGAACATAATTCACATTCTAAATAAAAACCTTCAGGTTCTAACCACTGGCATGGGTTGAATGTGTTCTCCAAAGTTTACTTGTTGGTAATTTAAGACCCAGTACAACAAGCATTGAGAAGTGGAACCTTTAAGAGGTGATTGCATTATAAATACTCTGCCCTCATAAATGGAATAATGTCATTATAATGGGAGCTAGTTATAACAATATTTGGTTTTTTAAAAGCAATTTCAGCCTCTCTTGTTCTCTTTCTTTCTCTTATGCATACTATCTTGCCTTTCTACCTCCAACCACAGCATGATGAAACATGTAAGCCTTCTTCAGATACAGGCCCCTCAACCTTGGGCTTCTTATTCTCCCAAATAGTAAGTAATAAATCTCTATTCCTTAAAAATTATCCAGGTCTCTGGTATCCCATTATATCAGCATGAAACAAAACAAGGTGCACACACACACACACACACACACACACACGCATACACACATCATGAAGAATGTCCATTGTATAGATCCTATACACTCTCAACAGTTATCACTTTAATGTAAAGATTCATCACGTTGTCCTCTGCTTTAAGGTAACTTTCATTGGAAAACAACATTTTGAAATTCAAAGTTTTACATCAAAATTCAGAAAAACTGTTGTATTTATTCTGGCAGCTAATATATTTAGTAACAAAAATTATAACAAGTTGGGGAGAGCTCTCTTGTATAAGGTTCTTCTATGCTAATTTTATTGAGAATGTTTACACAAGAAGGATTTTTATAAAATTAAATGTAAGAAGAGTGAATTACATCAGTATTTTTAAGAAATGGAAAGGTCTTTGAAAATGTCCTCTATTTCATAATTTCAAAATGTGTGCTTTTAGTTATGATAGCCTCTAACACATACCCACTAGATGCCAAAACCATCTCCAGGAATGCTAAAAGATAATTGAAGGTACACTAGCACAGTAATATCCATTACAAATTAATTTTCATACATGGTAGAGCTAAAAGAATTCACAGGATTTGTGGTTGGCCATTCTAGACTATGTATTCTTCCCTAGGCTCCTTTAATTTTTCATAATTAAAAGGTCAGATCCCAAAAGAAGTTAAATAAGTTCCCCAAGATCACACAACTAGTAAATGGTGGAAGCAAAATTACAGCCCTCATTTCTGACTTGGCCCAAAGTTGTTTATCTACTGAATCACCCTGCCCAGTGAAGTAGACATAGTGGAGTTTCAGTTAGACACCTCAGAATGTGATAGTTCCACCCCCTACCTTCTTTGTTAGGAGAGGATAAGAGGAGGCAAAAGCAGATGAGGGAAAGAAGAACAAGGTAAGCATGTCCCCTTTCTGTCTGTTACTTGTGTAGCCATGAATGAGTGAACACCTGCAGAACAGACTCTTAGACTAGTTTTCTACAATATCAGAAATCTGGGTGAAAATTGAAACTTTTAGTAAAAAGTTCAGATATTGAAAAGCATGTTTTCATCTAAATATTGCATTGTGCATAGACAGAGCCTTAATGTAGGTAAGTGGAAATCATAAAATCACAAATTTCCATGATTGGGTGAATTATTGCCTCCGGGTTGGGGAGGGAACAAGGGCGGTATATTCAGTATGCATGAAGCATTTTGAGACATTTGCTGTGATGGATATTTTTAAACTCTTTCTAGCCATACATAGTATGCAGAAATTAACACAAGAATGTCTTAATTGGGCCTATTTTATATACAAAAGAATAATGGGCTAAATGGGTTGGAATGAATGCCATATTTATCCTTCAAGGGAGGAAAGACATGATGATTCACAGGCAGCAAAGCCAAGAGCATGGGGCCCTCTCATGAGTAGAATAAATATATCTCCTTTCATAATATTCTGCCTTCTAGTCCTTAAAGGCCCCCTAAAGGCACAAACAGAAAAGAGATGGGAAAATCAGAAATGATTCATTTTAATTTCACATACAGTAATTTTATTTTAGGGATTATGATGCAGAGCTATGATAATGGTTTGACAAGACTGTCTAAACTTTAAAACACTCCAAATGACACTGTCAGTATAAAACCCCATGATAATTCTTCCCAAACTTTTTATATGCAGAGTCTAAAAAAACGGTGCGTTAGCTAAGGAGTGTTGACCATTGGATTCGTGGTGCAATGTTGCATTTCAAGATTCTGTCTGCTGCATATTTACTTTCTTAACTTGGCTTTGCTTACGCTAAAATGGGCTTGGAGTCTATACAGAAATGGCAGGAGAAAGGAGCAGGCATAAATTGTGCTGGGAGATAAAGGACACAGAACTTTGCTGCAGACTTTCAGGAATTGATGACAAAATTTTTGGAGCTGAGCAAAAAGTTATACTAGTAGACAGAAAAAGAATTTCATTTGGGAAATAAAGAAAGAAGGCAGGTATGGGAAAACGATTTTAAGGAATTAAAGGATCGTTCCCCATGGCACAGGATCAAACATTCTGGAAAACTGTTTTGTACTTTATGTTTGCCTGTTAAAAAAAGTAAGTGTGAGCTTCAATTAAAAGAAAAGGAAGGGGAAAGAATAGAAGAGGAAAGAAAAGAAAAAAAATGCAACAAGTAGCCTATTACAGTAGTTTTGATTCTGCTGACTCTGAAATTTGGTCTAAGTCTTGCTGATGAGGATGAAGCAAAAGTGCACCTCACCTATGTTCACCTTGCCAAGCCGTGATCACTCCTCTGGATGGTGAAAAATGGAATACCACAGGAATACCATATGTCATTTCTTTAACCTGTGTAGTAGCATTAGATTCATAGATGGCATTAACAGACACTACATTTACTCAAAAGGCCAATTCAGTTTTCCATCCACTTTTACAATAATATGAGGATTTTCAGAAAGGCAGAGAAGCTAAAAAGATACTGTAACTTGTAAGTATATTCCACTGTGTGTGACACTGTATTCTTGTAGAATTGTGTGTAAATTAATCTAGCATTTAGTCAATTCTCATTTTCTCATTGAGTATGATTTTTAAAAAGGTCTGTATTCCTTTAAAATTGATCATCAATTGACAATTTTTCTTAACAATTCAACTTTCTGTCTTTGAAGACCTCCCAGCCTCTCCATTAAGTTATTAACCAGCTGCTGACACTTACATGTCTTATTTAAGGAGTATGTTCATGTTTTCTTTTTTTCTTTTATTTGTTCTAATTAGTTGTACATGACAGTGGACTGCATTTATACATTTTGATAGATTATACATAAATGGAGTGCAATCTCTTATTTTTCTGATTATACATATTGCAGGATCACATTGGTCATACAGTCATATATGTACATGAGGTGATAATGTCTGTTTCACTCTACTATCATTCCTTCCCCAACACCTTTTCCCTTCCCTTCACTCCCTTCTACCTAATATAAAGTAACTCTATTCTCCCCTATACACCCTTATTGTGAATTAGCTTCCACATATCAGAGAAAACATTCAGTATTTGGCTGTTTGGGATTGACTTATTTCACTTAGCATGATATTCTCTAACTCCATCCATTTATCAGCAATGCCAGAATTTCATTCTTCCTTAAAGCTGAGTAATATTCTATTGTGTACATGTACCTTATTTTCTTTATCCATTCACCTGTTGAAGGGCACCTAGGTTGGTTCCATAGTTTAGCTATTGTGAATTGATTTGTGTTCACGTTTTCTTATTCTTAAGTTTTTCCCAAATTGGGTAGATGGTTGTTACTAATTTAATGAATTGTGCTAAAGCTTCAGAGGAGGTTTTATAGGAATATACAAATGAATGAGACATAAATAACTACAATTCAGGGCTAAGTGCCAACAGAAAGTACAAAGTGCTGAAGAAATGTGGTAGAGAACGATTTTGGTTCGGGCTACAAAGATGTGGCAAAGTTCCTTGCAAGAGATGAAGATTTGAGGTAGATATTTACACATTAGTTAAGGTACATAAAGCAGGGAAAGGCATTCCAGAAAGAGGGACAACTTTTGTTACAACAGGAGACTAGAACACAGAGTTCATGAAGGTGTGTGGTAGGAAACACACATAAGGTCCAAATAATGCTCTGGCTTACATTCCAGGCCCAGGTTTTTTAAAAATATTTTTTTAGTTGTAGATGGACACTATACCTTTATTTTATTTATTTATATATGTGTTGCTGAGAATCAAATCCTCACACATGCTAGTCAAGCATTCTACCACTGAGCTACAATCACAGCCCCAGGCTCAAACTTTTGACCTTGAACTTGATTTGGATGGAGTGACAAGGAAGGCTGCACTGAATTCTTGTAGGCAGATGGCAAAGCAAGAGCATACTTCTAAACCTCTCCATTCCCACTATGCCTTGCTATCCTATTGAAAAGAGCTTAGGCAAAGGGTCTCTTTTGCCTAGTCAAAGAAGGTATAAACCCTCAGATAAGCAATTTCATATTCATTTCATTCACTTTGGCAATTCTTTCCTAGGACGACATCTGTATCCATTTAATACTCTTTACACCAATCCCCTCACAAATTCTGCATCCCAATGTACGAAAAGGGATCCATTTCTTAAGACGATTCCTGCCAAGCAATCCCTATGGATGTCTTCAAGATTTTGCACCTGCAATTGACTAATTGCCAGCACAATAGGCCACTTGAGCCTTCGAAATTAAGGATTTAACGATAAGTGGGGACTGCAATGATAAATGAAAGGCTGAATTCACACTTCTGATTTCTATAGCCTAACATATTAGGGGATGTAAAATGGAGGGAGGCCATAATGAAGTCTAAAAACGATCCTTATGGTCACCATTGAGGCTCCTAGAGAGCCTCTCCAAAGTAGAAACTTCAGTGAAAGACTGTCTTAAAATCTGCAATGTGATCATTACTATAGTCTCAAAAGGCAGCTTTGACACAAATACAGTGATTATTTTGTAACTTCTCTGAAAGATCGACCACCTCCCTTTCCCTTCCCCTCCCTTTCAAGAGCCAATTAAAGACAAAGAAAAGTAGCAAGGAATGATTTCCTGAAGGCCACATTTTCAGGGTCTCAGAAAAACTTAGGAGATTTTTACCAATTGGCTCATAAATATTTGCACACTGTTTATTTTCTATTACTAATCAGAAATTTCCCTTGGACCAAATATCCTGCCTCAGCTAGCTAGTGACTGTATTTCTTCCATTTACTGAGCTGCCACAAAGACAATAACCAACTCACAAATCTATGTATTAAATAAGCCACAAACCTAGGACTAGTTTGGTGATCATGTCTCTGTTTTACTTTGAAGGCCTCTAAAAATATTTTCCCCACATATGCAATATCTATTTTTAGAAGCATCTGCATTTACTAAGATGGCTGCATACACTTCTGGTTTGCCAATGGCAATAATAGCATCAGGTGGAAAATATCCTGTTGGAAAAGCAGTGTATTTTCAATAGCTTTGGGGAAATACTTTACTCTTTCCTATTGAGTATTGAAGGCACCATTGGAGGATTTACAAAAATGGTACCGTACATATACAGCAAACAAGGTGACAGAACTTTGTTAATAGAGGTTTCAGACCTATGAAGTGGGAAGTGGGTACCTCTCCAAAAATGATAACTTTTTAAATAGGCCTGGGCACATATGGACTGAAGTTTAGGAAAAGTACCTGTTATCAGAACTATGAAAAGTATCTAGCTTGCCACAAAACTCACATAAACTTTCATATGTTTTCAAAGTCATAAAAATGAGCTAGTACATCATTTTCTATGGTAGACGGAGGAGACTTCCATGTACAAGCTAAGAAATTAAATGTCAATATATTTAAATGGCATAAAGTGCTTGATTAATAGCACAGGAAAATAAATCCCACAACAAAAGACCTGTAAAACTAATCCCTAGTCACATATATTGTTATTGAGAAATATATATTTAAAGTTTACCGAGTGCTAAACACCAAGTGGCAAGCATGCCAATGTGAAAGGAATGGCTCCAGCTTTCAACATTATAATTATCTGGAGAAATATGACCTATTGACATGCAAAGATAATTCAACAAATTAGACATCCCATAACAACTGCCAAATGAGTGATATAAATTCTGAACACTAGAGGAGTCACAGAAGGGAAAATTCCTTGCACCCTAGAGTAGGCAAGCAAAAAGCCTCATGAAAGAGTTGAGAACGGAGCCTTGCAAGATGGGTAATGGAGACAATGTAAGGCAAAGGACAGAAGTGCACCCAGTTCACAGAGGGCATAGTAACCATTCGAGTCTGACTCAAAAAAGAGCGAACTTAGTGAAGCAAAGGAAATGTGAGTTTGGGAAACTACTTTGTTGGGAGGGATATCACGGAAGGTACAGAATGTAGGTTGAAAAAATTCAGACTTTACCAAATGGCTCAGGGAAGAAGTGATTTGTGAGGGATAGCTGTGATCTGAGCTGAGGAGACAAGGTGTCAAGTGGATTAAAGGGAAAATGACTAATAACAGGGAAAAGTTATAATTGCCTTGGGTCAGTGGGAGACAGTTGGAGGAGATCCTAAAAATATGGAGGTTGTTTCATAAAATGAGGTGAAGAAAGAAACTCTTGAGTTCTCTGTTTCAGATTTCAACTAGCATATTGTTCTTAACAACTTTTTATTCAGATAAAACTTCTCCAAGGTGTTAAACGTTCATTGGGGAAAATATTTCACTAAACATGGAGGAGTGGAAGTGTTAATGGGAAGATGGAGGACATTTTAACTTGTCTTTTATAAGTGAAGAAGCTAGGTCACAAGGACATTAATCACATGTCCTGGATAATGCCTCCAACTCCAAGATGATCACATCTGAATCACCCAAACCTGTGAATATGTTACCAAACATGGCGAAATGGATTTTGCAGATATGACTAAGCAAGGGTTTTGATATGGGGGATTATACTGTATTATCACAGGTGGCCTCAATGTGATCACACAATCCTTAACAGGAGTCATAGAGGTCAGAGCCAGGAAAACAGATAAGGATGAGATAAGGAAAGCAGAGGTTAGATTGATGCAGAACCAATAGCCAAGAAATGCAGGCAGCTTTTAGAAGCTGGAATGGCAAGGAAAGGGACTCTAGCCTAGAGTAGCCTTGAAGGAATGCAATTCTACCAACCCATATTTGACTTCTGACATTCCGAATCACAAGAGAATAAATTCATGTTGCATTAAGTCTCAAATTGTGTGATGATTTCTTACAACAGCTCTTGGAAACTAATACTTTTTATGCCTATTCAAAAGTAGTCTTCACCTTCACAGACTTACTACTCTAGACATTAGGCAATACTGCATGATTTTAATACTGATTTTGAATAATTGCTGAAAAGATTTCAGAACCATCCAGAAGTAGCAGGCAAAAAGCCAGCTTTTCCCAAGAAAGCACCTTCCAAAATTCAAATGCCTTCTGGGAAGCATCACCTTCTGAAATCACATTCTTGTAGTTTTAAATATTAACAAATTAGAAAGCTACATCACAAGAATTCTTCATGGAAAATACGACACTGCCTAACACAACAACCACTCACACTGGACTTCCATACCTGTCAGAACACTTGACCATGAATGTCCTAGATCTGAGTGCAAATTCACACAAATGACAATCTAGCCCGGCTTCACATCTGACCAAAGTACATTATATAATTCATAAATGATCCTATTTCTTTGTTTCTACTGACCACTAACACAGAATAATATTTGAGAAACATTAGACTGAGTAACAAGGATTACAAAACATTATTTAATGATGTTTTCTTCTTTCAATGTTTGCTGATATAATTCATTCAAAGTGTTTTTCCCCCTTGGCTTTGTTTATAACAAGTTCCCAAAATTACCTTTTAAGGGAAATATATTGCTTTTGTGAAGAAATAAAGTATACAAAATTATATTCTATTCTAACACTTACTTAAAACACAGTAAACTTCAGAAAGGCTGATGAGACAAACTAAGCCCAGTGTCACTGTGTAGATAAAACCTGATGCCATTTCCAAATGCCATGCTGTACTAGCAGCCTGGCCATCAAGACCCATGCCCCTCTAGACACATTACCCACTTGAAACACAGTTGGAATGGCAGAAGTTCACTTGCATGAATAGATCCCCAGCTGGCTCCATAAATCACTCATCAGGTAGACCACAAAAGAAGTAACTACACAACTCTTATGTGTAACACTTTGGCTCACTCAAAATAAGAGGAAAAACAGAGCAGGGAAGTACCAGTTGCTTTGCCCTCACTAAATTTTAATTATGTGCAATGACCTTTGTTTTCTATTTCACTCTGTTTTATTTTTCATTGTTTAGAAAGGAAATGCATATCAACACACCTCATTTAATACAAAATATTGAGAGGAAAGAGAGTATCATGATCTGGTAGAATAAACCCTGAAGTAGGAGTCAGGAATCCTAGATTCTGTTACCAGATTGGCCATTAACTTAAATTGCCAGGTAATAGACAAACAGGCTGTTTTATCATCTGTGACTCAATACTAAGTCATTTACAATGAGGATTAATAATATCAGGAAAAAGAACAGAAGTGATAATAATATTAATGCACCAAGCTATGTTCCAGGCATGTGCATGCATACTCTAGCACCTCCCACTCCATGTGTAATCTCTAATTCTTAAAACAATCCTAGGAGCGAACGGGTCTTATCATCCTTGCTTACACATAAAGGAATGGAGGCTCAATGCCTCAGATTACTCAGTAGCAAAGCCTTGGAAGTGCTTAGCGAAAAGCCAAAACCTTGAATGTGTTCTTTACACTCTCTCTAGTCCTTCTAAAGGACAAGCAAGCTGTGGATGGACATGGAGTAGGAACTTAGAGAAGTTTCATCTCCAAAGCTAGAGGTTCCTTTCCACCTGCCTTTCCAAAGAAGTATGTAAGGATCGGATTTAGTGACAGTCCTCATCCTTGCAGTTCATGGTAGGTCAGATGATGAGACAAATGTCACCAGGGCCATACCTGATGCTGCGTCTCAGAGTATAGGCTCTGACAGGGACCATGCTCTTTGTTTCCCTGTTATATTGCACCTACTGTGTTAGAAAGAGTATGTGAGGGAGAAGGGAAAGATTTAGCAAGGGAAGTAGTTTGGCAGTTCTGCCTCTCCAAAGAATTAAAAAGCTCAGAGGGAAAAAAAAAGAATGTCATAAAACTCCCCAAATTATAACTGGTTTCAGATCAAAGGCTAAGAATACAGTGGGAACCCCTTATAATCCAGTCAATCTACATGCACAGATTCTGACAGGACACAAATCAAATAACATCTTAGAAACATATCCATGTATATTCAAAGCTTAATATATCCCAACTAGCAGAGAAGGCAGGTGTTAATACTATTCCCCAAACCACATTTCCACAGCATTTCAAATATTTATAGCTTGTTATAAATTACACCAAGGCCACATATCAAAGAATGAAAATCACCCATATTAAATTAATCAGAGATTTTAGAAAATTATACATTGCACATGGCTGAGTATAATCCATTTAATGTTTCAATGTCATGGAACATTTGCTTTATAAATAAAATATGAAAGTGATTAAGCTCCCACAGACCCTCAGGAATATGGCAAATCTATATGAGAACCCCCTAAGCCCTGGATTTGTATCTCTGGATTTCAGTTAGTGAACAAAAAAAAAATGTGCAACTGAACTAGATCTCACTAGTTGGTGATGCTCCAGAGGAAAGTCAATGTCAGCACAGGGAAAAGTGAAATTCAATATCCCAGCTCCTAATACTCTGATTCCCTACAGCAGAATTCAAATGTTACCCTCAGCTCCACAAACTCAGTTGCCACTCTCCTTTAATGGAAACTTAAGTGCACATCGAAGGCAGGATTTGGCTCAAAGACTCTCTACACTGCCCTAAACATTCCTGTTGTTAAAAGCACCTTTGCACATGCATGCCATTACAAACTAGGATTGAATTTCAGGACAAGAATATAAAATGCAGACATTGGAGATGTCTGCAGAACAGTTTAAAGTATTCAATCCACTCTCCTACAAAATATATATATATATCTTAGCCTCCTCTAGAGCCAGGCAACTACCCAAAGTCATTGGGTAACCAGAATTTCCCACAGATTCTGTACAATTTCCTGTGTTTTTTTGGAATTCACAACACATTTCTATTCCTTTATTGAGGCACTGTACTGTGTGTGTGTGTGTGTGTGTCTGTGTGTGTGTGTGTAAATGCTAATTATAAATAATCTTGTTCCGGGGACCTTTTGATACCTTCCTAACACCATCTGGAAAAATTAATTGACATTCACTGACACTGGGCCATGTCAAATCTAGGGCTGTGAATCCTGGAATATGTTTTTATCAGATTCTGTAACCTAATAAGACATCATAGCTTTGCTGTCAAGATTTTTTTTTTCAGTATTGGAAATGGAACCCAGGGTAGTTTCATCACTGAGCTGCATCCCCAGTGCTTTTCTTTTTATTTATTTTGAGAGAGGGTCTCACTAAGTAATCCAGGCTGACCTCAAACTTGTGATACTCCAGCCCCAGCCTCTAAAGTCACTGGGATTACAGGTGTGTGCCACCATGACTAGCTGTTGTCAACTTTTTAAATAAAATACCAGAAAGAGAGAACAGTCAGTGCTACTGAAAGATCACCGTACCCTCATGGACTATAGTCTATCCTTCATCCCAGTAAAGGGATCAGTGCTAGAATATAGCTATATGTTGACTTCTAATGACAATCATTTAATTGCATCTTTAGGTTGTTTATTAAATATTTCCTTTGAGCAGGAATTTGGAAGATGGCAAGGCATTAAGAAGTTCTCACATAATTCATACTATTCTTACTGATAAACTGCACATAGAAAATAGGAAACTTTTTTTTCTATTCTTTTTTTTATTAATTTATTCTTTTTTTTTCTCTCTTTCTTTTTTTTTTATTATAAACAAATGGGATACATGTTGTTTCTCTGTCTGTACATGGCGTAAAGGCATACCATTTGTGTAATCATAAATTTACATAGGGCAATGTTGTTTGATTCATTCTGCCATTTTTTCCCTTCCCCCCCACCCCTCCACCCCTCCCCTCCATCTATACAGTCCTTCCTTCCTCCATTCCTGCCCCCCTCCCTAAACCCAACTCCAACCCCAACACTAACCCTTCCCACCCCCCATTATGTGTCATCATCCACTTATTAGCGATATCATTCTTCCTTTGGTTTTTTGAGATTGGCTTATCTCACTTAGCATGATATTCTCCAGTTTCATCCATTTGCCTGCAAATGCCATAATTTTATCATTCTTTATGGCTGAGTAATATTCCATTGTATATATATACCATATTTTCTTTATCCATTCATCAATTGAAGGACATCTAGGTTGGTTCCACAATCTGGCTATTGTGAACTGAGCAGCTATGAACATTGATGTGGCTGTATCTCTGTAGTATGCTGATTTTAAGTCCTTTGGGTATAGGCCAAGGAGTGGGATAGCTGGGTCAAATGGTGTTTCCATTCCAAGTTTTCTAAGGAATCTCCACACTGCTTTCCAGAGTGGCTGCACTAATTTGTAGCCCCACCAGCAATGTAAGAGTGTACCTTTCTCCCCACATCCTCGCCAGCACCTGTTGTTGCTTGTATTCTTGATAATCGCCATTCTAATTGGGGTGAGATGGAATCTTAGGGTGGTTTTGATTTGCATTTCTCTTATTACTAGAGATGTTGAACATTTTTCCATATGTTTGTTGATTGCTTGTATATCTTCTTCTGTGAAGTGTCTATTCATTTCTTTAGCCCATTTGTCAATTGGATTATTTACATTCTTGGTGTAGAGTTTTTTGAGTTCTTTATAGATTCTGGAGATTAGCGCTCTATCTGAAGTATGATTGGCAAAGATTTTCTCCCACTCTGTAGGCTCTTTCTTCGCATTGCTGATAGTTTCCTTTGCTGAGAGAAAGCTTTTTAGTTTGAATCTACCCCAGTTATTGATTCTTGCTTTTATTTCTTGTGCTATGGGAGTCCTGTTGAGGAAGTCTGGTCCTAAGCCGACATGTTGAAGCTCTGGACCTACTTTTTCTTCTATAAGATGCAAGGTCTCTGGTCTGATTCCGAGGTCCTTGATCCATTTTGAGTTTAGTTTCGTGCATGGTGAGAGATATGGGTTTAGTTTCATTCTGTTGCATATGGATTTCCAATTCTCCCAGCACCATTTGTTGAAGAGGCTATCTTTTCTCCATTGCATATTGTTGGAACCTTTGTCTAGTATGAGAAAATTGTATTTATTTGGGTTTGTGTCCATGTCCTCTATTCTGTACCATTGATCCACCTTTCTATTTTGGTACCAATACCATGCCGTTTTTGTTACTATTGCTTTGTAGTAGAGTTGAAGATCTGGTATTGCGATACCCCCTGCTTCACTCTTTCTGCCAAGGATTGCTTTAGCTATTCTGGGTTTTTTATTCTTCCAGATGAATTTCATAATTGCTTGCTCTATTTCTGTAAGGTACATCATTGGGATTTTCATTGGAATTGCATTGAATCTGTATAGCACTTTTGGTAGTATGGCCATTTTGACAATATTAATTCTGCCTATCCAAGAACATGGGAGATCTTTCCATCTTCTAAGGTTTTCTTGAATTTCTTTCTTTAGTGTTCTGTAGTTCTCATTGTAGAGGTCTTTCACCTCTTTTGTGAGATTGATTCCCAAATACTTTATTTTTTTCGAAGCTATTGTGAATGGGGTAGTTTTCCTAATTTCTCTTTCTGAAGATTCATCGCTTATGTATAAAAATGCCTTAGATTTATGTGCATTGACCTTATATCCTGCTACTTTACTGAATTCACTTATGAGATCTAAAAGTTTTCTGGTGGAATTTCCAGGTTCCTCTAAGTATACCATCATATCATCAGCAAATAGGGATAGTTTGAGTTCTTCTTTTCCTATTCGTATCCCTTTAATTTCTTTGGTCTGTCTAATTGCTCTGGCTAGAGTTTCAAGGACGATATTGAATAGAAGTGGTGAAAGAGGGCATCCCTGCCTTGTTCCAGTTTTTAGAGGGAATGCTTTCAGTTTTTCACCATTTAGAATGATATTAGCCATGGGTTTAGCGTAGATGGCCTTTACAATGTTAAGGAATGTTCCCACTATCCCTATTTTTTCTAGTGTTTTGAGCATGGAGGGATGCTGTATTTTATCAAATGCTTTTTCTGCATCTATCGAAATAATCATGTGATTCTAAGCTTTGAGACCTATCAAGAGCCCACCAGGCAAATTACCAGTATGCACTTGTTTAAGAAGAAAGAAAGTTAGAATGGCGATTATCAAGAACACAAGCAACAATAGGTGTTGGTGAGGATGTGGTGAAAAAGGAACACTCATACATTGATGGTGGGGTTGCAAATTAGTGCAGCCACTCTGGAAAGCAGTATGGAGATTCCTCAGAAAGCTTGGAATGGCAACGCCATTTGACCCAGCTATCCCACTCCTTGGCCTATACCCAAAGGACTTAAAATCAGCATATTACAGAGATACAGTCACATCAATGTTCATAGTAGGTCAACTCACCATAGCCAGATTGTGGAACCAATCTAGATGCCCTTCAGTTGATGAATGGATAAAGAAACTGTGGCATATATATACAATGGAATATTACTCCGCAATGAAGAATGATAAAATTATGACATTTGCAGGCAAATGGATGAAATTGGAGAATATCATGCTAAGTGAGATAAGCCAATCTCAAAAAACTAAAGGACGAATGATCTCGCTGATAAGCGGATGAGGACATATATTGGGCGGTGGGAAGGGTTAGCATTAGGTTTAGGGTTAGGTTTAGGGTTAGGGATAAGGAGTGTGGTAAGAATGAAGGAAAGAAGGACTATATAGAGGGAAAAGAGGGGTGGGAGGGGTGGGGGGAAGGGAAAAAAATAATGAATCAAACATCATTACCCTATGTAAACGTATGATTACACAAATGGTATGCCTTGACTCCATGTACAAATAGAGAAACAACATGTATCCCATTTGTATACAATAATAATAAAAATAAATAAAATTAAAAAAAAGAAGAAAGAAAGACAAATTTCTAGGACCATTTGAAAAAGATTTGCTCCTTTATCATTAAGTATTAAATTATTTTCCCATAACCTATTGATATGAATCTTCAAATGATGAGAGAAATAATTTACAGTAAGTCACATATCTGTATGTGTAGGTGATTCTTCCAGGATTTGTATAGGGTGGTTATGTGCTGCCTCCATGTTGCCCTCTAGTCTAGACAGGCCACGTTCTCAAATTACTTTGCATCCTTGTTCTAGAGACAAATTAGGATAATAAAAATAACCTAAGTTTTGGAATCTGAAAGATTTTGATGAAATATCCATTTTCTGTCCACTTAATAGTTGTGTGAACATGAGAACCAATGACTATACCTCTGTGAGATTCTATTTTCTCATCTTGAAGTATTCAGCCCACAGAAGGATCTCAATTTTCCTGCTTTATGTCTTGATGTTCATGATGCTAAACATGGTGCTTGACACACAGAGCCAATTTCTTATAATTGCCTTATGGCAACAAAGCTGTGTAATGCCCATAAATAAGGTTAAGTGAACTCATGGTTAATGCTTTCAAAAGGAGAATGATTATTTATTTCACTCTAACTAACCAGGCTTAAGTCCATTTAAGCTTTGTAGCAAACAGACATCTCTATTAATTGGCAATTCTGTATGTGTCTCCTATCCTGTACAATCACAATTTGATGTGTATTATCATGATTTAGAATACTGAAAAATTTTGAAGTGCCTTCCCAGTCATCAAATATTCAAATACATCCAATCTAGCTTTAGTATTAAGCAATTGTTTGAAATCTGGTAATCCATTTATGGTGTAGAAAGGAAAAAAGCCATGCTCTGAGCTCTTCAGGACTTGGGAACACAACAGAAAATACACAAGCTACTAAAAAGCAGGCTGGCTTTAGAAAGTTTCATGAATCCATCAGTAAGACTAAGTTGATGTATAAAAGTATTTGTTTTGAAAGAATTTTAGAATTAGAGAAAAGTTTTAAGCATACTATAGAGAATTCAAATATGTCTTCTACCCACATTTTCTTAATGTTAGCAACTTATATAATCTCAATACAATTACAAAAAATCACCATGATTAAAATTAACCAAGCTACAGAACTGATTCATATTTCTCAAGATTTTCTGCTATTGCCCTTTCTGTTATGGAATTCTGTTCAATATTTTGTATTGCATTTCATTGTCTCTCTTTGGTTTCTTCCAATCTAGTAACAATTCCTCATCATGACACTTTTGATGAATCCTAGTTAATTATTTTGTAAAAGGAAACTCAATTTCAGGTTGTCAAATGTTTTAATCATGATTATATGAAGATTATGCATTTGGACAAAATACCACAAAAGTGACATTGAAGTTATCATAATTTTCCCAGCATATAATATCAGAGAGTTCATGATGTCAATATATCTTATCACTGTTGGTATGAATCTTCATCATTTAGTTAAGGAGGTACCTGTTAAGTTGTGAGTTTATTCTTTCCCTTTTTTAATTGGTCTAAATTTAGGGGAGATATTTTGAGACTATGAAAACATCCTGTTTCTCTTCATCCATAGATTATAGAATCCATTGGTATACTTTGCCTACAACAATTATAACACAGCATTTCCATAATGGTGACTTTGTATTTCATTCATTCATTCACTCATTGGTTAATAATAGTATTAAGTCATGGATATTTATTTTATTATATGGGTTATAACTCATTACCATAATTCCTTATTTTTTGTTTAAGTTGCCAAAGTTTAATCCATTGGGTGCTCTATTATTTGGCTTTTGTGTCATTTTGACATGCCCTGATCATATTGTAATATTTTCTTATTTATTAGCATTGCAAGGTATGGTATTTAGAAACCAAGGTCTGGTTGCTTCCCCAGAAGCTCATATGTGAGATAATGTGATAAATTTGAGAGGTGAAATAACTAAATTATAAGAGCTATAACCTATTCAATGGATTAATCCATTGCTATGAATTTACTGGCAGTAACTTTAGGCAGGTGGAGTGTGGCTGGAGGAAGTAGATCACAGTGGGCATGACATTGGAATTTATATTTTCTCACTGGTAAAAACAGCCCTCTCTGCTTTCTGGTAGTCATGTCCTGATCTGTTTTCCTCCACTAAAGCCTTCTACTGCATTAGTTCTTTCAGATTCCCTTTGGTGAAGATTATTCACCTTTTACACATGAGGAAAGTAAGGCTTAGAGAAATGAGGTAACTTTCTCAAAAACAAAAACCAAGGCTACTCCATTCCAAAGTTGATGCTCTTAACTACTACTGTATATTGCCTATCCCTCTCCTTTTTCCTGTTCTCATTATATAGTCCCAACAGTCACTCTCAAGTCATCCTTAGTTCCTTCTGTTCATTCAACCCCATGATCAAATTTTAGCTACCTTCCTCCAAAATGTATTCCCTTTCTCTCTGTCTATATTTCTATGACTGATTCAATCCACAATCAACTCTCAGTTGCTCAACTGCCATAATAATCTCTTAACTCTTCTACTATCACATCCTCCAATTATTTCTCCACATAGAAGCTGGGACAAAATTTTATTATTAAAACATAAATCAAATCTTGTCACTGTCTGACTTAAACTCTCCAATGGTTTCCCACTGCACTCAGAGTGCAGTCTAACTCCATATCATAGTCCGTCAGGCACTATGATATCTGCTCCTGCCTACTGCATTCCTTTCAACTCGTGCCACTCTCCAACTTAATTACTAACTTCTTGCCAATTACTGGCCTCATTCTCTTCCTCAGACTTGCCAAGCCCATTCACACCTCAGAGCCTTGGCATTTGCTGTGCACCTAGTGTGGAATGCTTTCCTCCAGGTTTTTCCTACAGGTCTCTGCTTAAATATCTCCTCTTCTGAAGTAACTTTTGCTGAGCACCTTATGAAAAATAAGGCCCTGCCCTCCATCACTGTACCTCATCCCTCCTTACCAAAATAGGTGGTACTTTTTAGTTCATGACAGTAATGTTTCTTGTTTTTGTCTTGCTATTTACTCTATCTTCAAGAAACTAGAGCACATAGCACAGATTTGCCACTAGCTATAAATTCGTTCAATGAGAAGTAAATATTTTATATATTGGCCGTATTTTCTGTCCCAAAAGTGGAGACATAGGGTCTAACAAAATAGCTTTATGCTGCTTGTAGAAAGGGGCATTAGAGTTTGTCATTGGAGTATTTAAATATTGAAATCTGTAGGGTGCATGGACAATTTAGGAGACCTAGTAAAATCTTTTGAAAATAAACTATTCTTAAATATTCACAATATATGTCTTGCAAGAACCAACATGATTGCCTGAGTAATTCCTACTCTTTATTTGGAGGGAGAAAACAGAGATAGATGCTTGTAATATGTCCACATGTAATTTATGCTGAATTCCAAGGGAGGGTCCCAGAAGTTAAATGCCAAGGAATTTAACAAGTTAGGGAATATGAAAGGAAAATGAACTTAAAATTGATCTTGAAGGAAGGAATTCAGGAAGCTTTGTATTGAATTTTGGTTTTATAAAAGTATATTTGGGGTAAATCCACTGAATAATCATATACATGACAGACTCTCGTAAAGTACAAGCTTGCCTCGGACTGAGGTCTCTTCGGAAAGTTCAGAAGGTCTTTTACCCTCACTAGGGTACAATTTCAAAACATGAAGCAGATAAGTTGCTAAATACTACCCCTAGTGGTCTCCAAGTGTCTTTTCAGCTTCTTAAGATGCCTCATTCCTCAAGCAAGAAGTAGTATTAAAATTCTGAGTATGAGATTCATTAGCAATATAGTGCTTCATTTATACTTACAATTAGTACTTAAGAAGTAAGATCTTCTGACATAGCAAATCAATGACAGAAAGGGGAAAAAAGGGTAAAATATTGTCAAAGATTATTTTAAATGGTGCAGGCTCACCTTCAGACTGACTTGGGGAGCCGGCAGGGAGTTTGGGGGCAGCAGGCATCTGGACAGGGAAGAAGGTGAATTCCCAGGAACAGTAGTTGAGGAGCATGTATGAGTCAGCTCTGCCACATTGTGGGAAAAGGTAAATTGTCAACAAACACTTACTACACCTGATATCTTTTGTCTGGTGAGCTGCACATTTAATAAAGAAGCAGCTGCCACTACTGAACGATTAATCAATACTGGTAAGCTGACATCCAAGAACTGCTGAACTGAGGCTTTTCTTTCCCCCTTGCATTCACAAATAAAGTGCTCACTATTTGACTAAAGCCTGTAGACTTGACCGGAAAATATCAGAGTCCTATTTAAATGACATTTGCAGAGAATGAGATTTTCTTCTGGCCACTGCTCCTTATCGCTAATAATAACATCAGATTAGTGGATTTAGGCCGCTAGAGAAGCAATGCCTTTTCTGATCCCTTCTTAAAGCATCCCTTTCCATCTGTCTAGCCAAGCTGTCCCCCCACTTGCTTGGGCCAATGAGCAATTCCTAAATGGCAGTTCATTGGTACCATGAGGTCTATCTAACTAAAGACCTATTGTGTTGCTGAGTTTCATGCAATTGTGCTTAGCCTTACCTGTAATGTTTATAGGTGCAAGGATTTCTCTAGAAATTCTCCACCAAAAGTTGATGATTCACAGGAATTAAAACCAAATATCAATCCCAACTGATAAAGCTTTTCAAATGCCCTTCATCAACTAAAGTTTCACCTGTCATCATTTCAACTCACACATACACTGAGATGTCACATTTTAGCAAGAATAAAGTGACAATGGTTGATTGCTTTTGGGGGGTATCCATAGCCAAACACCCATGTGTATTTAGATTCTTAAAGGGGAAGATGGATTTATTATTATTTTTACATGAATTGTGCACATTTGCAGAGTGAACATTACTTAAAACTTAAATGACAGGTCTCCTAAGAACAAATCTAAGAATTTCTAAAGATCTATCATAAATAACTACATTTAATTTCCTTTTTCAGCACTTGGCACTTTAAAAGCCCTTTTACAATTTGCACCTATGCTACTTAAGTTAATAACTGACATTTCCTCTTCGTAATACATAACGTGAGCTTGAGTGCTGCTGTAAACCCGAGATAAGCCAGGGAGACCAGTACTCAGTATGATGCCAACTTTTCAAGATCACATGGATTGCCTGTACCTTGTGCCAATTTTGTTTCTCAATAAAGTATTGCTCATTCTTAACCCTGACGAAAAAGAGTTTCTATGTGGTTGATAACTTCACACCTAGCAGAGCCTCATCAAGTCAAACGACTTGACTTGAATGATTAGCAAGGGTAAAGTGAGACTATTCAAAACCAGCACTTACCAAAGCAGGAAGGAAAATGCTTGAGTCTGGTGTCCAGCTGTTTTCCCTACACATATTTCCATGCATCACACTGTTATCAAAGTTACATTCAAACCACAATGCAAGAAATCGAAGGATGCTTTCATGGAAAGGATGCACTCAATTGCGGATTTCTGCATGCCATAAAGTCAGTAATGGTCCCTCCATAGGACACATTTTATCTTCATTTCACAGGGTCATTATAAGTACATGACTACATTTCCTTCAGGAAGTTCACTCATGCTAAAGTAAGCATACTTTATTTTTAAACAAACTTGGGCAGATTTGGATGAACATCTTCAAGAATCAACAACTATTCAACTACCATGTTATTTTTCTAGAGTGAAAATAGAAAACAATTAAACATAGACACTTTTTAGAAAGCTGTAATTATTTTAGCCAAAAGGGAAGAAATATGAAATTAAATAAATCTAATCATTTTAGGTATAACTCAGATGAACACAGTGATTTTTAATAGTAAAAAAGGAAGTTTAGTTGGTCAAAATAAAGTTTACAAGGTAACTGTTTTTAGTCAATGAAGATGAAATTACTCTTGATAGTAAATGTAAACACATTAGGGAAGGTACATTTCTCAACTATTTGATTTTATCTATAATCCTTGTTGTTTAGAAGCTGCCAGTAAAAGTGGAAGGATTTATTTATTTTTCTTTTCTTTTATGTGGCTCCTAATAAGCCCATCATTGTTCCTAAAGAGCAAGTACCTTGGTTTGGTAGTGTGAATGATGAGAGGATTCCCCTGCATGCAGTGCACCAGGCACAGGGAAGTTATTGGTTAGTTTGTTTTGTTTTTGTTTATGTGGGTTTGATTTTGGTCATTACCTTTTTCTTTCAAAAAATGGAGAAGCCTCTATTCATCCCAGAGAGAGCCTGAACCATCTCCCCACCTAAATGTCCAAGTGTTCTTATTGTCATATCCATAGCTGACTGGCAAATGGAAGGAATATTAGGAGGTGGCAGAAATTTGAGATCATAGCAGAAACCTACCAGATGTATTTTTTTCTCTTTTTTAGACTTTGAAATGAGTTATTATACTATACTTTTATGATTTCATTCAAAAAGTGTCTAATACCTAAAAATCAAGAACTTTACAATTAAATCAAAAATTACTAGAAGCATGAGCATTTGAAAATGTTCCACACACCCAAACCACCAGATGTATGCATTCTTCAAAGTGCAAACAATCAATTTAAAGTCCCCCCAGCACCCACAGATGATGTGAGAAAAGCATGATTGATTATTTAACTTTCTAAAGCACACATTAATGCTGTCACTATTAATAGATGAAAACTTTACACTGTAGTGAGCCATTTCCTATGATCAAAGTCATTTTTCCTAATGTATTTCTGTGTAAAATGGAAAGAGTTTCTGATTAGCAATAAGGTGCTGGTGGGATCCGTGGTTATCTGAAGGTAATCACAGCCCTGTGGGAGCAGAGGTACTCAACTGTACCTTTTGCTTTGTGACTCCTCAGGGGGGTGATTATCTCGTGATAATCATATACCCCCACCCTATTGTGCCTTATTGCTTAATTAGCTGCTGCATGAAATGTAGTTCTGTTTGCATCAACTTGATGTCTACTATAATTGCCCTGAGATGCAGTTCCAAGATGAAAAAAGTGGATCAAATAACTACATATATTTTGTTTGATTAATCATGAAAAAATCATTAAGGGATTAAAGTGAAACCATTTTACTCCTGCTGATCATGTTCAGCAATTTGAAATTATTTTATGATCCTGATCAATGTAATTAATGAGAATGGCTGTTAATTAGTTACACTAGCAGGTGGGCCATGAAAAATGTATTCACTTAATAATACCATAGCACAACATGCGATTAAAGGTTCCTGTGCTGATTTTACCTGATGCGGAGAAAGGAAATCCCTGTCCAGCTAACCAGTTTCTTTGAGATTACCTCATTCCTCCCATCTCTGTCCTCCTCTGCCTCCCCACTATCTTGTATGTCCTTTCCCAGGGCAGTACTAAAAAATAACAGGGTTTGAAATCTTCAATGTGCAGAAGCATTTTTCAGCTTAAAAGCTCTCCTGTTTGTTCCAGTACCCTGCAAGTCAAGGATCCTGGTAAGCTCCACTGAGGCACTGGCCACTTACATTAACAAACTGGAGTTTCACCAGAGAAAATAAGATGACTCAGAAAACCCTCATCTACCCTACTTGATGTTATATCCCTTTCTCTAGAGAGTCCAGCTAGGGAACCCCTGGGTGGCTGCTGGTGACAGACAGGAAGTGTTAACATGGTCTACTGAATCATTCATTAGTAGTGCTTAGGGTTTATCAGTTTATATTGTCACAAGATATATCACATTCCCTAAGGAGTTACTCAATACATACAGTCAGCTCCACAGATTTTATCATACAGCACTACAAAAGGAGGCAAAAGCAGTAATGTTTATTTCCAATATTCTCCTGGCTAAACTATTTAGTCATATCAATTAAGTAAATGGCTATGAATGTCAGCTAATATGAGTTTCCTGTGCACTGAGTGCTTGGATTTTGTTAAACCCTGCTAACTGGTGTTTAGGATCTACACTAGTGTTCAGCAGTGAGACTGGGCCTAATTGAAAGAGCTGAAATACTAAAGAGTGAGGCTGAGGAAAACACTAATTCCTATAGACAGAAGAGATGGGAACAGAGTAATCCCACTTTATGCTCTTTTCTGGCTCCATCTCAAGTGCCCATTGTATGTGTGTTAGCTCCACTATATTTGCCAGCAATTAAGGGTAGGGACCAGGCTAGATGAAGGGGTCTTTGAACAACTTCCTGGGCTCCTTAGCTAGGCAGTCTCGCCAATGCACAAGTGGACATAAAGTGGCGAGCAGCAGGGCCCTTGTTCTTAGAGACACACTGGAGCCCATTTCTTTGGTGTTAGTCAGCTTTTCCTTTAGAAATGAAGTTTGATAAAGGGTTTGCTTCTCTACTGGTGGGCTTCTTTATTTTGTAACCATCACCTGCTTAGTAGGGGTTTCTATACCTACTTTGTTTATTACATTTTTCTTCAAGGTAGTTTTGTTGTTTTATTTACAAAAGGGAACAGTAGATGATTGGGGTTTTCTCAAACCCCACACACGATGATTCCAAGCATCAACTAGCTCTCAAAGCTTAAAACAAACAGCAGTCTCTAGATCCATCTGTTTTTTTTACTAGAAACTTTTGTTAAGTTGTTTCTTTGGGCATTTTGGCTCCGTTTTTTAAAATTGCACAACTAAGTTGTTATTGCTTGAGATTTCTGGCTTAGGTATTGTGTGCTAACTTCCCTTTATGGAAGCACTTATCCTACTTGTTTTTCCCCTTCTCCCACCACATATTGGAATACTTTCTATCCTTCTATCTTCCAACATATATATCTCAAAAGCCTAGATTATTTATTTTTACATTATTTTCATTGTATACACTAGTCAGAGCAAAGCCATGTACTAAACTATAGTTTTACTTTTCTGAACAACTATTCAGAGTTACCATAATTGACTTTTATTATTGTTTGGCTTACTTTCTGTGCACTTCTCACTAGTGCAACCTCAATCTACCAGTTATGTGAATACCGTTGATACATTCACTCACATCCATGATCAATAACATCTTTCTCACAAATTTCATTTGCAGCTTTTTGACCTGCTCCTACTTTAGCTGGCTGCTGTGATTTGGGGTTATCTTGAGCATTGTTCTGCATACGTCCTTTGCCTCTCTTCTTGGTTGGATCTCCTGTTTCCTACATATACATCATCCTGTCCTTTGATTTAAACCTTAACTTTGGTGAACAAATACATCCTTCTGTAGTTTATTGAGAAAGAATTGGTTGGAGGTAAATTTGGGGGAGTCTTGAATATCTGAAAATGTCTTCATTCTATTCTCCCAATAAATTGATCATTCGGCTAGGCAGAAATCTTACGGTGGAGTCTATTTTCCTTCAGAATTGTCTTGTAGCTTCATTGTTGCCATGATGTCCAAAACCATTCTGTCCTTTTGCATATCTACTTTCTCTCCCCCTCCCTCCTCCCTTCCTCCTTTTCTCCCCTTTCTCTGAAAGCTTGTAGAATTTCCTGACCATTTCTTTTTTTCTGAAATGTCACCATAAGTCCTGGCTGCCACTATTCTGGGGGGAACAGACTGGCACTCTCTGCATTGAACTGATGCGTATGTTCACCTACCATCCCAGTTTCCAGGAAAAGTAACCCAAGAAAACAACCCTCTGTTTCACCCTCTCCAAAGGATAAAGGTCTTATTTTCTGCAGGAGTGGAGGAACAGAAGTGTGTGTGAGGGGAATTAGGAATCTAACTTCTTCTTACACAGCTTTCTACCAGTCTTCTATATTTTAGATCCTCTTCACTCCCACTTCGAGGACTATCTGGCACTTCCAATTCCTGGGCTTTTTGAAGGTTCTGTTATGTGAATTGGATTGATTCTCAGTTCTTCCTCACTGCTGCCTCAGGATATGGATTTCCAGATCTTCTAAATCAGTTTCTATTTGTCCAAATGCTTTCCAGGTTCCAAAGTTTTGTTACTTCCGCTCCCATAGTCCCAATCCTTTTGGTTTTCTTCCTTTTTAAAAAAAAACCTATATTACCATTTTGGTGTGGTTCAGAGGGGGAGTGAAATTAGAAGCATGTGATCAATCTACCATTGGAAAAAGTCAAAGCAGCTAATTCACATATGACAACCACGTCTCTTTCTCTCTTAAAAAAATCAATTATGTGCCTGATGTTACACAGTTAGCTCTGTAAACTGAGAACGAACCTGAAATTTAGCAGACATAAACATAAGGTAAGGAGGTCCTGAGGAGGGTGTCCCAGATGTATTTCTGAATTGATTCCAGACCTGAGTAAATTCTGACTGGCTCAAGCTAAGCAGTTCTAACTGCTGTCTTGTAATTCAAACCGAGGCACAAGAGCCCATGAACATTCAGTCATATCCCATTCACTCTGCCAGCATGTCTGCAGCTCCTCAGCTGTGGCTGACATTCTAAGTGAAAGGCCCAGCCTATTCTTCTTACTACAAACACAACTCCTAACCAACTCCCAGGTACATATCCATGGAGTTTACTGAGTACTTCTACCTATATTATCTCACCTCATTTCTATCCTCATGAAGAAATTCTTCTTGGAGCTATCATCCTTATTTTCTAGAACCATGGTTAAGAGTTTGGATTTCAGAGTAAACATCACTTGGGTAAGATTCCCGATTCCATGATGATCATTTGTAGGACCCAGATAAATGATACCAATTCTCTAAGTCTCAGTTTCCTCATCTGTAAATTGGAGATAACCATAGCATTCAAATATTGAATATCTTCATGAAGACTAAAAATGAATGTGATGCACTAAGTGCAATGGCAGGTACACAGGAAGCACTCAATAAATAGCAGCTATTCCTCTAAGTACCATTTTACAGGTGAGTGTTGTGAAGTGCAGAGAAGTTAAATGACTTATCCAAGTTAAAGTGTCAATACAGAACAGAGACAAAATCCAATCTTTGATCCAGAAACTCATGCTGCTTCTACCACAGCAGTGGTTCTCAACCCCAGCTACAAGTATGCTCAAATCATATGGAGAGCTTTGAAAACCTTCCTAGGTCAAGGTCTGCCTGAGATATTCTGACTTAACTGCTTAGGTGTATATCCTTGACATGGTCATGTTTTCAAAGCTTCCTAGGCAATTCTAATTCAAGGTCAGTGTTGCAAACCTATGTTTTTTGTCAAACTTCCCTTTAGTCCCCAGTTTTAACCTTGAATAGTATATTTTATCTTTTGCCCATGTACTATGCAGGATCCTTTTCAATAGCAAGCAATATAATCATGATATGCTAGTTATGGAAAGCATTAAACAAATATAAAACATGCTTCCCCCACACCCACTTGTTTGGCCAACACAGGGACTTACTGGTTTAGAGAACTGATAGCTCGTCAGAAATGACTGGAAATGAGTATGTCAAGTTTCAGTTTGGGTCTTGCCAAGGTTTCCTGAATACATGGGAAGGTCATTCTGCATAGTCAGTCAGGGCTCCCCTTCAGGGCCAGTGGAGTGATCTATTTCAAACAGTGTAGGGCAACCTGAGGCTCTGGTCTAAATTATTCAGGATTCTGGTTTTCCAAGTAAGAAATGATATAAAAGGAGACTGGACAAAGGGACAAAGAGAGAAAAGCCCCTTGAGTCACTTGTGAGTGAATGGAGAGTGTAGATGAGGAAAAAACTGCTTCAATCTCAGAGCTTTCAGGGACAGGTCATCCTGCTCACAGTTAGCTGAGAGTATATAGATTTGGTAAGACCAAGGTTACAGAGCTCTCTCCCCACAAGGCACTCAGAAGCTCTATTCAGAAGCCATATTGCCATGGCACCTCACGCTGTTCATCTGGCTCACAGTAGTAGACCATTGATCCAAGAAAGCCCAAGATCCATCATTCGCAGACTCCTCCAATCCAGCAGCAGTCCCAGAGTCAGAGGACCTCAAAGGTCACTTTTGCCTTCGACAGAGAACCAATGCTTTCATCACATATTTGGGGAACTTTTCTGAAGGTAGAGTTAACATTTTATGAGCTCCATAAATAAATGTTAATCTATATTTTTTCAAGTGCATTTAGAGGAAACATATCCTCTATTAGGAGGCCTTGGACTTAACATCCTTTTTTCCGTGAGACTGAGGGAAATGAACTTGTTTAGGACATGAAACCAAAAATGAAAGAAAAAATAGCTAAATGGCCAAAGCCACTCTGTCTAGGAACTTCTTCCATAATAAACCAGTTAGTTTGCATGGCTCCCATCTTGCCTCTATGGACTCAGCTTGGGTGATTCTCACCTGTCAGTTCTGGAACAAAATCTGCTCTTTGCAGAAGTATAATCTCTAGCCAGTACCTATTGGCCACTTCAGATAAAAGACAATTGGCGTCTTCAGGCTCCTGAGCACATTTTCATAATCAGCCTGATCATGGGTGCATGGCAGCTGCTCGATTGATGGTGTTAGACAGGAAATAAAAAGAGATGCCAGGAGTGCCCTCAGATCTGACATAACGAGGCAAACATCAGTCATTTGGCTAAAAAGCTCATAAAGGCTCCATCAGCTGTGACGCAGGAGTCTGTCTTAGGCAAAGCTAATGAGGAAATGTGGCAGTGCGAGCATTTCCTTCGACAGGAACAAGTTGTGAGTGAGCTGCATTTTCAATGAAAGAAAGAGAGCCAGTTGAAAATAGTATACATTCTTGCTCTGATGAGAAATGATATAACTGTTTTGAAGCAATTGTCTGAAAGGAAAGATTTTTTTTTAGTGTTTCACTTCATTTGCCAAATTCTCAAGAGCACATCAAATTAGTACTTGACAGTGGCCACTTCTATGGGAGGCAACTTTACACAAAATGTAAGCTTGGCCTTCTCAGAAAAGGTAATATTGTTGATTATCATGCAGTAAATCCTGTCCAGGCCTTGAAAGAGCTGATCATGGCTGGAAGCCATTAAATACAGGATTTAGATAATAATATACAAACCACAAAATAACCAGCATGTGCAAGGCACTTTTTGGTATTTAAAGCACTTGTAGAGTATTTCATGTGATCCTTAGTGACAAAAGTAGAGAAGAAATGATTATTAGTTTCAGTCCACAGAGAGAGAAAGAAAAACTGAGTCTCTTAAAATTTAATTAACTTAAAACCCCAAAAGTAATCAGTAGTGGGAATGGACCTAGAACCCAGGTCCCTCCACTCCAAATCTATAGAGCTGAGCCAGGATATTGAAATGTAGACAAGCTTCCATGCACAGTTAAGTGTTCTTCCTATTCAATCGATGTCCAGGAAATTTGACAGATGTTAATTATGATGACCTGTGTCCCCCACAGATTTGGGGTTCCCAAAAATTGCCTCCTACCACTACCAGCAAAAGTGACAAGGTCAAGATAGAGGAGAAGCCTTTGAAAGACTTGTGGATGAAGATTGCTAATATTTCAATATAGATACAAGTTCTTCATTTATACTGATAATGCCCATAATATCCAAGTAGCATCAATGGTAATCTGAACAGAAACAAAAACAACCAATTCAGGCATTCAAGGAAAATTAGAGACAGGAGATATACAACAAACTTCCATCAAAACCCCTCAGGTTGTTACGTACACACATTTTCTGACTGGAAAAAGCAAGAGTGGAAATATGGCTTCTTGGATTCTGCTTTAGTTACTTTATGTACATGACCACTTCCCCTGCCTATGTTTCCTGCTCTATGAAATCATAACAAAAAGTACCCATTTTTTCTGGGCCTTTGGAATAGGAAACATTTGCCAATCATATAAATATAATAAATGTGATACATAATGGGGGTGGGATGGAGGCAAAAATGGAGGTAGGAGGGATTGTATAGAGGGAAAAGAGGGGTGGGGAGGGGTGGGGGGCAAGGAAAAATAACAGAATGAATCAAACACCATTACCCTATGTAAATGTATGACTACACAAATGGTATGCCTCTACTTCATGTACAACCAGAGAAACAAATTATACCCCATTTGTTTACAATTAGAAAAAAAAAAAGAAAGAAATGTGGAAATTCTTCACTTTTGAGAATTAGCAATCCTGGACTCCTTTCTACCTTGCTTTCATGGTTCTTCTAAAAGGCCCATGGGTATTTTTTGGAAATACTATGGTGCCACTGAGATCAAGGACACAATGTGTGATGCCCTGGGGTCTTGAATGAGGCAGTGTTGAGGTTTGTCTACACTTTCAGAGTATTCATCCTGCGAAGAACAACCCATATCTCAGGGGCTCCAGAAAGTAACAAAGAAGGGAGGGAGGGAAGTAGAAAGAGGTCTAAAAGCATTCAGTGACCATGAATGTGCCAAGCACTCTCAATGAACCATCAAAATCAAGGACTAAGTAGCTACTCATTCACTAAGAAGGGTAAAATGCTATACAGAGCACAAAGGTAGAACAGCCCTGCCACTTAGTAGATTCATTTGAAGAAGACAAACTTTAGACAAAGGAGAAGGGTTAATTACATATTTATGGATTTTCTTCTTTGTTTTTTATTTCTAATAATCAATAGCTGTCTTGTTCTTCAGACAGCCAAAAACTCCACGTACAGCTCTCTGTTCCCAGGGCCAGCTCTGCTCTCTGTGGAAGGTAGTATATTGTAATGTCTTCCCAACCGCGGGTTTGGTGGTAATGATTAGCAGAATCCCACACTAAGGAGGAACTTCACTCATGTTCTGAAACAGGATTTTAACTTAGAGAGTTGTTTGCTCTGTGATGGCCTCAGCACCTAATCCATTGTACAATAGGGCTTTGGTTTCACCAAAAGGTAAAAATATTGCTGTAACATTTCACTATTTCAATTACCTCCAGCTAGGTGAGTTTCCTCTATAATGTGCCCTTTTCAGTTTACAGTAATATAAATTAAGCATTATTGAATGGAAGACTTTTATTTTTTTCTGACAGTGCCTGCCTTAGAGCTGCACTATTTATATTGGTATTTGTTTACAGTTTACTTTCCTGCAATATATTTGGGGTAACAAGATTGCTATTTAGTATAATGTATTAGGTTGGTGAAAAGGTACCTAGTTTATAAGGAGATGGTGAAATTTTCCTGAGAAACAACTGCATCCCCTAGAGCCATTCGGGTGACATACTAAATGGTAAATGATTAGAGACCTTCTGCAAACCTACCTGTTAGCAGCTGCATGGATTACACAGTAACATGGAGATTGCTGACACAGTTGGGACTCCATGGAAGGCAGTGCAAACCAGATTTCAAAACATATAATATGTCAGCATGCACATAAACCAAGTCTCCTTTCCAAATGTCACCAGTCAGGTGATTTCAAGGCAGGCACAGCAGTATTTTCCTGAAACTATGAAGGATGCATAGTCCCTGTCCTCTGGACCCAAGTTCCCTGGCTTCCTGAATCATTCCTGGAAGTCCAGGATTCATATTCCAAATGCTGCAAGCACTAGCCCTTTGGGGATGGATATTAATGAAGAGATGTTCGCATGCCAGAGCCTACTCTACCAGAGTGCGAAGGGTACAGTCTGTTCAGAGCAGCTTTTTAATTTCTCATAATTAACCCTGCCGAAATTAACGTCCAAGGCATCAGTGACAACAAATTTCAAAAGTCACATCAGCACGGTAAAATGCTCCTAACTACCTCTATGCCCACCCCCTCTTATGTTGAAAGATGAAAGTTCTTGAAGTCTGTCATGATGATTGTCTTGTCACCACACTAAGAGACCTGCTGGGCTATGTCTAATCGGGGCAATTTTCCAAATCCCCTGCTGTGAATGCCAACCTAGCTCAGCTCTTAACTGGCCATGTGCCATGTGGATCCATGCCATTTTAGTTTCTTTTACTCAATGACATATCGTGGCTCATCTGATCTCCACAGTGAGCATGGAGGAGTGAAACCTGAGTGTGCCACTGCATTCCTATGAGTTCTAATGCTGACTCACCACTGATGAACAAACCAGGGGGTGTGACTCACTTTCATTCAGCCTCACACAAGCTTTCTCGAACAATCCAGAGCCAATGATTGTAAAAAGAAGAAGACAACAGTGGTAGGCAGAGGATCAAACAAATGTGATTTTGCACTGTAAGCTAATACAAATTGTATAATGTTTTGATATATTTCCCACTACTTAATGCATACTTTCCACACCAGAAGAAAACAGACTTATCAGCTAGCACCCGAATTTTGATTATTTAACCATGTTAACATGGAATGATTTGTTTAGGGAAAACATTCTCCATGGTAATTTCTGAAAGTTGTAACACTGAAGGGGTCTCCCATCTCCACACAATCTTTATGAATTCAGGATTCATAACCTATCCTCTCTCTGAGCTCCATAAAGGGTTCCCCTCTGGTCTGTCAGGAAGGCTACCAAACTACAGACCTACTGGGGTGACACTGTGAATCCTGTGCCACAAATGAGACCCTAAAAGTGACAACCTTATGTACCCACCATCATTTGATATCATTGTACTAGAAATGTATACATTTTACAGTTATGAACAAATATTGCTGCTTCAGAATGAACACTGGCACTCCCTTCACTTGTAAGGTGTGTAGGTACCTACAACATACATGTACTGGAGAAAGGACTGGAGAAGGTTATTGGCTGCCTGCTAGAAATCAACGGACAACACCCAATGGGCAGTTCTTGGGATAAATGAGGACACCATCACTAAAAGCACACTGCTCCCACCCCCAAAATAAAAGCTCAGAGATCTGTCTTGTGGGGAAAGTAGAAACGTCTGTAAAATTAATACAATCAGTAAGTCTGCACAAAAGCCTATTTATGCACAAGGAATACACAGGGGTTCAGAAAATATGAGATGTTAGTCCAGAGAATGAACTAATACCTAAGGAAACATGGAGTTCCTTTGTAAGCGGGAATGAAAAACAAACGTGTTTCTAAGTCAGTACGAGTGCATATAACTTTGACTTCTGTCTGTCTCATTTCAAGGTTACTTAGGATGTGGCAGATATGTGATCCAGTTCATCTACTTTTCACTATACAGTCTTTTTCCTTTGGCAAAGACATAAAGGTAACTTTAGTGTTATGTTTCCTTTTAAGGGCTCAAGTCAAAATTCACTACAAGTCTTTGTCAAGATATAGTACTCTAATCCTCAAATGGTTATGTACTGGTGTGCTCTTTCTAAGAGTTATTAGCCCCTTAAAATCATGTTTTTGTAATCACCTTTCTTTCTCCAATTATGAAATTTATTACATATTTCATGCTGGATATTACAAAATTCTGAAGCTAGTCACAGGCACTTTGCTTAATAAAATATTCATACACTAAAATGCATGCTTTTTCATCATGAGTAATATGTTTAAAAGTAATTTCCCATTGCTCATTCAATTTTGGAGTGGCTGGTCCTTTCTGGCATTGGAAACACAGTAAGAATCAAGGTAAAACTAATAGCCCTTCCTGCACATATCCCTGACAATATGCAAAATGCTGGTTGTATAATGTTAGAACAATTTTTATTTAATGCAGAAATGATCTCCTTCTGTAGACTGTCTCTACCAGTGAATCCCTAGGATAGTAATGAAGCAGTGGATAAATTCTAGTCTAAAGATAATAATTAAGGGTACCAAGCTGTGGCTATGAGGGCAAGGAACACTTTGGCCTCACACACTCTTTGGTCCCTAGTGCTGAGAATGGTGTCTGGCACATAGAAGGTATCTAGTAATCACTGGAAGAAAAGAAGGAAGCAAGGAAAGTGGAGAAAGGGAGAGAGGGAGGAAAAAAACACTGTATTAGGTGCATGGCCTTGGGTAATTAATTGGCCCTCTCCATGTCATTTGACCTAATGGTTGGGTTGAAGAAGAAGTGATTGGACAGAGGTTCCAAAAGTCTCTGCCTGTTCCATAAGTCTGTGGTCTGGCAATTTAAATGGTCCATTAATAGCAATAATCATATAGATAATAAAAGCATTTTGCTCAATGATGACATATGTAAAAGTATTCAAGACAGCATCTGTTATTAGTCCAATATCTGTCCCATTTTCTGAACATTGAAGAATTTTTTATTTCAAATATTTAAACTGCACTGGAAAGATGAACTTGGCATATATTTGCTTAATTTGTAGACTGACAGAGCTCAGATTCAGAACTGTTTCCTCAGGTTTACTGAAACACTCATCACTACTCTAGTTCAACAATGGAAGTATTATCCTCTTATAATAATGTATACTTATGGGAAGAAAGCAAACTAATGTCACCTAAAATGAACACATGCAGAATATTAATCTCTTCAAACTCTAAATGCCTATGAAGTATTTCTTTTCTGGTGTGGTTGAGATTATCTTCTGTTAATTTAAATGATGTGCCACTAATTCCCCCACTTCTACTATTAATGTATCTTGGAATTGAGGTAATGAATTTTTTCCAAGTATCTATAAGGTTCTGTAATTCAGGGCTACTTTAGGTTATATGTTTTGCTGAACTAGTACTTATATTCCAACATGTGAGAGTATTTATACAACTTCAGAGCTGGTATAAGCTATATAACTGTGGGTAAGTCACTTAACATCTCTGTGCCTCAATTTTCCCTCCTCTGTATGCTGGGAATAATAGTAATATGTATCTCATAGGGTTGGCAATAAGAGTAAATGAACTGATATATGCAAATCTCACAGAACAGCACCCAGCATAGAGTAAGTCTCATATGGACATTAGCTACTTCACTGTTCCCTCTACAATGGAGAGGCAATATATATTTCAGGTTTGCCTCCCAGTACTCCCATCTTGACCATTCCAATCTAATCATACTGGTTTATTTACTTTTCTGAAATTATATCTCATGTTTGCTTGCCTTTTTGCTTCTGCAAAATAAAGGGTAAATATTTTTTGAGAGCATACTATGTGTGAAGTGCAGAGAGCAGTGACAGAGGAGGAGAGAGCAGTGACTGAGATGGGGGCTCTCTGATGCCCTCATGGCTGTGGCATGCCCAGTTCCTGGGGATGTTCCTCTTCAAGGGCACAGGATGCTCAGCTGCTGAGGCAATGCCCTGCATGAGGAGGCTGTACAAGAGCCCTGTCAGCTCTGACCTTGATCTCAGGCACACAGGTCCCCGGAAGGAAGGAATTCTTATGCTAGACAACCACAATATTTCACCAGCTTCATGTCTCCAGTTCCTGCCTGCCTTACAGTAACTTTAAACAATGGACTTTATTGAGAGATACACAAAGTTCCTAACATTGCACTTTGCAACTGTGGATTGCAACTGTGGAAAAGTTACATAGATGTCCTAGCTTTTGTAACTTTCCTGAGTACAAAGAATAATGGTTGCATAGTCTTTAACCTGATAATGAGACATATAGAAATAAAGATTGCTGGCGTAACTCTTTAGATCTGCATCTCTGTCAGAGAGTAGGCTCTACCTTATCCCAGCTTCATCTTCAAGATCTGTGTCTCAGAATCTTTATTTTCCAATTCCCCTTCACCCCTCACCAGAACCGAGAGTTTGGTTGCACTGGTCGAGACAGTAAAGCTCTGTGCTAAAAGTTGCACAGATTATCTTGCATAAGCATCACATAATCTGTGTGTGATAGATACCATTATTGCCACATTTTGAAGACAACGGTAACTGAGACTTGAAAGAATAAGTGGTTTGACCACAATTGCAGGACTAATAAATGCAGAACCAACAGTGAAATCCAGACAGTCTTGCTCTGGCCACTCTTCAAACACAGTGGAAAGTCCTCCTTATGATTGTACCCCCTGGTTATCCTAGCTTCAACAGCTACCAGGAACCTTTAACTGACCTGCATGGACTCCAAAGTTCCCTCAGACAACCCTTGAACGACCCAGGTGGCAGAGTTCTTTGCCTCAGAACTCTCAGAGCTATCATGACCTCCTTAGAAGCTGGACGATCCATTAGTTAAGTAATTATCTAATACCCTGGAACAGTGTCTCTTATCTTCTTGAATTCTGAAAGATTTTAGTTTCCTTTTGTACATGTTTGGCTCACTTCTCCAATGAGATTTGATGCTATTGAAGGTCAGGGGCTGAATCTCATGTTTCTTTTACGTCCTAAATGGCACTTGGCACAAAGTAGGTATTCAGTTAAAAATAAAAGTGATTATTTGATTTAACCCCAGGAACAAATAACTAGGTCAAGCTGACCTTGGCTTCTCACTTAACAGCTGCTAAGCAGACATAATAAAATTTAGTTTTTCAGTCTCTTCCTTATTCAGTTATTACATCAGCCATTTTCCTACTTTTATCTTTTGGATGCCAATGTTTCCTTTATATTCTCTGCCACCTTTAAAAAACTGTTTCTCAGATCCCAGTATTTGGAAATAAACTTTGAAAAAGAAATAAAGTGACATTTTTCTAGTAAAAAATAATTATGTTATAGAAGATTCCTTTACTGAAAGATTAGCTTAATTAAAATAAGCTTGTGCATATATGAATTGATGTGGAAGAATATCCAGGATATTTTCTAAATGAAAAAGTTTTGACATATGAAGAATGGCAATGTTTCACAATGATTAAAAAAGAAAATAAATAAATGAAGGTTGGGAAACAAAAAAACCCTTAAATAAATTCAAACACAAAAAAGGAAGTAAACTGTATTTCAAGTGAGTAACATAATAGCACTGGAGGGTTGCCATTAGGGGACTGAGAACCAACCCAGGTGAATTTTACATACTATCTCTAAACTGTAGTCTTGGGCTAAAGATAAAATGAACTCTAAGAAAATATTTCATGCTGGTTAGTAAAGTACTTTCTAGAGGGGTGGGAGGGGTGGAGAAACAACATGTATCCCATTTGTTTACAATAAAAATAAATTTTAAAAAAGTACTTTCTATAGTGTCATTGGTTAGGAGTTTTGAAACTCTTTTTTCTGTATTCTAGAATTATGGAAATAAATTAATATATGTTGAATAATGAGATCCAAGTTTCTCAATATCAGAAAAGGAAGTCATAATTATGGAGAAGAAAAAAACCATAGACTACACCTTGTGGTGTTGGATGGGAATTAAAGGTTTGAGTACAAACTCATGGTTTTTAATGTGTGCCTATATCTATTGAACTCTATATGAAGGAAATAATAGAAATACATGTATGTATGTGTGTGTTTGTGTGTATGTATGTGTGTGTATATATACACAGGTATTTTCTAGCTCTATCTGCTAAGAAGGTTTAGGATCAATGGCAGAGTAGTAGCAACCAGCACACTTGGAGCCCAGTTCTTGGTTTTTAAATGCTATTCACCACTGAAAAGAATCTTTCGAAAACAGCTGATTATGGTGCTAGAACAGAAAAAAAAAACATAGTATGAACTGGGAATATGTTCTATACTTAAAGTAAGGAATGACTTGAACAATGATGTGGGCTTGTTAAAGACAAAAGAACTACTTTACAGGGCTCTTACTGGTCAAACTATGAGCCAGGGGAGCACCCAAATACATCATGGCAGTAAGGGCTCAGTGAGCAAAAGAGCAAGCTAGATAGAGTTAAGACAGACAGAAGGCACAAGGGAGTGGGGACAGAAGAAATGAGAGGGAGAAAGGAAGGAAGGAAAAGAAAGAGGAAAAAGAAGAAGGGAAGGAAGAGAGAAAGAGAGAGAGAAGAATGAATACAGGAAGGGGAGACAGAAAAGTTTGTTTTTACTATACAAAGCCAACATCAATTTTGAAGGAATGATGGAGAGGAATTTTAGGAATACTAAAAGTACTCTGCATGATATAATTGTGTATATATGTGATTACAAGTTTATTTAAACTCATGGAATGTACAACACCAAGCATGAACTCTAATGTAAACTATGGACTTTGGGTGTAATGATGTGTTTGTGTGGGTTTATCACTTACAACTAATGTACCAATGTGGTGCTGAATGTTTATAATGGGGAAGGCTATGTATATGTGGGGACATATTTGTACATAACTCTGTGCTCTCTGAAATAATACTCAATTTTTTTCTGAAATAATTTATTTCTAACCAGGGTTTATTTTGGTATTGAGGGACCCAGTTACCCATAAATATCCTTGGGTGGTAAATATGTAGAAACTTTCTTTTTTCAATTTGCTCCAATTAGTTGTACATGACAGCAGGATGCATTTTGACTCATTGTACACAAACGGAGCACAACTTTTCTTTTCTCTGGTTGTACATCATGTAAAGTCACACGATTCATGCAATCATACATGTACATAGAGTAATAACATCTGCTCATTCCACCATTTTTCCCATCACCATACCCCACCCCTTCCCTCACTCCCCCATGGCATAGTTTCAAGGATTACATTGAATTGCCATGGTGAAAGAGGACATCCTTGTTTTGTTCCTGTTTTTAGAGGGAATGCTTTCAATTTTCCTCCATTTAGAATAATGTTGGTCTTGAGTTTTGCATAGATAGCCTTTACAACATTGAGGTATATTCCTACTCTCCCTGATTTTTCTAATGTTTTGAATACAAAGGGTGCTGTATTTTGTCAAATGCTTATTCTGCATCTATTGAGATGATCATGTGATTCTTATCTTTAAGTCTATTGATATCATGAATTGTGTTTTTTGATTTCTTTATGTTGACCCAACCTTACATCCCTGGGATGAACCCCACTTGATCATGGTGCATGATCTTTTTAATACATTTTTGTATGTGATTTGTCAGAATTTTATTGAGAATTTTGGAATCTATGTACATCAGGGATAGTGATCTGAAGTTTTCTTTCCTTGATGTGTCTTTGTCTGGTTTTGGTATCACGGTGATACTAGCTTCATAGAACGAGTTTGGAAGGGTTCCCTCCTTTTTCATTTCATGGAATAATTTGAGGAAAAATACTCCAATTTTAATGATGATTAGAAATAGCCATTTGGGATCTGCAATAATATCTGAGTCAATGGCATCACCAATAGATACTAACAGTAATGAGCGAAAACCTCATTTTGTGACAACTTGACTAAGACAGAATTCACATACCATAAAATTGACCATTTGAAGTATGTAATTTGGTAGGATTTCACATACTTACAAAGTTATACAATCATAACTATTAATTCCTGAACATATTTTATTACCCCAAGGAAAAATTATTAAGCATCTGCTCCCTCCCACCACTCACCCCCCAGCCTATGGCAACCATTCATCTACCTTCTGTATTGTGGTTATGCCTAGTCTGGACATTTTGTATAAATGGAATTATACAACACATGGTCTGTGGTGTCTGGCTTCTGTGATTTACCATAATGTTTTTGAGAATCATCCAATCTCTACCATGCATCAGGGCACTGTCCATTTCAATGGCTGAAGAATATTCCATAGCATGGATAGACCATATTCAGTTTTTCCAAGCATCAGTTGATGGACATCTGTGTTGTTTTCACCTTTATACTTTTATGATTAATGGCACTATGAACATTCCTGTACAAATTCTGGTGTGAGTCAATGTTTTCAGTTCTCTTGGGTGCATAACTGGGAATCGAACTGCTGAGTCACATGGTAACTCTGTTCAACTTTTTAAGGAACTTCCAAGGTGTTTTCCACAGTGGCTGTACCACTTTACATTCACATCAGCTACCTACGAGTAGTTCTCTGCCTTTTCATCAATACTTATTATTGTGTGTCTAAGCACAGTCATTGAAGTGGACATGACACAGTACTTTATTATGGTTTTGCTTTTGAAGTTTTAACTTGCATTCCTCTGGAGAGGAATGCTTGAATATCTTTTCATATGTTTATTGTCCTTTTGTACATACTCTGACAAAATGTCCATTTATATTCTCTGCTGACTTTTTAGTTTATTGGTGAATAAAACTTTGATAATGAACAAGATAATTTACATGGTTTCAAAGTAACTACCTACAGGGTAGTTTACTACTAATTATAAAGGGAAAATATTAACTGTGTAGGGAAGAAAACTGATAGACATCACCTTGACCAAATATTCAAAGTCAATATCACCAGTAATGTGACAAATCAATACTAAGTATCTCCTGATATGATGCACTGAGAAAAATATAATATCCCTCCATGGGTATTCCTGCCAATAGCGCACAATCTGAATCTCAGTCACAAGAAAACATTAGGTGATCCCCAAAAGAAGAATGTTTTGAAAAATAACTGGTCTGTACTACTCAAAAATATCAAGACCATCAAATAAGAAAGACAGACTTCCAGATTAATGAACACAAAAGGGACATAATAATCAAGTACACTACATGATCATGGATTTTCTTTTGCTCTAAAGGACATTATTTGGACACCTGGAAAATTTTGAATAAAACTTATAAATTAAGGTGTTTAGATTAGCACCAATGTTAGCTTACAACATATTATAAATCAAAAAAAGGTGAGCTGGGTATGGTGGTGCATAACTGTAATCCCAGAGATTTGGGAGGCTGAGGAACAAGGATCACAAGTCAAAGCCAGCCTCAGCAACTTAGTGAAGCCATAAGGAACATAGCAAGACTCTGTCTCAAACTAAAAAAATAAAAAGGGCTAGGGAGATGACTCAGAGGTTAAGTGCCCCTGGGTTCAATCCCTGACACCAAAATAAAAAGAGAAAAAAAAAAACAAAGAGCTTTACTAGTGGTATTAAGATCACCTTTGTTATTTATATTAAGAAGTAAAGCTATTTAATTTCGACCCTCCTGATCTGAGATGTATATGCACATATACAAGCATATATGTGTGTATATGTATATATGTATGTGTGTGTGGGTATTATATATGTATATTATGTATGCATATATCTTAAGAGCTTATTTGAATGAAGTGTCTAGATTCAAATAGATTTTTTCTGTTGGTCATTTCTGCAACACCATTTGAAATAAATTATTTAAATAATAGGAAGATACAATTTTTTGCTTTATTTTTCCTATTTTTACCTTAAAGGAGTATCCAATGGCCAGGTATTTTTTGAGATGGTTCTAAGGTTTATAAACTTGTTCCAAAGCTAAGCTAAGCCTCTCTTGAGCTGCCTAGAAGTAGACCTCACTGACTCAACCAACAGCAGCCATTTGGTGAATAGGAAGACACAAGGCCCCAAGCCCCTGGATGTGAGTAGGCAGGTGTATCCAGGCAAATCTAGTGCTTCGTGGAGAGGTACCAAAAGTGCCACTTCCTTGGAGCAACCTTCATTATCAGCAGCAAAGCATGTCAGCTCAGTTTGTAGTCTCCCAGCTCAGAACAACTTGGCCGTAGGCAAGGCTGCACTAACCTAGCCTTGTGGGGGAAAATATTTAAAGTTATGTGTTATCTCTCAATTTTATGATATTGACATAGGTTTGAAAGGAAATTAATTTAATGAGACTGCAAGAAAGATGCTGCTCATTCCCTTTTCACTGTGAGAACAACCAAGAACTCCAGAGTGAATTCGGTCACCCCTCCATGTCATTCACAGAACCTCTCGATTGTTTACTTGAAAGAAACCTCCACACTTTATCCTGTCTCTGCACCCACATCACACACTGAAGGCAACAATCCCAGCTAGTAGTGCCCAAGTTATTTTAATTTCCTTTGTATGCAGTGATTGCTTTTAATTTTATTTAGTCCAGTTTTCATGTAGGTATTGGAGCAGCAAAACATTCTTACCATACTATTATATTTAACAAACAAACATGAAACAGCATCTATATGTGGCATAAATGACTAATAGCATCATTTAAATATATCGCTACAACTCTCTTTTTAGTATGGCAAATGACAACAATCACTTTATTTTTCAAAACATGTGTAGCAGTGATATACATGCTGCTGATAAAAGCCTGTTATTCACTGAACTAAATTGTGTTTGGCCTTGCATTGAACTCAGAGAAAATTGTGCATATGCATCTCAGGTGAAATTTAACTGTATATAGATGCTTGTTCACTGTGATGTTATTTATAGGCAAAATATATTGGAGACAATCTGGTAACAAATACCAAGGCTATACTCAGCCGTTAATTATAAACATACTTGGGTTTCCATTTCAGTATATGGAAACTAACAATGTTGCTTAATTGTCACAACAAAATATTTTTATTTCAAATTACTATTTGATTTTGTCTATGGCTGTATCACTCTAAGTGTGCTTATACTACTGAACCTAGACACATTTGCTGTAAGTTTACAAGGGCCCTGCTATCTAATGTTTCAAAACATTTTAGCTGCTATACTAATAGGCGTGGCTAGAGTGTAGCTGATTGAGGACTGAAAATAAAATCTACAACAAGGATAATGCATAGGGAAGCCTCTGGGAAAGGCATTCTTTCTAGTTGAAGCCCTGAGCCTCATTTGAGAAGAGACAGTTTTGTTTGTAACTAATTACAGTGACAGTGATGCTTATTTCAGGAGGGAGGGGCATCTTTCTAAAACACTTGCCTAAGGGATCAGATTCTACCATTTATATCCCTGGATGCTCTCCACGTTTTTTCCTATAATGGACATTTATCCTAATATAGACATTTGAAAATATTTTGACCTGTTAAATCAGTGTTTTATAGTCCATATTCAAATATCTTTGTCTTTCAGAGTGCTAGCTAGGTGACAATTATGGTGTCTTAGAATGCCCCATGATGCTTCTTGCCCTACACAGAACACATCTATAGGTAGTATGTATCATCCAGGGTCAGAAAATGAAGCAGCTTGGCAATCTTTAAAAAGTTCAAGATGGAAACAACATTTCCAGGAACATTTATTGGGTGTCAATTATGAACTGGATACTGCACAAAAGGATAGAGATTGAAAAACAAAATCCTCAAAAGTTTTGGGGCACTAGGGACCAATGTGAAAGCAAAGACCTTGAACATCCTTGCTAGTGCTATGAAGCAGTCAACACACAGTCATTTGGTTCATCCTGTGATGGTTGAGTATCACAAAAAGATAAGAGATGACCCTTAAGTACAGTCCTGAAAGGAATGAACTAGAAAGAAATGATGGGGAGGAAAAAGGATGCTGGGAAGCTATCAAAGATGACAACTTGGCCCTCAACAAACAACGAAGGGGAATGTCAAAGAGACAGCCTAAGGGAGTAATCCAATAGGCCTTTGCAAGCAGATGCACTTCATAAGCACAGGACTGTAAATTTCCCAAGCCTACAAGCACAAGCAAGATGATATAAGAAGGAGTACCTCCAATCAGGGGCATTTGGAATTTTCTGACTGCACTGGATTCACAGAAAACTTAAACACCAAGAAAACTTAAACACACTTAAAATAAGTATAGCACACAACTAAATGGAAATGGTAAGATAAGGTACAGACTGAGGGAGAGGAGAAAGAATTGGGGATTTTTTGCTGAAGCATCGGTCCAGCATTCGCCTGGTAATTCCATAAAGAATCACAGAGGAGCTGCAGCTTATCAACAGATGGAGGGAAGGTGGGCCAGTGACACAGTGGGAATCCTAATGAAAGCACACTCAGAGCCTCAGAGGTGGAAAGTCCATGGGACCTGATGCAAGTGAGACCAGTGGCCTGCCTGAGAGGAAAAGGATGAGACTTCTGAGTATGCTCATCAAAGAGACAGGATCCATATAAAGCTAGAAGAAAATTCAGGACCCCAAGAAGGCTCTCTCTATTATTCAGGGACACTTGGCAAACTGGAGTGCACAAGAAAATAGCCAAGACAAGTGCGAACTTTCTAAGAGATGGTGCATTTTTGTGAGAGAGTCCGGTTTAAAATGACAAAAAAAATAGAAGTTGTAACAAAAATAGGTCTTTGATTTCCTTTATCCTTTTCCCTCTTTCATTATTTGCTAATGGCATTACTAATCATTTCCTTCACCTGTCTAGGAAGGCAGAGGCTTGGGAGTCTTAGATACTGCAGTTGTTTGTGGAATAAACATGACAAATAGCAGCACAACATGGCTTATGAAACCAAAGGGTTTACACTCTATATATATAACTTCCAGTTATTCTTATTCTTTACACGTACACTATTACTGAAGACTGGATGATAGCTTTTTGCTATTGCCTGGTTGACTTCTTACACACGTGCACACACACACACACACACACACACACACACCCCTCCAAGGTAATGACAATATTGATTTTGAAGAGACACTTTTTCAAGACAAATAAAAGAGCCATACAACTCGTCTAACAAAACAGGTCTAGAAACTTCATGACAATTCTTTAGTCTTTTTCGTGAATAACAATTATCTAAATGCACTTGAGAATCCTACAGTCTAATGTCTTCAGAGGTTTGAGGCAGTCTAAGAAAGGATGTGATACCTCAGAGATACTCATGTCAGCAAGTGGTCTATGTTATTTTATTATAAATTAAGTTTTACATTTTCTCTTTAATAAAAAAGTAATAACCTGTGACTGAACAGCACTAGATAAAGTATGAAAACAGGAGCTTGCATGTGAAAACACCTCAATTAAACAGAGAATTTAAGTATAGAGTAAGGGGAACCAATTTAGCAATTCAAACACAAAAGCATAAAATACAATTTTATCATGAAGTGTGGATTAGTTGTGCGTGTACACACACATACACAAACTCATATTCATTTCACTGAATGAGGGAATTAGGAAAAATGGTTTTGTCTTTCGGGGATAGCCACCTCTTTGGGGTAAATGTAATATTCAAAATGTGCCTAATTCTCATAATCCAAATATGTGACACTGCTTGGGTTTCCATGACTACTGCTCTGAAAACCATATTAATTATTCAAGAGGTCCATACCATTCTCCCTGTATGCCCTAAGGAATGCTGGGAAAGGCAACATGCCATTATAAAGGGAATGGCTGTTAAACAGACTGCATGACCAAATCTAAATAGCAAAGTTATTCCCTTCAAGTATTGACATTGTCCTGAGAACATTAAGCTGTACGATTTAAACTCCTCAAAACAAAATGAAATAAGAATGTAAGAATTTTGCTTCATGTCTAATGTCTTTGCTATCTTTGTAAGATTGTATAATTGTAGCCTCTGCTCATTCTTCTGATAGGATCCTGTTATAAACCAAGTTAGCTTCCTTGAATAGAACAGTGCTCATTTCATGAAACTTGACTCAAAGACTTCCATTCACACATTGTAGAATTTGTAGTAAATCAGATAATCAAGATAGTCAGACAAATTGTGACTGGGCATCTGGATGCCATATCCTCCAATGCCTGAATACAACAATAACCACAATATATGCAGCCTACGGTCTCACCTTCATCATAAATAATGTTATCAAAGAAGAAGCAGGGAGGTCTGTCTGTGCTCAAGCATACACACATACCACTACTGATTTCCTGTCATAGCTGAACACCCAGTGTCAATCCTGTAGAGAGTAATGAGGGGCGTTATCAGCCCAATTACTCAAAGACAGGGCAGAGGAAAGCTAGCAGCTACATGCTACATGCTATTGGGCTCTATTTGGGGTCAGAGATGCTAAATAGAACATTTACATCTATTACACATAATATTGTAATAGTAGGTAATAATTATGTATTATGCTGTTTATTTATTATTTGTGTTTGCCTATGTAATTATTGATTGCATAAATTGTTCTGTCATTTGTTGGCAAGAGACTGATTTTCAAAGAAATAGCTAATGCAATGGCATACAAGTTGAAGTTCCAAGGTTCAAGTTCTGAGGTCTCTAAATTTGGGGCATTTAGAGAAATTCACATTACTATTGGGTTTCAATAATTGTGAATCCTTATACACCTATGGGGGGTGAATGTAAATTTTCTAGAAGCAAAAGATGTGAGGGAATTCAGGGTGATTTGAATATACTGAATTCTGTACTGCATAATCTTGCAATCAAATTTCAAAATAATGTGATAAAATTACACCCTGTGGAAATATAATCACCTGCCACAAATGATAAAGAAATAAAACCGAATGACATGTAATAATTATCTAAAACATAATGAACACTCCATTTGCTAATTAAAAGGAAAACACATCACATTATAATTACTATTCAATATTTAGTAATACAATTTCTCCATAGTTAACTTATAAGTCTTTTTGTGAATTAAATGCTGATAGAAAGGAGTGAAAACAGTGATAAATGTTCACCCCACAAACACACAATCTTCGTTATTAATTATTCTTTCTGTCAACCAATTACTACTCAAATTGTCAGAAAGCTAATTACAAGAGAAAAGCCAACTTGCAAAATCTATTTAGTGAGATTTTAATTCAATTTGACCATTATCTATTGAACCTGCTAGGTACTGGCAAAATATTCAGTTCTGGATGGGACAAAAGAACTATGTCTCTAATTTACCGAGGGCTTCTCATGTTCCAGGCATGGTGTTCAGTGAATAGTCACACACACACACACACACACACACACACACACACACACATGCGTGCACACACACACACCACTCCCACTCCAGGAGCACTACAAACATATTCATAAATCTGCAGAATATCCCAACAAAGGTAAGTAGTGATACTAGACACTCAAACTCTGTCTTGTCATTACTGAAAAGGAAATAATCATATGTATTTATTAAATTGTTCCTGAGAATCAAATGTTAGTTAAGTAAAGGCACAGTCCAGTATTCAATGAATGTTAGTTGGTTATTATTTAATATTAGCAGGGGAAACACTGAAGTCAAGGCTACTTAGCACAAATTGTTCAGTCATCCTACTAAAGCACAAGGGCAGGTGAAAAGCACCCCAAATTCAGCCCACCATTCCCTATACTGAGATGTATCATCTTCAGTCACAGCCCCTTCCCTGAACAATTTGACCCAAACAAGAATAAACAAGCTGTTGCACTAGAGAGTGAATCTGTAGGGTCCTATTAAGAGAGATTTCCAGGTCACTGGCTAAGACCAAAGCAACTAGATCCAGAGCTATGGTCACAGCTAAGTTTCTTGTCCTGCTGCTTACAAGAGGCCATGAATCCTAAAGAAGAATCTTTGGATTTGTCTATACCAACACTTACAGGACTGTTCAGTAAGATCCATTCACAAAGCCCCAGCCTTTTCCTTTTGCTATTAGGGCAAAAGGGCCAGAAGTAATCTATATATCAAATCACAGCTCATAGATCAGGTGAGAAATGTCAAGTATGAATAAGGTGTTACAGATGACTGAATATTTTCATGAATCATCAGTATAGTGTAGACAGTGGCTACCAATTTTCAGGACTCAGGAAATAGCAAAATTCTATTGTTAGTAAGTCATAACTAAATACTATTTATTCATTCTTTGGATGATTCAGGTCATCATAAACCCTGATGCCTCTGTGGGAAATATACATTGGGCCAAATCTCTACAATCCCTCTGATATATTGTCTATATTTATTCTCTTAAAGATGTTTGACTTATCCTTCATCCCCTCCTTATCAAGGCAGAGTACATGTCACTGAGAATAAAAAAAGTCAACTCTATGCTTTACAGTTTGAAGGCTGAGAAAGAAAATTTTGGAACTCATGTTTAGTTTCTTTTGTTAGATCAAAACTGGATAGCTAATACTAATTTTATTGTTAAATTAAAATTTTATTTTCCCCCAATACACAAAACATTCCATTTCTTCCATCTTTTACCTTTACTTGCCAGAGAATAAAATTTTACATAGCCATATTATTTAAGCCAAAATTGCTTCCCATACCACAAAAAATATTAAAGTTTCCCACATTGTGGAAATAAAAGAGATGTTAACTTAAATGTCTGCTGTTAGCTTTTAATGGTTGTTCACATCCAAGTTAAGTGTCTTTCTATTTGTTAAAATATAACGCAAAATACTGATGTAGAATACAAACAGATTCTAATTTTAATGTCTTTTCCATACTATTCTTGAGGATAAGAGTTTTGTCTATATCATTTTATTTTTTGGGGGGAGGGGGTGGTGGCCAAGGACCAAACTCAGGACCTTGCACTTGCTATGCAAGTGCTCTGCCACTGAGCTAAATCCCCAACACCCACTGTCATCATTTTAAAGAAAACAAGGTTGGTATTGATGATGGCATTTCATAGACACAGACATCAAAAGCTATTCTGCCTAGAATTTCAAGTTACTATCCATTCAGTCCAGCATTTCCTCCAGGCTGGTAGCTCAGACACTCATTGTGCCCACTACATGTCTCCTGAATCTCTGTTGCTCCCCTCTAGTGGAGGTGCTGGGGATCAGGGACCTAGAGGCTCCAATGAGGAGCACATGGCTGAATTTGCAACTGGAAAGCCAGCAAATCCCACAATAGACTGTCCCTGCTGGCTGGCACAATTCTGAAACCTTTTTGGGTATCTTTTTTTCAGAAAGCTTGGTGATTCCTGAAAAACTGAAGTGATTAATGTGTTCCAACATAATTTCCTTAACAAATTTTTAAGTCTTTCTGTTATATATTATCACCATGCAGCAGCAATTCTGAATGCCAGTGATAAAATACTTCGCCCTGAAAAGTTTTGTGGGTCTTGGCTGTAAACAATAGACATAGATAATGTTTCAATGAATCACCAGTGAGTGTTAAAGCCAGTGAGTGACTTTCTGTAATAGCTTTTCTGAGATTCAATATCTATAGGGTACAATTCATCATTTCAACAGGTATAATTTAGTAGTCCTTGTGTATTCACAGATGTGCAACTGACACCACTATTTAATTCCAGGACATTTGCATTACCCCAAAAAGAAACCCTGTGAGCACTCACTTTCCATTCTCCCTCATCCCCAGACTCTGGCAACCACTCTGGATTTGCCTATTCTGAATTACTTTACATGAGTGGAATCATGCAACCTGTAGTGTTTTGTGTCTTTTCTTTTTCACTTTGCAGAATGTTCTAGCATGTATTAGTACATCATTCTTTTCTGTGGCTGAGTAATATTCCATTGTATGGATAGATGACATTTTATTTAGTTAATATTTAATAGACTTTTTGGTTGTTTCCACCTTGGAATATTTTAAATAATGCTACTATTAACATTCTGTGTCAGTTTTTATGTGTATACACATGACTATAATACGGTTGGATATGTACTTTGAAGTAGAATTGCTGCATCACATGATAACTGTATGTGTGAATTCTTGAGGCTTAACCAAATTGTTTTCCACAGTAGCTGCAGCATTTTACATTTCTACAAGCTGAGGGTTCCAGCTTCTTTACATCCTCACCAACACTTGTTATTGTGTATCTTAGTGAGCACATTTATCCTGGTGACCCTGAAGTGGTACACCACTCTGGTTCTGATTTCCATTGCCCCCAGGAGGAAGAGGCTGAGCATCTTTTCATGTATTCATTGGCATTTGTATATGCTCTTTGAAGAAATGTCTGTTCAGATGCTCTGTCCACTTTAAATTGGGTTATCTCTCATTATCAAGTTATAATGGTTATTTATCCCAGCTACTAGTTCCTTATCAGATATATGATTTGCAAATATTTTCTCCTATTCAGTAGGAAGTCTTCTCACTTTCATGATGATATCCTTTGAAGCTACTTATCAATATTTAATCAAAATAATTTCTAATGCCTCATCATGAATAATCTTTGTTCATAATTTTTAGAAAGTACTTCCTATATGTGGATGGACATAGAGATATTAGTCCTATTACTACTGCCTCTTTGATCCTTTGCTGAGTCTTAGTTTGGCCTGTACTTTATCAGGTGTTCTTCTGGCCTTAGGACAATGAACCTCCTCAAATGCCTCAGAAACCATAGCTTTAAAGTGATAATGATGTATTGTAAATGCCAGCCTTGAAGCCAGTGAACTCAGTGTTTTTTTTTAATTGGCATTATTTGGCTAGAAGGATTTGAGTTAGTAGCTTTCCCCATAGGAATACAGTTTAGCTGCAAGACTTTTTGATTCCCTCTCCTTAAACAATGCTATCTTTTACTTTACCCTCCAAGACAGCTTTGCCATCTACTTTCCCAATTAGAAATTACCTGTAAGGTTAAATTTTCTTCAAATCTTTCCAATCTAGTAAAACATACCAACCTACACCAAGTGCAGTAGAGCAGGGGGCAGGAAGAGGGCAGTTCAGGTTGAATTAGGGAAACCCTAGTTCTGAAATATCTGGAAAGTAATGCTGCAGCTAATTAGGTATGATAATTACAGGGAAAAGGGCAGAAGAGTCCATCTTTAATGATTCATGGAAATGTGATTTCAAGTCAAGTGGTGTAATAGTGGTATCTGTGTGACAATAAAGTAGATCACAGATCTGCCCAGTAAGCAGATCCATAGAATAGAGTTTTGAGCTAAGGCTCTGTCTAGACACGTGTCTGAGGTGCAAAAACACATAACAAACTTTGGGATGAGAACTTGTTATGCATTAAACTGTGTTCTCAAAGATGCCATGAAGTCCTAATCCTCACCAGCTCAGAATGTGAGCTTATTTGGAAATAGGATCTTTTTTAAATTTTTAAGTTATTTTTTAGATGACAGTAGAGTATATTTTGAAATATTATGCATACATAGAATAAGTATAACTTGTTCCAATTAGGATCCCATTATTGTGGTTGTACATGATGTGGGTTTACATTGCTCATGAATTTATTTATGAAATAGGAAAGATATGTCTGATTCAGTCTACTGTCTTTCTATACCCATCCTCCCTCCTTACCTTCATTCCCCTTTGTCTAGTCCAACAAACTTCTAAACTTCTTCTCCCTTCTTGTGGGTTAGCATCCACATATCAGAGAGAATGTTCTGCCTTTGGTTTTTGGAGATTGGCTATCTCACTTAGCATGATATTCTCCAGCTCCATCCATTTACTGGCAAATGTCGTAATTTCATTTTTCTTTATGGTTAAGTAATATTCCATTGTGTATATATACCACATTTTATTTATCCATTCATCTTTTTCAGGGACCTAGTTTGTTTCCATAGCTTGGCTATTGTGAACTGTGCTGCTATAAACATTGAAATGGTTGTGTCACTAGTATGCTGATTTTAAGCCCTTTGAGTATAAAGCAAGGAGTAGGATAACAGGATCAAATGGTGGTTCCATTTCAAGTTTTCTAAGGAAAGGCGATCAAATTAAAATGTAGTCATGAGGGTAGGCCTTAACTCACCTATAAGGTGTCCTTATAGAAAGTGGACGTTCTGACACAGAGATAGGTACATACAGGGAAGATGATGTGAAGGCAGAGGACACCAGAAGTTACCAGGAGCTAGGAGAGCAACATGAGGCACATCTTTCCTGGCCCATTCAGAGGAATCTTGCCTCTGCTTACACCAAACTTCTCAATTTGTGCCCTCCAGAATTTGGAGAAATTAAATCTGCTTTTAAATGTCACACAAGTTTTTGGTATTTTGTTTCAGCAGCCCCAGGACACACATACACAGATCGGAGCATTAATAAAGAACTTCCTGTCTCAGAAGAGTTTTTACATCCTACACTACCCCTTCCAGTTACATCTGCATACCCAGATTATCAGCTTTATCAGTAACACCACTTTGAAATTAAAAGAACTACAGAGTATACATTCCATATTTCTACATTTTTACTTTACTAAATTTAAAGAGACCTCAAGTCTTTAAGTAAATGTGCAATGTGTAATAAAGAAAAAGTTGTGGTTGTTTGAGTGAAACTGATGAGTTTCTGAGCTAAATAAGCAAAGAAATAAATCACATCTAGCTCCTCATCCTTGGTTTAGTCTTTCTAAATAATGAAGACATCTAATTCAGTGATGTGAAATGTCATCATAAGCATATTCAGATATAAATATGTAGACATTGTGATGCTATGCAGCTAGTAGGGTACAAAGTAGGCTCAATGATGGTGATAAAGACAGTTTGGAGATTACTGATCAACACAAACATGTACTGGGTCCTTTGCATTGGTAGAAATTGTAAGTAGTCTACAACTCAACACAAAATTAAGTCAAATATAATCATATCAATTAAGGAACTATTGAATATGAGTACATATCAATCAAGCCATTGAAATGGAGACAAGGACCTTTTCTAAAACTAATGACTATCACTTTTTCACATACCACATGAATTCTAATATCACACAGGAATATATGAGACAAGAAAATCACTGAAAATTTTTATTGAGACTTGGTGGATAAGCATTCCACTTTTAATTTTATTTCATAGTATTTAAGTTCATGAATGTAACAACTATTTATTGAACCCTCTTATGTGTCAGGCCCTGTGCTATGCAACGAAGATTCATCCATGCACAGACAGAATCTCTGACTTCACCCTAGAGGTCAAACATATACAAAGTTCTCCTCAAAAACCCAGAAAAGCTTTAGGCCTATCATAGAAAATCTCCAGATTTTTAATCTCGACTTAATAGAAGGTCTTGCTAGATTTTGTACCCTAACTTTGCTTCCAGGTGGAAAAATGCTGAACTAAAATGTATTGACAAAATGTGGGATATTCCTCATTTCATGTTATGACTCTCATTTAGGGAAGACTGTTTACTTTTCTGCCAAAGTATATTTCAGCAAAAATTTAGTTTTCATTTAATAGCAGAGAGATTAGAGTTGAAAGATTGGTGAGAGAGAGATGCTAGGTACCAATATGGTCTAATATTAGGGAAAGGGGAGGGGACCATGCTCACATTGTGAACTTTCTATGAGGAGAGCTTTCTCATCTAAACCTGGCAGCAACTCTGTGACAGACACATCCTCTTCCTGTTCTTCATTGTCATCCTCCTCCTTCACCTTCTCCTCCTCATTATTATCATCATCAACATTACCACCAGTATCATTTTTATTACAGACAAGGAAGCTGAAATCAAAGAGAAGTGACCTATCCGTGCTCTCAAGGGCAGTAATTGACCATTCTATTCCCTACCATATTAAACAATGCTGCCTCCAAAAGACAGCTTTCAGGAAATCAAACAGCTTTTAACACCTGCTCACCAAATGTAGTCTTATACATTTGGCCCAGCATCTTATTAATGACACTCTTTAATGGTTATAGCCTATAGACTATGAAATATGTTCCTTTTATTTCATAATCCAATCCCCTTATGTCTTGTGTTTCCCCATGATATATTTTAGGTCTAAAGAAGTTTGTATTTCAAAATGATTAATTCTGCTCTGCCAACTGCAAGGCAAGACTGCAATAAATGTTCTCTTGTTGATCAAGAGAGTGTATTTGTGAGCACAAAGAAATAATCCCTAAATTCTCATCATGTTTTGGACCACCACCAAACTAATACATTGACATGCCAATATACTAGATTGTTTACATACAAAGTAAATGTCAAGCAAAGGGAAAACTCTTTTGTCAGTTACTAGATATCCCTCATACCTTCTGGGAGATGTCAAATCAAAGCAAAAAATACCTCCCTCATTCTGTCATTACATTTGACCTAAACTTCATTTAAAAGACTGGAGAAATCATTTTAAAGCTGTAGTATTGATTAGACTTTAGAAAAGTATTTGCCTTGGAATTTGATTGTAAGTCTTGCCCAAAACTCTGTTGTCAAGAATGTAACAGGTCTAGAAAGCCAACTAAAGAGGAGACATTTGATTCTAATTTTATTTTAAGAAGATTTTATGGAAGTAGACAGTTTGGAAGGGTAATAAATTGTCACACCATCCAATGGTTCAAATGTTTCTTAGGACAGTTTATCAGTGTTCTGGTCACAACACAACGAGGATGCTGGTTGCTTAACAGCAAGGAGCTTAAAGGCATGCTGACATGTGGTACTGAGCTTTCCTTATGTTTATCTTTTTCTTCCCCTTCTGACAGGAGACTCCCTTTCAGAGCTCTTCTGGCTCTGTGATGCTGAGCAACTCTGGGTCGCAGCCCTTCTCATCCCTTGAGGAACAAGGGATTTCTAGCAAGATATTCCTGATGAGATCAGAGGGACACAGACAGAGGTGATCCCCCAGCGAGTGGGTCTTTTGCTCCAACCCTCCAGTATGCTTGAGCCTGCAGAGCTGGCCTTCCTAACGTGTACACTTGAAAGAACACCTCGCTCCTCCTGATCACTACTGGTTTCTATAGAAACAAGAAAGAATCTGTTCTTTTGCTAAAATTTTCCCCTAAAGCTTTTTCTAGCACTGTATAAAACATTTATTTTTTGCTCTCACAGTCCTCCATTTATAGCATCATTTAACCGATCAAAGAACAATGGGCTGAGTAAAGATGAGTGTGAGTTTCCTTTGAAGAAACCAAATCCTACGCACAGGAATCAGCCCCGGTCAATTCATCCCTCCTGGGCCATGCTGGGACTCAAGGCTCCAGTATTTTAGTGTAAATCCTTGAAACAATGGTATATTAGAGAGTTAAAAGGGGTCAACCAAGTATTTACTGAACCATGAGCTGACTTTTTCACTTTGGCATACTTCAGCAGTTACAGTATTTAAATGAACTCTGTCTCATCAGTGTCACTATAAATTATCCTTGAAAACTCCAGAGATCCTGACCACAGGAACGCAAGTCATGGCCTTGATGCCTGTGTGCCTTTGCTTCAAGATAACGGCTGGGTTTCCCTGCTTTATTACTGTGTGCCCTTCTCCAGGGACCACATGTGCTCAGGAATTGCTAAGGCCAGTAAATATTGTATCTGTTCTCTTGTAATCACCAAGCAAACAGACTTGCCCTCCATCACGTAAAACCCCCAGAGCTGTTAGGTCATGAAAGAGGTATTAAACTAGGGCTAGGCTTAAAACTTAAGAATGGGAATCCATCAGGCATAAATCAAGACTAAACCCACTGCATGGCTAAGTGTGTCTAGTCTTCCATTATATTCCATTCATTTATTTCCCCATCAAGAAATATTTATGGACTGCCTGCTACTTGCCCACCACATGGCTAAGCATTGCAGGTAAGGTGGAGTACTAGACAATATAGCTACAATCTTTTTCCACGTGGAGTTTATATTCTAATATGGGGGATGGACATTACACAAATAACCACACCAAGTATTTAATGAACTACAAAAAGAAAGAAATGCTATGAAACAAAAAGAACCACAAATGTCTACTAGAGAGACAAGAAGTCTAACCTAGTTCAGGGGGCCATCAGTGACACCATTGTGACTTGCCAGTATGTTGCTTATAAAGAACTGCTAAGTAGGGTTTGGCTTAAGGTGAAATGAGTTTGAACCTTGCACAAGTCTTGCAAAATCACAGAACTGCCACAGATCTTGAGAGGTGAGTGGCTCAACTTTCCATGGCAGGTAGTTATTTTTTTTTAATCTGGAGATTCTTAAAGATGGGGACCTCACAGACTTCCTGGTGACCCATCTGGTGTTTGTCACAGTATAAGTTTGGAAGTTCCTTCTTAGCCACCACAATACCTACCATAAATTAATTCATTCATAAGGTGATCTTCAGTTGTCAAGCAGCGTGGGGGTGGGGTCATGCAACTGTTGCTGAAACGCTGCATTTCACTGCCCTGGTTCAAACAGAGAATAGTGTCTGAGGACTGACTGTCCTCTTACTTGGAAACACTAAAGCATACGTGTAATAAAATAAATGAATTCTGGGTATTCATGATCACCTGGTTTTGATACTCAAACAACCATTTTTATATATTCATTCTTTTAAAATATTTTAGTCTAAATCTGGACTTCTTGGGGGGAAAAATCAATGTCTGTGTAAACATGTAAAAAACTCCCAGTGATAAAAAGGAAGATCTTGGAAGTCAGACACACTTGGAGTTGAGCCCTGACAAGCAGTTATTCACCAAAAATCTTAGTCAAAATGAGTACTTCTTCTAAGTCCTGTTTTCTTATCTGCAACATGAGGATAATGATAATTCACGGAGTTCTTACAAGTATTAAATGAAATAATGTATGAAAACTATTTGGTACAATGCTTGGAAAAGTATAATTTTTCAGGAAATGAACGTTCCTAAGAATATGTACACATGTCTGACAACGTGATTCTCACTTATATATACATCTAACTATATACATATCTATTCATATGCATTTCTAACCTACATTACTGATATACACATACATACATATCCACATATATATACACTTTTGACGAGTTTATTAATCCTTTTGTTTTTAATTCCATTGTTGAGATCTAAACAAATGGTTGTGTAACAAATGATTTTTGGAGAGAAGGGAGAATAGGAATAAAGGTATATTTAAAGTTTCAAAATATAAAATATGTGTGTAAAGATAAATTTAAAACTTTTAAAATGTGAAGGTTCTCATACATATATATAGGGTAATAATGTCCATCTCATTCCACCATCCTTCCCATCCCCAGGTCCCCTCCCCTCTCCACACTCCACTCTGTCAAAATGCACTCTACTGTCATGTATAACTAATTAGAGCAAATTTTTTAAAAAATGAAACACTTTTTAAAGAAAAAAAAGTGAAGGTTCTGTGTGAATGTGGTGTATCAACAACATGCTAACTGTTTCGACAAGGGTTTCTACTTGTACATTTCCAGTGACTTTGAATCTACTTCTTCTGTTGACTATGGGCAATTTCAATGAAATAGCAATAATTGTAATCAAATTATGTTCTTAGGGCCATAAACATAGGTGCAAGCATATGTATTACTTCATTATATTTGCACCCCTAAAGTTTGTTGAACACCTTAGGATGAAAAAAGGCTAATAAATATGAGATTTATTTTTATCATTATTAACTTAAAATGGGAAAAGTTAAAGATAGCAGAGAACCTAGAAGCTAAAACTAATATATTCAAATGACTATGTATTTAAAACTATTATGGCTAATGACCTTAAAATTTTTCCATTTCGATTTCCTAGGAATAAAAACCAAATCATCTCTAATAAAAATATTCATAAATTTTTGCTGCTGATGCCTTTGGGAGAATATTGAGTAAAGTGCTTGAAAGTCAGATTTTTACAACCTAAGAAAATAAAATACAGGAAAGATAGAATTTGTTCTTATCATAAATATATTAAAAACTAAAGATGAATTACATAGTACTCCTCCAAGCACAGAAAGATATTCAATCATTCCACTGTATACTATGGCACTGAGCATTGTGATTTTCCTAGGTTGAGATCAATAGTCTTGTTACTGCATTGTGTTACCTTATCATGCCCATGTAACTCTTAACAAACATCATTCTCTTGTTTCTTAATTTAAATCCCATATTATGTTTGGGAGCCTGCATTTGTTTTGACCCACTGTAAAAAGCAGAGTGTCCTTCCAATAGAAGAAGAGAATGAGAAAAGGGATCCTGAGATTATTGCCATTCAATTTAGTATTCCATAAATCTCTAGTAGGCACTACTGTGAGGAATGCAGTATCTTGAAAATATAGAAGATAGATACAGGACAGATATGAAAGACATCTATATAAAGTAAGCAAAATTCAAAGAAGAGGAAACTTTAAGGAAAGTATACATTCAGTATGAGTAAGTCCAGGAAGACTGCTAGAAGAAGCAGCCTCTGAGTTGAGGGTAATTGGGCTATGAGAAGTAAAGAAGATGAGGTAGGTGTCTCCCTGCTCAATGGAAGGATAAGCGTAAAGGCACAGAAGAGGGATGAAGAGTAAGTAATTAAAAGTAGAAAATGGTGGAAAATGACAGAGGAGAAGGTGGGGTGAGAAGGGCAAGTGAGGTCATGCCAAGATGTACCAAAATGGCCTTCTGAGTAACATTGATGCTGTTTTTTTTCTAATCATGAAGAAACTTCCAAAACCTTTTTGGAGGAATAAAGCTTTTCATCCAGACAGTTCATTGTCTCTATAGCATCAGATGAACACTTCTATAATTACATAGGCATTGTGGACTTCCCTTTCTTAATAATTTCTTCATTAGTTACTGAACACAGCCTAATGATAGTATATCTGTCATCCTAAGTGTCTTAGACATGAATAAAATATATATTTAAAATGTATCTGGGATTGAATTCAAATGATCAAGTAGAGTTGAAATTTAGTCCTGAACACTATTATATTGCCAGACAGGTAAGTGTCAGAACAGATTTATTGAATGTTTCCACTGAGGAGGGAAAGAGTGATTTACAATATGTTTATTATTTTTGTTTAATCATATTTTTCTCTTCTAAGGATGTCAAGATCTTATTCCTAATCTATAGAAGGACACTGAAAACAAAAGGTAGGCAAATTTTAGAGGGACTGCTGTATTTCTTTCCTTCCTTCCTTGCAAAAATCATTCACAAAACACCTGTCATACACCAGAACCTGATATCAACACAAGAATTGTCAGAAGAATAAAATAGCATGCTCTGTCTACCCTCAAGTAGCTCACTGTCTCTGGGAGAGCCAGAATGGAATAGAGCTCTAAGATATAAGAAATCCTATAAATGAGCATGTGGAATAGAGATCAAATGGCTACCATTACAGAACTGCATATTATTTTGTTTATTTACGTGCTTATTTAATTTTTTAAGGCACAGTCTTGCTAAATTGCTGAGTCTGTTGCCTCCTGTCTCAATGTATGGCTTTAATTTATTTCACTATTGTCTTAATAGAGATCAAACTTCTTTGACAAATACTAGTCCTTTGTTTTGGGATAAAAAAACCTCAACAGACTTTCTAGCTACATAAAGCAAAATGAATGGCATCAAATGCTCACTACAGTATGCCTGACTACTCCCTTTCACTCAGTTCTCAATAACCAGCACACACAAGTGCCCAAGCGTGTGTTCACATACACAAGCACACACACATATACACACACGCACCATCCATCCATCAGCAATACCTGCAGACTTACCTTCAACCTATCTGAAATATCCATTACCTTCCCCCTTGCCAGGCCACCATCACAGCCTGCAGAACTGTAATAACAGCCTCACAGCTGGCCTCCCCTGCCTCCTTCTTTGCCTCCCTACAGTTTGTTCTCCACACAGCAGCAATGTGCCCTTTTAAATATATATCTCAGATCATGCTCCCTTGCTTAAACACCTCCAAAGGCTTCTCATTGCAGGTAGAATAAAATTCAAATGGCTTATCTGGGCCTTTGAAGTACCCACAGATCTGGTCCTTGCCCACCTCCCTGACCTCATCCTCTGTAACATTACCCTCCTTAACAAGGCTCCTTTTGTTCCTTGAACAAGTCAGGCATGTCCCTGCCTCAGGGCCTTTTGTAATTGCACCACTATCTCCTTCAAATGCTTCCCCAAGATCCTCACTTGACTGGCTTCTTCTCATCATTCAGGTCTCAGCTCCAATGAGACCTTCTAAGACCACCCAGGCTAAAGCCAGCCCCTTCAGCTTCTGCTTTCATAACTGCATTTCAGCATCCTGTTTTATTTCCTTCAAATTAATTAATTCAATCTGAACCTGGACTGTGTTTTTCTTGGTTGAATTTTTTCATGTCTGCCCACCCTGACAAGTATATAAGCCTTATGAAAACAGGCAACAATTTCCCCACAGGTCCCCTGCAGGAAGTGAGAAAAGGAGGGAAAGGAGGAGAAAGAGGAAGGAGGAGGAAGGATGACATGTACTATTCTTAGAAATAAGGAGATCACCTTTAGTCGTATGAAGGTGTTTCCAAGTGTGATGGGGTTTTAATGGTTGAAGCAACCTATGATGGTGGTCTTGGACATAGGGCTTGGGGCTGGGGAAGAAACATTGTTAGACAGGTGGTTTTCTTGACAGCTTAAATCAGAGGACAAGACTGACATTTGTTGGTGGCTTGATACCTGTCCATGCTAGAGGTTTGAATTCTTTTTCAGAGTTGCTTTTGGCCCAAAGGGAGACATCAGAGGTAGTGCTTTCATGAGTGACTTGGCAAGATTCAGAGCAGCAGTGACTGTTTTGATGAGTCTCCATTCTTTTGGGGAGAGGGATTGAATTCTGGTGTTGTACTACTTTGACTGACAATTCAGTCATGGTTTCTCAATACTAAATCAATACACAGCTCCTAGGACTGCATAGGCTGCAATGACATGAAGCCAAAGCAACCTGACAGTTGATTAAATGTGGTTAAAAAAGAATTCTGTCAGAACAGTCATTTGACATCAGGTAAACAGAGCCAAGCTGTCATTTGCTTTCAGTGCTATATTGTCTTAAATTGGTAAAACAAGTGACAATGGTGAGGGGAGGGCAACTCAACTCACCACTAGTATTAACATTTTCCCATAAGTTCAATAATTTCCCAGTGTCCTACAGTTAAAATTTAAAGTCATAGATCCTGAATCTTAATCATAAGTATTCCACGGGCAAGGGACCATTTCAATACTGACTTCTGCTTTTATGATTTGAAGTAGTCATGAATAGTAACATGCTCAATTTTGGGTTTTTTTTTTCCATTAATAAAAAAAGAAATTTATTTGCCCTTGGGTAAAACATTGCAGTTAAGGGAAATTCACCACTGAGTCATGGTCATAAAATTTGGGAAGAAAATGTGGCTCTCCAAAAAATGTAGAGATCCCCTGAAATAGCCCAAACATATGGAACACTCAGGTTCTGTTCCCAAGGGTTATAGGGTAGCCAAGGTGACCCTTCCAGGACCAGGGTATGGGTAGGTCATTCCCTAGAGATTCTGGTTCAGTTCAGGTGAGGTGGGACACAGGTGTCCTATGGTATCTTGAAAGAGGCCCCAGGCCCAGCCCAGTCAAATTCTGAGGAAGAGACCTGGGCAAGGAGCAGGCCCTAGAAGGAAATCACAAAGGGGACACTGACCATCTACTGATTGCCAACACTCAGCAGAAACCCTCGCTGTTCTAAGATTTGCTAGGTTGGAAGAATTGTACTCGAGTTTTCTGTAGGCAAGAAATGAAATCAGCACTTGGAGGGATCATGGGTGGACTTTACCATTACTCACTTGGCAAATAAGTCTCCCTGCTTGGTGACTGCAATGGAAAACGCTCCACAACCAGTTCTCTCCACAAGAACAGAGGGTCAAAACGGATTCACCCGAGGCTACATCTAGGAACAATTGCTGGAATGTCAACCACTAATAAAGTACTAAAAACTCAAAGGCTTTTTTTGTTTACTCATTTAATTAATTTTTTCACTTTTTATTCTTGTCTTTAACAATCAGCAAGTATATTTGAAGTACCTATAGAATGTCTGACTGACATTATGGATACAAAGAACGAAACAGATGTTTTTTATCCTAAGGAAGTTATCATCTTCTGAAAGAAGAAGCTACTCCAAACAAATGATTGCAGTTTCTTGTGGCAGAAATTGTAAGGAGATCTGCAGAAAATGCTGTGGAAGCCCAGAGGTGAAATACATTCTAACTGAAGTGGGGGAGAAATCAGGGAAAACTACAGAGAGATGGCATTAGAGCTTGGACTCTGAGAGAAAGCAGGAGGTGCCACAAAAACCCCAGTCATCAAGATAATACATTATTAATGCAATATTTTTTAAAAAATCAAAATTAAGGCATCATTTTTTTCCTCTTGCCTCAGGCTCCAATATGGCTCATAATGGCACTATTACAGATCCTGTCTTTGTTTACAAATTTGATATTTTGTTCACTGTGGATTTTTGGCACTGATTTTGAGCTTTTTCAAATACCATATTAAAATACTGCTCATCCATATTAGTGGGTTTGGTATTTTTGAAATGCTGTTGCCCTAACTGTAGCCCTTCTCTAAGTCAAGCCATCTATGTGATGAGGGAGTAGAAAATGAGTCCATTTCCCACCCAGTCTACTAGAACAGCCCAACTTCAACTGCCAAACTAGTTTTTTCCACAGGTTTGATCTTACCATCGTGGAATGGAAACCTCAGTGGTCACTCCCATTTCACCTCCACTGTTTAATACACTGAAAACACCCTGAGCAGAGACTGGAAGACACAGCATTCCAGAGCTATCTCCCTCTCTCACAGCCAAAGCCTCGGAAACTGGTATCTCTTAATGGGTTTTCTCTCAGTGAAGTCAGTATTTCAGAAAATGGTCATACCCAGTCATCAGAAAGTTGAATGGCATCCATTGCTATTTTTCTCTCTTTTACTGAATTAATGCATTTGGCACTGGTGATTCAGTTCCCTTTAGCTGAGTAAAGCTAAATAGCTGGTGCCAGTCTCTCTGAAGAGGGGGGATGGAGCCATTTGCAAGAATTCCAGGCTATAATTTTTACATTACAGTGTTATTACCAAGAGGTGGTTTTGTTTGGCACATCCTTTTCCGTTTCTTTTCTTATGTGTTTGGAGACAGACACGGGAGCATATGTGCTCTCTATTATTTCTTCTCAATATTCCTCTTGTTGAAAAGGGAAAGATGGGTTTTGGGAACCCAGCTCAGTGACAGAGCAGCTATAGAAAGGTCTGAAGATGAGAGATGAGAGGATCAACTGTGTACAGAACAACACCCAAGCCTCTGCCTTCTGACTTCAAAGGTGCAACATGTTAAGTAGGGGAAATTCTTAGGCCCCCCCAAACTGCATCTCACTCTTAGAGCTCAGAACCTCGTTGATTTGAGTCTGGATTTATAGCATCATTTGCTCCTGATAAGAGCCACTTGCCTGCATGACTCTACTAGGAAAAGGGAAAACATAACCTAGCAGGGCAAAATAGAAAGGGGAAAGAAAAATAAAACTAAGTGAAGGCTTGAAAAATTCATTGCTTTTGTCCTGATTCTTTTGTGCATTTAATAGAAACTGCTCTGTAAAAATGGCTGAACAGTATCTATTTTTACCCCTATCCACCAAGACAACAGCTAGGATACAGAGAAACAGCAAGCTATAGCTCTATCCACTTGGCATGCGTTTATCAAATGCAGCAGAGCACCATTGAAACACACAGACCCTCAGTCACACTGCCCTGAGTTGTAATCCACACTCAGCTTTTTATAAGCTGTGTACCTTGGGCAAATCATTTAACCTTTCTGTGAAAAATTACTGTTGCCATTTGAAAAAATGAATCTGTAAGGTTCTTAAAAATCATGGATAAAAGAGATAAAGCATGGAGAACATACTGCCTGATTCATGATAAGTGCTCAATAAAAAGCTATTAGCTAGCAGGAACAAATACATTTTGAGGATATTTACATTCATGTGTATAATGATGATTTATTTTAAGAAATGTCTTCAACATGTATGATAGCCAAAACAATCTTCAGTCTATTACTTAGAATTTTTAAGAAAAATTCTTTTATTTATATGGAGTAGAACTACAAAATAATGAGACTTCATATAACCGAGTACCAGACATTTGACATTCAAATGAAAGCTGAATCCTTCAAAGCAGCACCATGAGGAAACTGTTACACTGTTTTCAAGGAGACCTGCATTGCTCAATCGAGTTTGTAACTCCTCTGAGGGAATTACCTTCAGCTACAGTTATGAACCATGCATGAAAATGAGGCTCATTATTTTAGAGACAGAGCTCAGTTTTTAATAGAACATGTACCCAAACTCATCAACCTCCTTACTCACCAAACCTGGCTCCAAATTACTTTTAGCTGTTTCAAAGAAATCACCATTGCTATCAAGAGATGAAAATCTGAGGCCCATAATGAATGATATTCAGAAAGGACCAGGCACCAATTCCAAATGCCACTCACAAAGATGAAACTATAAACATTTACCAGCCAGGTCCAGCAGCACTGTGGGAATAAGGCAGGAGCTCCCTAGGGGCTCACTTTGAATGGAGCCAAACTCAGGTTGGATGGGTAAGTTCTACATGTGGCAGTTAAATGTCAGTCACTTTTTACTTTATGGTTAATGCTATAAAGGTTTTCAAAAGACAGGCACAAGCCATTTATAGCAAGTCAATTTCCTAAGTAAACATCAAGACCATTTTCATTTTTCAAAATTAATCTCTTCCTATTTTGAGATTCTACATACAAACAGCAATCTTATCTTTTAAAATTCACCCTAAAAGTAGAAAGGTCATTCAATTTTTGACTTAGCCTTATGTAGAGCTCAAATATTTTCTGGAGGAAAAAAATATGCTGCAGAGGATAAGCTTGTTCCACACAGGGTTAATAACAAAAATGCTGATACGACCTTAAGTATGGTGGCGCCTGGAACCAGGGCTATAATTAATCTAAATGTACTGTAATTACACTAAATGTTACTTCTGTAGAATAGTTCCAAATCATGCGGCTTTTTTATGCTTAGATAACATGCAGTTTATTTCCAATCATGGATGTAGGCATGATTTGCTAAAGGAACATTAGGTCTGGAAGCAATATCTTAATCAAATCAGAATTTCTTCTGTAAAACAAATCTTTGGACTTTGAAGAATTAGCGGCATCTAATGCCTTAGGGTAGAGATGGGAAACTGAGCTGAAATCCCTACCGCTTGCTGTCTCCCTCTGCCTTCTGGTTTCCAGTCATTTACAAGTCTACATCCATGTAGACTCCTCCCCACACACCTACACTTTCTGTGGTCACAAACCACCACAGCTACATCTAAATTATACCCTGAAAACTCACATTTGAAATCAGTTGTAGGAAAGTTCACCTCAAGTGGTTTTATTCATTTCTTCAGAACAGAAGTCTGGTTCATTTTGGAAGGAACTCCTTCAAACAAAACCTAATAGCAAGCATCCATAAATTAGAGGGTTATTGGTATGTGCATAATCTGATGCATAAAAATTGAATGAATATTCCAGGGCTGAAAATGCAAACTCTTATATATGCAGAAAGATTTCTTATGGTGATTTGGGTTTTGTATTTGATGACTAAAATGGGCGGAGAAACTTTCAGTCATTGGCTCTTTTCTTTCCTCCTGCTCAGTTCTTTCCAAGCTCTACTCCCCAATGCTGGGGGCTTAATCAGTAACTGTCCAAAAAAAGAAATGCCAATATTACTGAGGGTCACAGCTTGACAAATCCAATTCTGGTGCTCAAATCAGGAAGTGGAACGTGTTATGGATCAAAAAGGTGAGAGAAACTGCCTTATCAGGGCAGAACTTAGAATCACTCTAGGTCAATACTAAGATGTGTCTTTTAAATATGGGTCAGGTGAGGGTTAATTCTTCTTCATCACACACAGCATGATCAAGTGCTCAGTGTGTAGATGATGAAAAGACAGAGAAAGGAACAAAGAATTAAATGCAGGTTCCAACGGAGACCATAATCCTCTGGCTGCCCCTTCAGTACCCTTTATAGCAACAATGGGATTGGACACCTCCAATAAAACACTCATCAATGTGCTGTTTTTAATTGGTTTGAGTTCAGTTCCCCAAATTGCAGGCTAGTGAGCAGTCACACAACATGTGTGTGTCAGGGACTTGGAGAGTGGAGGAGATGAATCCTGGGACCCACATTATCCTCATGTGAAACATGAAGAGATTCCAAAGGCCACAGAGTCAAAACTGACTCTTTTGCAGGTTGGGCAACAGTTCCTGAGGAATTAACTGATTTGTCCAAGGTCACAAACCAAATGAATATCGTAACTTCTAGGCTAGAGCTCCTGCTGAGCAGAGAGCTGCCTCTCTTCTGCAGAGGTGACTTACAGGAGAGTCCTGGATAAGCAAAACTGCCTGCTGACGCTCACCCGCATCAGTCCAGGTATTCAACACATATCTATTGGAGGTCCATTCTGTGCCAGGCCTAGTGCTATACATGTAGTGTCAAGAAGAACCTAAATCTAAGCAATAGTGTGGGAGCATTTAATGGAGTGAAGCAGAAGATTCAGAAAAGGCATGCCCCTTAATCATAAACACTCTGAAATCTGGATGGTAAGTCATGGTAAATGCAAATTAAACCTAAAAGTGTCTCCTCTTACCCCCAGAACAAAATAGCCCTTTCTGGTTTCATTTAAATACTTGAAAAATCTCATGTTCAAGAGAGCAAACATGTTCAAGATTTTCAAAACATTTTCAGCAGAAATGAGATTGAGGAGGGATAATACCTCTCCAGTTTTATCTTACTCCACTAAACTCCAATCCACTCTCCCCCAGGCTCAGGAAAACATGGTTTAACCCTCTTGGTTTCCCCCAAACACACTGGACCCTTTCTCATATCTGCTTCTCCTCATGATAGTACAAACTACTGTTAATTAAATCTCCCATGCAGATATCAAGCTTTGGAAGTATATAGACCACATCTAATACATTTGCTACTATATTCCCAGCAACTACCCAGCACCTGGCACATGGCAGATATTTTAAAATATTTGTGGAATGAATGAATGAATAAATGACCTAGTCATAGTGACAAATGTTTAATATTCTTTTTTGTTTGATTTTTTGGCAGCTCTGAGAAATAGGTATAATTATCCCTGTTTAACAGATGAGAAGAGGCCCAGAGGATTGAAGCAATTGGCTCAGGGCAAGTGACACAGCTTACAAATTATAGACTGTTAATCTCTGCTATATTCATTCTGAGTCCTTGCTCCTTCATTCCACTCATCCCTTCTTTGCCTCATCAGCTTTTGCCCATGCTTCAAGATGAGGCCTTGTCTTTCAGAGTCCTCCTCCAAACTGAGGACCATGATATGGTTCTCTGAAACAGTGTTTGGATGTGTCTTCTTCCACTGGGTTGCAAACTGCTTTAGGGCTAGGCTGATGTCACTGTGTTTCTTTGCAGGGGCACTCAATAGAATATCCTGAACTCAGCAAACAGTGATAATCATGGAAGGAAGTTGTGAAGTGCAAATGGGGAAAAAGTGAACAAACACACAAAGAAAAGGTTGGGTACACAGGCCCAGGAATAATACTAGACTTCAGACCAAGTTCCAGGAGGAGCATGTCTTCTGCCCACAGTGATCTACAATTCAGTGATGCTAGCAGGTCAAAACCAGAATAGTGAGCAGTCCCTTCTTTATACAGCCTGAGCACTTTTTCATCCCTTTCATAGAAAGTCACAGAAGATTTTGTTTTCAAAACACTAGCACTTAAGTTCAGATATATTTTAAGTATTTTTAAAAAACTGAGTTTCCAAAGAGGCATCACCAAGAAAACAAATTTTATTATAATTTCTATATTAATTATGAGTTGAAATGATAATGACCTATATAATCTAAGTAAAGAATATAATATTAAAATAAAATGCACCTGCTTCTTTTGACTTTCTCTAATGCAGCCACTAGAAAATTTAAAATTACAAATATGGCTCATATTATGTTCCTATTGGACAAAGCTCTTCTATATCTTGTTTTGGGGAATGATTACCTGGGTGGATGCAAAAGTTCATGGAACTAAACACCTATGTTCTATGCATTTTATTCTGTGCTAGTTGTAGTTCCACTTAAAATTCAAATGCATATACAAACAAAAGCATATGTACACACATACACACACACATACACACAAGGGGGAGATAGGTCACATAAGAGTCTATTCCTTTTTCATCCCCAAAGCATGTATTCCAACCCAGAGTAGAGAACCAACAGGAGCATTTTTTAAACCCCCACAAGATACCAGGTTTTGATGTGACTGCCTATCTTACCACCTGCATGAAACTAACTACTGGAGGCCAGGCTTCTTTCCTATTATTTTGTTTCACCTTCCATGCAGTAACAAATAATCAGAATTGAGCTGAGGCTTTATGAACTTAGAAGCAGTGGTCATTACAGAGGCAATAAGTAAAGGATGTCCGGAATTTCCATATCTAAAGGTTAAAAGGCTTCAGAAGAAACATGTTAGAAAAAAATTCAAAGTCATAAAGGCTTCTATTCTGCCACATTTGACTTTTTCTTTCATGTAAAGGCATCTGTGCTGTGAAGCTAAGATTCACTTTGTAATATCAAACTTGGACCTTCTACTAAGAAAACAAAGAGCAAAGCGAGCAGACCAACAAGCGTAGCGGGTAGTTCAGGAACACTGCTCAGAACACATTGAGAACCAAAGGCAATTATAAGCCATGCCTCTGTTCTTCTTACCTGGCACAGGAAACCCTGGTAAACACACCCACGGGCGGGACTTCAAGGGAAGGGGATAGTAGCTGGGAGTCTTCCAAAACAGATCAAACCCCAGGTCTGCAATGCAGTTGCCCTGGGTCAAGTCACGGGCCTCAGACATCCACTTGTCCTACAGACACTGTCACTTAAGTGGGTCAACCAGGAAAGCTCTCCTGAGTCTAGGTGCCCAGCTCATTATTGAGACTCAATCCATAGGCATGAAGCACCCATGAGATGGACCTCAGTAGTTCAGTCTCTAACCTCTCTAGTGGGCAAAGCAATACTCGGTGACTCAAGGCCTCTACCAAAACCTATACTGTTGGTATAAACTATCTGATGTGGACGAAGGTATACAGACACACTTGAAAGAACCAAACAGAATATTCCAAGGACCTAGAGGTTGCTTCTCAAGAGTTTGCTACGGGATAGACCTTTCTTTGGAATATGTAGCTCTGAAATACCCCAAATCTCTTTGGTTCACTCTTTACTGTAAAGGAGATTTCCAAAAGAGAAGAGGCCTTTTTCTTCAATGAGACCTTTACCATACAATGGGCAGAGGTAAGAGATGTGCAGGACCACCATTTGCAGCACAGTTACTCAGCTCCATCAGTGGGCTAAAGTTCAGAAACCCTGATTCATATTCTTTAGAGATGATTAAAATACAGAGAAGAATTAAAAAAATAAAAACAGACCACAATCTCATCATTCATTAATAGTAACCATTAACAGAATACACTTTGGTGTATCTCCTTCCATTTTTATCTTTGTAATATGTGTATTATGTGTGTATATATTGTTTTGATGATTTTTTTAATTTGACAAAGTGGGGGTCACATTGAAATTTTTTGTGTTTTTATTTTTTATTCCATGATCATATATAAGTGTAACAGTGTCATTATAAGACAAAATTAGAAATGTCAAAAATGTACAAAGAAGTAAAAAAATATCACCTACTATATGGATGTAGGAAACTTGATGTCATTCTTCTCTTAATGTTGAACATTTGGACTCTCTTCTATTTCAGGCTTGCTTTATGATTTAACCCATATAAAATTTTTCAAATAAATTTTCTTTTCCACAAGGAGACTTGGGCATTTAAATAATTATCCCCTATAAATGTATACCACAAAGGTCTTGATTCCTGAAATAACTGCTTTTCATGAAATTTGCACAAAATTTCCTGGGTTAATATACCATTTGTTCTCAATCTTTAACATTTTACCAGCCCTGACATACTTCACTTAACTAAATCTGAATTCTGTCAACTCTCATTCCAACAAAAATCCAGTCTTAGAGATAAGAAGCACTCCACTGGGGGCTAAACAATAGCAAATCAATATTTTCTAGCTAAAGGACAATCTTTGAGCCACAGAATTGTATGAAAGGTGAAATATTTCTCCAATGCTTGGAGGAAGCTATTTGAAAACACATAATAAACTATTAGGCGTATTGTTTTCAATAACCAAGAGGAAAGGCCATAGCCTTCTTTTCTGATGCTGTTGAATCACAATTGTGAGTTCTAGAAATAGCAACTGAGGGAAGAAAGAGCAAAGAGTGGTCAAACAAGATTTGGAAAAAATCTCACCGCAAATCCAACAAAACCCCTATTGTCTTACGGTTTTCTTTATCCACTAATGAAGTCTGTGATTGTCATCATCCTGGTTTAGATACAAAATGCTCACTAATCCCTCTGTAAATCTCACTCTGGCATATCTAGGCCTGGGCTCTACAACAGAGAGAGGATTATGATGCACTTGGGGATCAGAAAGCCACAGAGACTCTTACAGGCTTGGAAGGATGAACCTGTGAGGCAAGGTAAACGAGGATGTGATTATTCCACCAGAAGAAAAGTGAACTAAGGGAAGAATTCATAACTTCCTTCAAATAGAGAAGGAGCGGTAACAGTCTGAGGGAACTCACAGTCTGCAAAGTGAATAAGAAGAAACTGATTTCATCTGTATGTAACATGAGAAAATCAGCTTACTTAGCTGTATCAGAAAATTTCCTAGTGACCTGCCTGTCCATTCCTCCATCCACGCATCCAGTCTGCAAATATGGACTCAGAACTTACTTGCTAGTCAATGAAATGTATCCCCAATAAAGGCTCATACACTAAATTGAGTATTTGATGAGTGTCTGCTATTTTCAGGTAAGGTGGTTAATACAGAAATAACTGAACTAACCCCACCCTCGAGGTCATGAAAATTATTTGGGGACACCACTGGAAGCAAAATACATTTCCCTTTGTCTAGAATGGATAATCACTCTTTTGCATCAACAAATCAAACGACCTCAAAAGTCACTTAGCTATATGATCCTTACATTTTAATTAAAACAAAAATTCATTAAAAGAAAATATTTAGACAAATAAATTTATCTGCATGACAGATCATATTTCCAGTCTTTAAAAATGATTAGGACATATCGAGCCAGTGTATATTATGACACACATGTGTGAATAGGTTCCATTTTTATTATCCTTCTCTTAATTACATGACTCAATTGGTCCAAATCCATTCTAGCTGTTAAAGGCATTTCCACATCATGGCAAGGTCTGCACTGGAAGAACAGAAAAGATATTTTAAAGTAAATGAGATGCAGCTGCTTTCATTTCACTGCATTCTTAGATGTGGATGGACATCACAGTTGCAGAAAGTTTTAGTAAGCAAATAAGAAGAACTCTGTGGCAAAGAACAGGAAAAAGTGGGTGACAGTCCAATATTTTTGCCTATACCCCAGCACAGGAGGTCTGTTGTTGGAACCACTGGTTGGAGGGCACTGTTTGATGGCAGTGGGTGGTAAGAGCAGAAGTTGAGCTCACTTCTACCACCAGGAAGTATGTACACTCACAGAATGGCCGAAAGTGTGGTGCAATGCAGCCTGCAGCTTGCTGAAGGTATTTTATGAAACCACAATGGACCTGCAGTGGGGGAATGGCTGAGACAAGTTTGCCACACAATACTACAATGTCCTACTTATCACATGGTCTCTACTGAGTCACAAATAAATGTGCAGGGATAGAAGACCTTAGGAGTGAGAGCAGAGGAGAGTGGCAGGAACAGAACCAATAGGAGATATGACCCTTATTGCACATATAGGCAGCCAGATAGGGCAAAGGGGAAGGGGACACCACCGTCTAAAATGGAAGTTTCTGAGGAAAGGTTTGTTCCTTGTTCAAATGTAATTAAAACTTGACACTGGGAAAGCTAATACTGCTCTCTTGAAAGCTTCTGAATTGTGAGGAGCCTTGAGACAAACCAAGATCATGAAAACTAAATTGCATGTGCCATTGTTTTTACTGGAAATATTTTGGAAGCTCTGCTCCTGGAAATTATTCATAGACCTTACCATAATGTGAGAATAAAAGCATTTCCTTTAAAATGTCCAGCATAATAATCAGTTCAAAGAATGAGCTCTGATCCCAACCATATTCCAGATCTCCCCACCCTATCAGAAAATCATGTCACTTGTGGGTAGAAACATGCCTTCTACCCCACAGATGTCAATAATCGTTTTTCTCCAGTATCTTCACCAGACTGCATCAGAATCACCTTGGAATTTCAGGCCATGCTCCAGTCCCTATGGAATCTGAAATTCTGTCAATGTTGATTCTGAGGCACACTAGGGTTTAAGAGTCACTTGATTAGGATGGATTTCAGAAATGAACACAAGAAAACACACAGATTCCCTATTTCAGATAGTTTATCTTACTGGACTAGGTGGCAGATAAAAACATTTACCAACTACCATATTCAAATGAAAATATGCATTGAGGTAAACAGTTGGTTGCTAGAACCATTATAGACTTTTTCCCAACTATCCTACCTCTTAATTGGCCTCCCTGGCCCCAATACCTGCGACCCAGGGATAACCAGCTTCATCATTCCAGATCACAGTCTACTAATGTCACTCCCTGCTCACTCCCAATAGCTTCCAATGTCTGTGGAACACACTCACTATCCCCTGCCTGAAAAGCCAAGGTTGTCAGCAGTATGGTCATAGTGCAGTGTCATGACCTTATTTTCTGCTATTGCCTATCTTGCAGGCAGCCAAATCTTCCAGCTAGTCTAAGACTCCTTGTTATATTCCCCATTGTGTAACCAGTCAAATGGATCTATAAACACTTCATTGGACATTCCTCTGTTTGTTTTGCCTTTTCCCCCATATATTCCACCTAGACTGTCCTTTCTCATCTCTTCATGTACAAAATCAATCTTAATGTCACTCTTGACTCTTCACCACAGGAAGGGAGCAGAAATTCCTTTGAATTCTCATCATGCTATCTGTAGCTCATAACTCTTAGTTCAATCTATTCTGTATGGTTTTTGTGGGCATGTACTATCTCCCTGACAAGACTGTTAACTCCTGGGGAGCAAGGTCAATGTCTTATTCACATGTTTATATCTCACAGCCCCTTGCACTTAGTAGCTTCTCAATAAATATATGCCTGAAAATATACAAAAACGACTGAGATCCATTCAGTGCTAAAGTGGTAATGTTTATTTCACATAAAAACAGCAAACACAAAGCAACTTAATACACTTAAACACAGTTCCCACCAAAACACTAAATATACATGTATGCATGGCCTACAGGGAAGGAAAAATTGAAGCACCAGTTCTCAAGACTTGATTTATTATTGATTATATGAGTAGAACCATGGCAATATACCCATCCAAGAGATTCTCTCCCTCAGAGAAAAAGAAGAAAATGATTCATGCTTATAACATTATCAAGGCAGTAAGTATTATTAAAATGTCAGAGAAACAACAACATGGAAGCAGCATGTTTTTATGTTACACATTGGGTTTCAAATTCAGTTCTTGATTTGTGATTTTTTTAAATATATATTCCTCTGTTACAGTGGAGAGTGATGCAGAAAGCATATGGCAGTCACCTAAAACCTGGAGATGCCGTTGCTGAATCTTGGTTTCTATCCAGAAAAAGCCAAAAAGGAAAGATTTCTGCTAAGTTTGCATTCATCATCTATAATTGGTAGTATACATGTGTACACATATTCATCTTTTGTTTCTCCTTTATATTAAGGAGCATTTGATGAGGTTAATTTATGATCTCAGCAGGTCAGATTTAAGGTTCATTTATCTGGGATTTCCAGGAGTGCAGGTGTTAGTCTGTCCCCGCAAGATCACTGTTACGTGGTTGGGGTTGTGGCTTACTGGTAGAGTGCTTGCCTACTATGTGCGAGGCACTGGGTTTGATTCTCAGCACCACATAAAAAATAAACAAATAAAATAAAGGTATTGTGTCCATTATAAAAATTTTTAAATTTTTAAAAATTTTTTCACTTTTATGAAGGCTGGGGAAAGCTGGATCTTCTAGCAGTTCTTTTCATTTTAAAATAAAAACTTTAGGGGCTTGGGCTGTAGCTCAGTGGTAGAGTGCTTGCCTAGCATGTGTGAGGCACTGGGTTCAATCCTCAGCACTACATATAAATAAATAAAGGTTCACCAACAACTTAAAAAATAAAATAAAATAAAACTTTGGAGCAAAAGCAAAATTGAAGATTTATAGGGTACCAAGATTTTAAGCAAGATTTACAGGTTATATTGAAATCAGTGGTAGCTCCATCTGAAATCATTAAAGACTATTGATGGTACTTGATAATACTGATGTCACTTCCTATGTACAACTATATAATCAGCATTGCTATTACTATCTTACCATTGTGTCACTAATTACACCTCTATAAGTATAATTTATTTGATAGGAAAAGTGAAGAACTTTTAAAAGTAAAACTACCCCATGCCATCATGCCGAGGTATACAAAATTACATTGTAGTAAAAATCACTAATAATAATCAAAAATGAAAAGTTTCTTCCATGTAAAATAAAATTCTAATGGTATAGTATGACCCTTAGTCTGTAGATAAGACGATTCCCACCAGTTTGGTTTGTGTCTTAGTTATAAAAATAGGGCAAAATACTCATCATATCTGTTGCAAGCTCTGGTTCAACATGACATGGATAGCAGACATGCCAAATACTTAGCCCTAAGACAGCAGGACAATATCTCTAACTTCAAAAAATAGCCTAGATAGCCAAAAACTGTGACATCAGCTTGATCTCCCCTCATTGTGGGCATAAACCAGATTACATGAGAGTAGTCCATATTCAATGACATATTCTAACACAATTTTAAAGTCTGCTGAGAACAGAGTTTAAAGGTTAGATTCATGCTAGCCAAGGTATATAGCTGAGTGGTTGACCCACAGAATGTTTTTCCTAATGGCCTCAGGCAAAACCAACAAAAAATACCCTCATGATTATATGTAAGCAGTGAATACCCAATAAAATCTAATCTTAATAATCATCTTGGAGGATGGGTTGTTCTGATCAAGTATACTTTCTGGATAAGTGAAAAGCTCATGGAAAATCTTTAATTCCATCTCTTACTGCAAGTGTCTACCCCTGAGTCACAACCCCAGCTCTAAAAATAAAATTTAATAAAGAGTTCTGTGTTCTATTGCAAGCATAACCCAGTTAAAGCTTGGACAATTTGAGAAACAAAATAAACAATAACAGCATTATATTATATCCCATAGAATAAATAAAAATCCATGAAGTCCTAGTGATATAAATGAATGATTGAATTAATGAGGAGAAAAAGGGAGAGCTCTTCTTTACAGATGAATTTGTGTTGCTGTTGTTACCGGGAACTGAACCCAGGGGTGCCCAACCACTGAGCCACATTTCCACATCCCCAGCCCTTTTTCATATTTTATTTAGAGACAGGGTCTTGCTGAGTTGCTTAGCACCTCGCTAAGTTGCTGAGGCTGGCTTTGAACTCATGATCCTCCTGTCTCAACCTACCAAGCTGCTGGGATTACAGGCAAGTGCCACCACAACTGGCTTTACAGATGAATTCTAAATAAATAAGTATGGATGGAAGAAGAGAAATAGAAAATCATCATTAGAACATCACAGCAATAATTTCCGCAGACAACATCACCAATGGCTGCTAAAATTATAGGTGAAACTTTAAGAAACAATGTGATATTTGCATAGCCTCAGAATATCTCTTTCCAAATTAACTCAAGACTGTCACAATTATAACTTAGGACCACAAATTCTGACAGTGTCTGTACCAGATGTCCAAGAGGAGTGGATTGAGTGGACTCATCAAAGCCCACATCTTCCTTCTTATAAACTGATAAGCCTCATAGCATGGCAGCTGATGAAGCCCCAAAATAAGAAAGAAAGAAAAAGATGACAGCTTGTTAATACAGAATTGCCCTATATAACAAGGGAGAAAAATATTAAGCTCATTAACAGTAAACATGTAGGAAAACCAGCCCATTACAATCCTGCTCTACTGCAGCTCCAGTCCCTAAAATAGACAAACTATGGCACAGATGTACACACTCACATGGGCACGCACACATACACACAACACAAGAGTTCTTAGTTGTTCTAAATGGAAAAGGGAAAGAGAAAGGGAAAGAAAGGGAATTGCTTTCTTGGGGCAGCAAATAATTTGCCAAGTGGGACACTTTGAAGAAATAGTCATGAGCATACACAAAAGAAGTTATGCAAGTAATTCAAATGGTGAATTCCAAAATTATTTGAACTTGGAAAGGGTATTTTGTTCAGGGAAAATATAATCACATAATGAATTTGAGCAGGTCATGAAATAAAACACAATGGAAGGCCCTGTGAGTTTCCCTATCTTGCTGACTGGTTCAGTGCTTCACATAGCGACCATTGACTCCAAGACTGAAAGTGACCACCTTACCTCACACTGTGGCAAATCACCACCTTTAACTGAGTTGACCTTTTTGATGTTTTCTGTCTTTCCAGTTCCTTCTCAGGGGAGGTAATTAGCTACTGTGGCCTAAGAGACTTCTGCCTTCACAGAACACTGAGGGCCAAAAATAAATAAACAGTATGGATGGTAGCAGCAAAATACTTGTTCACCTACTTTAACCCTGTTAATGAAAAGGTGAAAGTAAGATAAGCAGATAGTTGAGCTTTCGACTAAAGCATCTCAACTTATGACATCTTCATAACCCAACGTTCATTTTCACAATATCACCAAATATCAACTATTTAATGTCCATCAGGAGATGCTGAGGGCTGCTATAAAACATCTCCCCACAATAATTGGGGTTATTAAATCACAATAAAGAAATCGTTCCTCTACATATGTCCCTGAAGAACTAGGTGACTCCATCCTCTCCCCATCTCCTCTCTCTGCCCCCTCCTATAGTATGCTGTCATGGGAAGGCTTTGAAATCATGCAAACTGGGAGTTAGACCTCAGCTGTGACCATAGCCCTGTGACCTTTTTCAAGTCACTCTGTGTCTTTCAGTCTCAAATTCCATGTCTGTAAGATGAGGAAGATCTCTGAGTAGCTGTGAAGGGTGTGCAAGCAGATGTGTGACATGCTGAGCATATTCAGTCATTGGTATTGTGCACAAATTAATCAAGAACAGTTCCCTTCTATTTCTTTTGTTAAAGCAGGGAATATAACCTCTATTCAGATATAAGATTCAAATTGCAATGACTGCCAAGCCCTTTCAGCAGTTTGCACTCAATAGCAGGACTTCTCAGTATTGTGCATTTGTGGCCCCTAGGGATCTTGTGACAGTGCAGATTTTGGTTTATGAGGTCTGGGCTGGGATGTGAGATTGAACAGCTCAAACAAGCTATATCAAGTGAGGCAGATGCTGCTGGTCTCTGGGTATATAATTTATAAGCCCCAGATTCCAGAACTGACTCTGTCTTCCAGAGGATTTATACAAATTACTCTCAGAAAGGTTTCATGAAATCATTGGCTAACCCATACAGAATTGACCAGATCACCTGATTTTAGAAACAGATTTCATCACATCTCTCCCTTGGTGATCCACCCTGTGATTTTGAGGAAAAAGCTCCATTTCCACATGTGAATTCACTTATAAGGATGCAGAAACAGCCTAAAAGACAACACATTGCTGAATAAACTCTTAGCCAGTGTCCCAATGCTTTTACTCATCCTTTTAACAAATACATGTTGAGTTTCCTTTCCACTCTAGGCCCTAGCCCACCTAAAGAAAATCATGAAAATATGATTATTGGGAGGCTGAGGTAAGAGGATTTTAAGTTCAAACCAGACTCAGCAACTTAGCAAGGACCGAAGTAACTCAGTGAGACCCTGTGTCTAAATAAAATAGAAAAAGGGCTGGAGATATGGCTCAGTGCTTAAGTGCCCCTGGTTTCAATCCCTGATACTAAATATGTGTGTATGTATGTGTGTGTGTGTGTATATATATATATATATATATATATATATAATATATATATTATATATATAATATATATAAACATTATATTATGTATATATAAATATTGTAATATTTCATATATATGAAATAATATAAATATGTATATATATGTATATATATGTATGAAATATTCTTCATATTCTTCATTTCAGTTCACTTCCTTCTGTCCTGTGACTGCCTTTTTCTGAAAGCCATTAGCCATGCAGCCTGTGGGCACATTTATGTGTGGCTGGATGCTAAGCAATGTAGTCTGCCTAGCAGCAAGCCCAGCCTTGGTGGAAGCATCACACATGCTTGCTACCTTTTAGTATATTAAAAAAAGTACTAGTGCCAAAGACCAAAACTCCTATTTAACCCATTTGGATCTTGCAATGTCTAACAGTTGTAAGTGCAAAAAACCTACACACAGGGATTTGAAAATATTTCCATTTGTTGATGTGCTATGTTTAGTGTTTTGAGGCACTGATTCTGGGACAAGTTTTCCTTAATATATCAAGGATGGAGCATGCAACTGACCTCACTATCCCTCTAAAGGAGAAACTGTCTTAAGTGCTGCTTGGGAAATGTTGATTTTGTGAGGGTGGCAAGACCAAGGCCTGTGTCTTCAGCAACACTGATTTGCCAAGCAGTAGACTTGACTTAATGTGATGGAGCTAAGTACTTTTTGAGTGAACTAAAGCCACCCACAGGACATGCTGCCTGAAGCTGCACATGACATACATGACTTTCACCAAGAGCATCTGTCTTTCCTCAACATCGATACAGAAGGAGCACTCTATGCCAGAAAACACTAAAACCTTGTTTAACTAAATAGGCAAAACCCAGATGATTTTTGGCTAAACAGATATTTACAAATTGTTGACATATACTTAGTTTAGTACAGAATGCAACACAATTAACTCATTTTCAAAAGATCTGTGCTAACTTGATGCTAGTTTCACTTTTCCAGCAAAAAAATATACATGGGAAAGGCAGAATCCATAATACAAAGTTTCAATGTGCATCTAAGCAGGAGATGCATTTTAGCCCATCCAGTAGCTGGCTGAACTTCATTCCTCAGGTTATTTAGCCTCACTAAGCCTGGGCTCACTCATCTATAAAATAGGAGTACAGAGTGCCTGCTCTGCTTCTACTGAACATGAAGGAGTTTCATGCACTCTAAAGTATGGTACAAATGGGAGTCCTTTCTGTTACGCACAGAACAGAACGGCATGTGCTGTAATGTGGTTTGTTTAAAATCAACCTGACGTGGTCCAGCAATGAACACAGACACTGCCACAATCTTAATAATATGATATGCTGTACTGATTAAAATTTCAACTCTGCCTTCCACCCCCATCTCCTTGGAAAGTTAATGAATTAATGAATCTTTAAAGGACAGTCAGGGAGGCCTTAAAAAGAAGATGCCTTTGTGAGTAAGGAGAGAATGTGGTGGATTACAACTTAATGGCTTCAGAATAATGGTAATTTCCCTATTTTCTTCACTTGCCTTAGCTCAGCTAATGGCTTCATTAACGGCCACACTCCCCAGCGAATAATAGAGGCCCTTGTCACATCCATCATAGTCACGTCACAATAAAACCAGTTAAATACAATCTAGCTCACTGTCTCATGCCAGTCAGCACAAGGAATCAGAATTAGGTGAACAGGGCAAAAGAAAGCGTGTATGTTGAATTCCTTTTAACAATAAGCACGCAACAGGCTACTGGTAAGGAAATGTTAACTGTATTGTATATCCCATGTTGAATAGATAACTATAGCAACAATCAAAAAGCTGGGAGGATGAGCTACTGTATTACAAGTTGAACCACAATGTCTTTTATTTCCTTCATTCTAGTTTGATCAAAGTAGCATATTTTCTCACAATTAGCACAATCATGTCAAATCTGCAATGTCATATCATAATCTAAAATGTCACTTCATAAAATCAGGCTGTTTGAATGACTGAGCTGTTTCTTTTCAAAAGCATCTGGTGTAGCTGAAAGATTTTAAATTTTTAGACATTTATTTTTTTTCTCCCGTCTTTGCTATGAAGTGCAAAACTAGCAGTGAGAGGGTAGTTATGCTTTTGTCAAGGATGTCAATGATTTTTTTTTCCGAACCAAACGTGCCAAGTATGGCTGCTTCACAGATTTACACTGGCTGTAACAGAATTCTGGAGGTTTCTGAAGCATCTCATTGCATGTGTTTTGCATTCTCCTTGTGCACAAACTACTCCTGGAAGTTAGGATATTTAGAAGCTGCATCCATTCGTTTTGGGGCCGCTAGGAAACCAGTAAATGTCCTGAAGCAATAACTGAATGGGACCCTATTGGCCAGAGACCAACTGGGAGCACAGCTACCAAAAATGCTTCATTTACTCCCAGGAAGTGGTGTCTGCTCTAGGGGAAGCTGGGTTGATGTGAATGATATTAAAGAACAATCTCTGTTATGAAGAGTGTTAACAGCATATGTGACTGTGTTGGCTTTTCTTTGTTACATTTTGGTCCTATTTTGTAATGCAATTTAATGAGATTCCATTTTTAGATTCAAAGAAAATGAAAAAAAAAAGGTCAATCTTTAACTGGCCTTTGTTCCTACTGATATTGTTATCTTCTCCCCCCTCTGGCACGCAGCTCATTTCAGATAACGATTTGTCCCTTTAATTTTAAGAATGCAGAAGGTGTTGTTCGTTTACAGTGCTTCCCTAATCCCTCCTTCTGGCAATGTAAATATGAAGCAGCTGGACCTGGGAAAGGTTTAGGTATTTCATTTTCATCCTCATCTTGAAATACTGTTCATATTTAACATTTCTCTTTATTAGCAAATGTAATATAGAAAACCCTGTGCCATTCTCTTGAGTAACCCCAGATTAAGGAAAGTGCACATATTTTTAGCAGATGCCTTACAGTTATTTCTAATTAAAACAAGCTGATATTTTGGGATAGCAGATAGTTTTTGGTATGTCTTATACCAAAAACTCAGATTATATTCTTCCAAACCAGGGGACTGACATACTCTAACACCAAAACTTTCAAAGAGTCACAGAGAATTTGTTTTTAATCAATGTGAGCTGAATGACTTCCCCTCTTTCAAATTGTGAAGGGAAGGATGAAAGGAACTAACCTGACAATACTTATGTCCAAACTCTAGACTAGATATGGTGTGGTTCAAACTTAGAGAATCTTGGATGGAAAGAGGAGAAAGGGGTGGAGGTGTAGGGAGACAGGAGAAGGGACAGAGAAAGAGAGAGAAAGTACATAGAATTTTTGTAAATCTACATTGCTTCCAGTTCTTGCTGATTCTTGTCAAAATAAACATGATAAATATTGAACACCTAATACATTGCAATTGTCCTCATTTTACAGAGCACAAAACTGAGAGGCAGTGTGACAGAAGAAAAAGAGCAAGTCTCCCTTCAGCTGTGTGATGCTACACAGGTCAGTGAAATTTCTAAGCACCATTTGTAAAGTGAGGAGAATGTGTCTACCTTAGGGAGACATTCAAGAGTTTAGAAAAACAGATATGAAACAGAAGGTACATAATAGTGCTTAATAAATAAAATTTTAGTCTCCCTATAACTCTCATAGAGCATACTTAATTAAAGGTTACCCAAATTTTAAGAAAAATTACAATTCTAGTCCATCACAACCTTACCAGAAAATTAAAAATATGCTGTTTAGCAGGCCTATTTGCCTATGTCCAACCACAAACATTCTGCTTATCAGAGGACAAGTAAAGAACCAGTAAGAGACATGAGTGGCAGAAGATAGACAATTTAAATATCAAATGAATATGTTCAGAGTTCTTACTCTTAGTAGTTACTGAAAGAGACAGTATGGTATGAAGGGAAATCAAGGGCTTCAAAGTGGGCCACACCTGGGTTCAGATCTGGACTCTGCCATTTACTAATATATGTGACTTGAGTAATCTCTCTGAGCCTCAGTTTTCTCATCTATAAAATGGGGACTGTATACACTTAAGGTTATTATAAGTACTGAATGAGGCAAGACATGCAAAGCACTTAGCACAACACCTTGCACATAGTAAGAATTCAAGAAATAGTTGTTATGCGGAACCAAATGTTTACTTTGTTTTTAAATGCCATTCTTGATAAATCAGAATATTTGGACAAGAGGGCTTGGGGTGTAGCTCAGTTATAGAGTCCTTGCCTAGCATGTACAAGGCCCTAGGTTCAATCCCCAACAATGCAAAAAAAATTAGGTAAGTAAATCAATAGACTTTAGATTTTCAGTTAAATTGAGCCAGTGTTTTCTCAGGTCTTCTGAGTCACAATCTGCATTTTATAAGATTGCCAGATTTTATAAGATTTTATAAGATTACACATCATCTGTAATTGCCAGATGATGTTTGTACACATTGAGAAGCACAGACCTAGTAACCTTAATACTACTGAAAGTGTGCTTGGGAAACCAGCAGAATGGGCTTCACCTGAAAGCTATTGGGAACGATGGCTCATGAGGCCTAAACATGCCTATTGGGGTAAGACCCAGAAATGTATATGTTTCTAGTGGCTCAGTGACTCTAATGCTTACCTCTAGGTGAAAACAACTGTATTAAGCACACCTTGCACACAGCACATATCCATGATATGTTCTTGTAATATTGGCTTGATTTAGTTCCTTGATAAATGGTTACCAGATTAAACAGTAGATTATATGGGATTTAGTCAAATATCGGTAGGTGATTCTGTATGAGAGATTTAGATACTAGGAGGGAGATGGGTCTAATGATGCTGGAAGCTGCCTTGAGGGTGAGAAAGAATGACCCACGTCTGGGTCTATTTCTTAACTTGCTTCATTACAAACCACCAACACCCCTGCACATCCTGTATGGCACCACAAGGACACAGCTATCAAAGCTTGTCTCACAGAAAATGCCTCATTTCCTACCATTAGATGGGAGAATTGTTTAATCTTGATGCTGCTGATGGGACCATTTCTGATTTTCCCTAAGCTGCTGCCTTTTTACCCTCTGCTATCAGCGCTTCATTTCAGGAGAACAGAACAAAGGGGCACCCTCATTATCTTGACCTCCCAAAATGAAGCCAAGCTCTCTCTGAAGCTGCAAGCTAAGCAGCAGGGAGGAAAAGCAACACATGCTGCCAGAGGATGGGCAGTGAATGGACCTGAGGAAAAGGTCCCAGAAATAAACAAGAACCTATGCTGTGTAATATTTTCCCTAGAGTGTAATGACAGGATCCAGGAGGCTCCAATTATATAAGCATTAGCTAGAAAGGAAGAACACTACTGGGGAAAATATCAAAATTCAGAAATAAGTTTTCCCTTCTTTCTTTTTCGTTCCTGCAGCAAAGCAGGCTCTCTCAGCCACTTACACCTGGACCAAGTATATAATCTTGGGAAACTCCATCTTGAAGCTCACTGTAACTCAATACCCAGTACATAAGAGGTGCTCCATAAAAGCTTATGCCCATTAATATTCCTAAACGATGTGTTTCACCAAACCACTTCTTTGACATCTGTACCAGTTTCCATGGTTTTTGCTTTTTAGGATATTAAGAAACCTTTTCGATTTACTGACTGCCCTGAAAGAAACTCAAAAACTATATTCACAATATTCTTGGATTAATGTGAAATTAATGTATCACTGTTATCAATTTGAAATTTGGAAAATGGGTACAAAAGCTCCATGCAATTGAAAGGGCAGTGGATACTATCTGCATTTACCAACTGTGAATTAAGGTCCAGAGAGACACTAACTCTACCATCTTTATTCTCTGGTTTGCTCAAGGTTGCAGGGTCTTGAAGAGGTAGGAAATAGGCCTGAAGGCAGTCTTCTCATTCTAGGTCTATGGCTACTTCTGTGTGATTGGGTCAACTGAGCAAAAACCAATAGTGCTATATTAATAAGCTATTTTGTGCAAAAATAGTTTCAATAGTGTCATATTTATTTCTCATGGTAAAATGACAGAAATGTATTAAAATATTGCTATTAAGAGAGTTTCTCTAATGTCCCTCCCTGCCAAGACAATCTGATTGGTTGTAATTGCATCTCTCTGCACCATGTAACTAGTCTGCAGCTCTTCCAGAGGCCAGCCTCTCTTGGCTGCCTCTGAGTAGGTTCCCTGAAGGCAGCTAGGAGATGTTTCTACATAATTTAACAAGAAAGATGAATATACCGTTTTGCTATTTAAATGACACCAAACACCAAGTTCCCAAAGTATAAGTCATCCTGAATAGGCACCTTAGCATGCATGTGCACTAGCTGCCCAAACTTGTCTTTTCTGAGCAAAGTTTCAAATTTAATTAAAAAAATTTTAATTAAAATGCAAATATTCTAGGACTTTAACAATAAATTGTTTACGCCAGACTGAGTAACAGCCCTCAGAGGCCTTGGGGAAAAAAATTAGTTTCAATTGCAAGCTATAGATTCAGATTTCACTGCTCATTGAGATGGATAAAGATCTTTTATTTAATCTATTGGCTTAATCTTTTTTAAACATAAGTGCAGATATCACAATGAGTACCTAGGATTCACATACAGACATTGTCATTTCCAAAGTTCACTGCTGCTAAGTAAATAATTAAGCCATTTCAATGATTCCTCTTTCCATTTTGAAACAACTTTTACAGAACTTGGGGAAAACTAAAAGCCAAAGTCTGATATTAATTAATGTTTTCTTTGAAGATATTTACAAAATTCCAATATAGGTAACTACAAATTCTTTTAGTTTAGGATAGAGTGATCAGTAATTAATGTGGGTTAGTTTCTTCATAAAAATACTGAGAGAATTTATGAAGATTTTCCCTATTCCCCTCATAGTAGATGAGACCTGTTCATGCAGTCCCTTCAACTGGGCAGCCATGGATGACTTATCAACAGTGCTGACAGCTCCCTGTTAGGCACTGGGACAAAGAACAGGGAATCCCACCCCCAGTCAGGCCTCCCAGTATTTTTGGAGGAATAGCCAGGCACAAGAAAACTGCCTGCCAATGAAAAGCAGATGATATTGAGTCTGGGGAAGTTTGTTAATGGGTGGTAGAATGCTTAAAGAAGAAGAAAAAAAGCATAGAAGTGGGAATGAGTCGGGGGCACTCTGAGTAGTAAGAAGAGCTCACAGCAGGGCCTAGCAATTACTCACTACCCTAGCTCTGTATCACCATCACCTAGGGGAGCGTTCGCAACATGCAAATGCCAGGTCACACCACAGAAAATCTAGTGCCACAGGCTACCATGAGGCCACTGTGGAGAATCACAGGGAGAGCCATCTATTGGATTACAGAGGAGTGTAGTAAGTGAATGGGACCAGCAAATGTGTGTTTGCCCTCATATCTCCAATAGACCCCACTTTTGAGAAGCAAGAAGAGACTCCAGTGGGTCATGCCTTCCTGGATGTTGTTCTGATCCTTAGAGAAGTGAGGAAGAGCTACACATGTGAGTTGGGCAGCCAGGTTGAGTAAATGAAAATCCCTGATGCCTAGTTAAATTTGAACTTGAGATATATAATGAATGATTAGTCAGTGTAAGTATGTCTCATGTAATATTTTGGCCATACTTATGCTAAAGAAATTCACAGTGTGAAGACAAAGATGATTAGGAGCACACCACATTATAGACCACATTATAGGCTTTCAAATGTAAATCTTGAGAGTTTCAACATAATTCTTTCTAATCATAATAATCATATTATCATAATTACTAGTCCCAATCATGGTGGCAGCAGTGATCATAAAATTAAATAAGCATTATGAGCCAAGTCCTTGTGTAGATTACCCTATGACTTAGGTTTTATGATTATCTCTATTTTACAAGGAACTTGAGGTACAAAATTTTTAACTTTTCCAGGATTGCATGCCAAGTAAGGGGAACAGTTGGCATCTGAACCCAGACCTCTCTGACCACAAAGCCACACTTCTTATCATCTCCCTGCACAGTTGGTTCAACAAGTTATTCCTAGAAACCATCCTTTGTTAAACAAAGAAAGAGATTGGATAGATTGGTTTAGAGAAAACTCACTGAGAAATCTAGAACCACCTAGACAGTTCAATAATGGTTTAAGGGTCTAAACATCCATCAGATTGATAATGAATACAAAAAAAGAAGTAAAGTCTTCTCAGATATCTTCTAGTATTTGAAAAATGAGAAGTGTTTATATTTTGTCATCATTAATATACTGTGCCCCAAAAGGAAGAGATAAACTTTAAGTGCCTTTGATATGGTAGACATTAATTTGTTTACTTTTTTAAAATAACCTCACAAGGTGAATACTATTATTTTCACCATTTTACATACAAGGAAACTGAGGCCTAAAGAACTAAGTGACATATCCATGGTTTATCAGCTCAGCAGACATAGTGACTAATACTAACATCAATATGTGATATGCCAGCTTTTAAATAACTTGCTCTATTAACTAAGTCATAATTCTTGTCATTTATATTTGTAGATTCTAGAGAGCGTTCATATATTTGTACTATTTGATCTTCACAGTAGATACAATTGAGGACACTCAAGCAAAGTGATTGAACAACTTGCCTAAAGCCCTAGAGATGGTCCTGGGCAGAGGTCTTCAGACCCTTGGCCCAGTACTGGCCCACTATTGCATGTAATAATCCCATCTGAGCAAGAAAAGGCTTGGGGCCCACCCTGACTCACAGTTTCACTGCTTTGGCTAGAGATAGAATGCAATCTGAATCCTTTGGTACTAAATGACCTAGTGAGTTAGGATGAATTAAACTTTCAATTTACAGACCTTTCTTTAAAACCTCATTTTTCCTCAACAGATTTGCCACAGAAATGGAAAACCTGGCAAAAGTGACGAGGATTACAATTAAGTGTGGCTTGTAAGAGAAAAACTAAAGGATTTAGTGAGTCATATTTCAAATCATAAAATTTAAAATGAAAAGTCCTTCAGGAAATTTTTTTATTAATTATGAAGATATTAAGTAACAAGTACTGAAGTTAATTATGCTCTTCAAATTTTTTGAAATGCTGATATATTTTAAGCCAAAGCAGTTGAAAATCAATTTGGAGAGTATGGAAAACAAATTTATTAAGCCAATAAATGAATCGACTTCTAGATTTGTCTTACCAAATTTCTTGTTAGAATAATGGCATAAATATGACCCTAGTGGAAATTTCATAACTTATTCTCTTTATTTGAGTTTAACTTTCAGGAAGATCGCTTGCTATGAAAGTACATTCCTCCAATTCTTGCTGATTAGAGAAACAAAAATGAAATAAATTACCAAAAGCTGACACAATCTACTCATCACCTAGATGCCATGTTTCAACATTAAAGCTATTACTGCACTCACAAATCATCATTTACACACTCTTTCATACAATATTTTGGTATAGAGATTTATTTCCTTCTGTAATTATCGTGTCAATTTGTTTAACCTTTGCATCTGCAAAACCCAATTTGAATCCCAGAGACAGAAAGATGGTGGACTTAAGTTATGTTCACTGGCAATAGACCTAACTGCAGATTTTGGGTTTCCAGAGAAATGGTTTGAGATGAGCTCTTTCAGAGCTAGCCTCTGTGAAACATCACTGGAAACTGACTGAGATGCTCCTCAGAAAGCAGCACTTCCTAATTTAGTTGATGTTTCAGACTATCAAGACAGTGTTCGACTCAATATTGAGAGTATGTGCGTGTGTGCACACACGCGTGCACACACACACACAAGCATGATCTCTAGTTAGAACATTGTGTATGTCTAAGTGATTTATATAAAGCCATTGTGAGCCATGGCAAAACTACACACAACAGGTGTGCCCAACACAGGGCTATATTTCTCATTCATCTACCCATGAGGCATCTAAAATTAATTACTTCCAGTGTTCTGTTGAGAAGACTGAATGAGATGCCTTGACCTCTTGCTAAATTTCTCTAATTTCCATTATTCTTTAACTACATATCTCCAAGTAATTTCCAATTATATTATTTGCTTGTTTTCAATTATCTAAAGGAACTTTCATAAAGAATGCCTATTTTCATGGATAGAAACTCTATTTTTTTTCTGAATGAACTGCCATAAAACCATTCCTTGACTGTTCTTCCTGTATGTGTGTGTTTTGGTTTTGGTGCATATGGTTAAATAAATCTTACTGAAATGCACAATAGTGTCATCTACAACCAATTACCATCAGCAATTGCTTTGTAAACACTCAACAATAAAACAATTTATTTTAGTGCATGGAGTCTGTGTCAGTCCAACATTAAGTTAAAAAATAGCAAGGAATCCACCTCAACCACAGTAGTGCTTAATTGCTGCTCAATTTGCATAATTTATACAAATTAATGTAGACTCAATAATTAGCATTTTCATATGGTTTATTGGAATCTAAAAGGCATAACAGTATGGTCTGTTAGCAATCTGAACATGTTTAAACAATATGTTTTGTGAGTCACTGGCATCTTAAGTTAGCTTTGTACAAAATGGGAATCAAGAAAACATACAAATGTCAATTTGTATGTTCTGCTTTTGCTAAGTTACTAAATCCAGATTCCAATGATGTACTATCTGGTGATGATGATGATGAACTGATTAAATAGCACCATTCAAGTGTGTTAACAACACTTGCATAATAAGATGGGCAGACGCTAGTCCTATATTGTATGTCTTTTAAAAGTACAATTTATGATCTCTTGTAAACACTTATTCTTCCCACATGTGTGTACAACCATTGTAAAGTGAATTAGTAAAAAAAAAAAAAAAAAAAAAAAAGACGAAATCCAGCTGAGTTTTACAGTTTTCAAAGCAGACAAATACCTGATCACTGGTAATATAAACGCAAATATTTCCAATTTACTAGGGAGACAGACAGATGCAAGTAGTGTAACATTTCCAAATGCAAAATGAATATTTGGAAATGCACTAATCCCATAACCACCAGCCTAGATTTGCGAGGCACTTAATAGTCTGTAAGTGCTTATATTTACACTGTTCCTTGGGGCCTTTAGAACAACTCTATCACACAGATAAAGAGACTGAGGCTCAGAGAAGTCCCATGTTTCTCCCTCTATTTCTTGAGTTAACTAAAGGAAACTGTCATGCACAAATGAATATGTTTACATTTCTCCTACCCTGGAGGAACTCAAGATAACTTCCCTGAAGATGAAATTTCATGTTCCAGAACTCTGCATATTTTCCTACTGTACCTTCCATCTAGCAATGATGAACAAGTCACAGATTGCTACTCTGCCCTTTACGCTGCAGCTTTAAAAGTCTACAGAGTTCTGGAAAATGATATTTCATTTTATTTAGATCAGTACTAAATTGAATTATTTTATTCTGTGTAGTTGCATATATGGTCCTCCCAATAAACACAATGCTTTGTGAACACTATTTCAGATGCAGCATGGGAAGGGCAATTAGGCATCTGGGTTTGACTCCATCTCATCATCACGAGGTGCATTTCAATGTTATGGGCAGACTTTTACTATATCATTTTGTTTTAATCTTTCTGGTATATCTTTAATAAATAAAATGCATTTTTAATAGCAGAAGCTCTATTTTTCTGAATGAAATGCCAAGAAGACAATTCCTTGACCATTTTTCCTGGGTGTGTGTACCCACAGAAAAAGGAAAAGCCAAAGTTATGTTAAAGTCTGTTTCCATTTTTCCTTGTTGTAGTTTCTCATAGCACTCAGTTGAGCACCTCACAGAGGTACTCAAACCTTTGTTAAATGTAAATGATCAAGTGGGTAAGAACAAGAAGTTCTAAGGTTTCAATCCTCTCATAAGAACAGTCAGGATGCCATAACAGGCATTAGTTATTGGAGAGCATTTTATTTTATACAATTTCCAATATACCCCTTTACTATGGATGACAGACACTGTTTCCCCCCGAATCCCAAACTTTCAATATTAAAAGTTGTTTCGCAGCTAAAACATATCACGAGCTTGTTGTCAGCACCTGCTGGTGACATGGGGAATTGCAGCTTAACTATACAAGACATTGCAAGCATGCTAAAAAGAGCTAATTTACATGAATTGTCACCAGACTAAAGAGATCTCAATGCACAGAATTAACTCATGTGAAAAGACAAGTCATAGGAAGGGAACAGGTATACTGTAGTTATGAATGATCTGGAAAATCACTTCAAGGCAACACTGCAACTTATCTAACTTGCAAAGTGTTTAAAATTCAACCAAATGGGAGATTTCTGGGCATTTTCATGTTGTAATAATATTTTTGTATAGTAATAACACTAATATTTATTGAGCACTTATTATGTTCCAGGCATAATATTATATTCCAGTAGTAATAGCTATCATATATTGAGCGTCTACCCTTCAAATGAAAAGTATAGCAAACCTGCCCACTGATAAACTGATAACAATAGTAGGTGACATTTCCAGGGTGCTCAGTATGAGTCAGATGCTATCCTAGGTACTTGACATGTATAAACTCCTCTAGTCCTCCCATCTGCCCTGTGAGTACATCCAGCTAGTGCCACATGCCAGGCACTCTGCTCAGCTCCTTGACATAGTAACCTGTCCAGTAAACACAAGTATTCATTTCCCACATGTGGAAACTAGGGCACATAAAGGAGAAGGGATTTGTCCAAAGTCACACAGGTATGTGTTGAAGCCGGCATTCAATGTCAGGCAACATTATGGCTCTAGAACCTGCAGACTACTCACTTGCTGCTTCCTCATCCTTTCAGTGGTTCTGAGACAGCTATTATGTTACTTAATTCTCAACAACACAAGTAAAGAAAAACATTCCAAGTTTGTTTTAATAATCTTTACAACCACCTGGAACTACTTAGTAAAATCTGGGTGGGTTTTCTAAACACCTCATTTTGGGGTTTGGAATCCTGGTTGTGAGGGTGCTAGAAACTTCAAAGTAGGCTGCCAAGTGGTAGAAGCACCGCTACCTTCGGCATAATTAATTTCCACCTTGAGCCTCACTAGAGACTTTGTGCACATCAAAAGGGTGTTGCTAAAAAGACAAGAGCATAAGTATGCACCCAATTTATCACTTTTTCAACTCAGTTTTGATAAGTTAACAGCCATCCGTTAAACAAACAAATGATTAGGTTGAGAAGAGAAATGTCAACACAGGCACAATCTACTCATTTACTGATTAGCCAGTTGCTGTGACTGTGTTTATGTGTACTTCGGGTTTGTGTGTATAAAGGCCCCATCTCACAGGCACAGAAAAGCTGCCTGATAGATCCTCTCATGCTCATTCGATGACAACACAGTGCCTTGTGTCATCAGCAATGAAGGAAAGTTTGAGGGGAAAAGGGAGGGTCATAGGCACTCCATTCGCCCACTCCCCCAAAGTCTTCCTGCCCCTCCATTTTTCAGTCCCGAAGCAGACAACAGGGGGCTTCTTTCCTGTGGTATGTTTGTAAATCCTAATGATTGCTAAGATTTCAGATGTGGAATCAGGACAAAATCTGTATTCATATAATTTTAAGTTATAATTACTAACTTTATGAGCACTAAAGGAAAGCTGAAGAATTTCCTACATAAAAGTCTTTTAAAGAACTTATCAACATTTGATAATAATTTTTACTTTAATCACTTGAAAGGCACTTGTATGAATGTGCTCAGACAACTATAGGAAAGACCTTTAAAATCGAGCAATGCTTACTTTTAACATGCTGAAGTTGAAGCCAATTCTATATTCAGCTGTATACTTTCAGAATTGAATGAAAACAATATTCATGTGGCTTTTTTAATATATTTGTTTTAAGTGACTTCAGGATGAATGGTTTCTTTTATAAATATTTATAATTTTATATTATTAGAATACTTAGAAAAACTTAATGAAGTGAAATTAATCCAAAATATGAACTGAAATAATCCCAAAATGTAAGGGGGAAGGCACTTCCCTCGCTAGTTCCAAAAGATTTCCTGATCCAGATGATTCCCATAATATCACACCCAGAAAAAATTACAAATCTCAAACTTTCAAAATCATGTGATCAAGAGTTTCTAAGATCTAAGGATAGACACCAAGAATACTTGGAGAATTTCTGTAACAGATCTGTATATACTTCACACCTAAAATGGGATGGATAAGAAAAATATTTCATTTATATAAGTAGGAAGTGATGTCCTATTTACAAGAATTGATCCCAGTTTCCCTTTACATGGGAAGTACACCACGGTAAGTTAAAATAGTATACAATTTACTAATGTGATTTTCCCAAAGTACATAAAATACTTAAATGGGGGCAAACACCAAATCGGTAAAATTAGCAAATCCCTCAAGGTTTTATGTGCCCTTTTGTTCTTTTCCAGAGGTAAATTTAAGAAGCAAATTACAATTGTCTTTGCTCTTCTTCCCAGCACAAATTGTTACTTGCCTTAGGCGACTTTGGGCATATTAAGGAAGTTGAAATCTGCAATTACAGGACACCACCTATGGTTAGCAGCAGCATGACTTTCCTAGCCCAGCTAGAGGCAAGTGGTCACTGGAGAGCTGCTGAAGAGAGTGAAGGGAAAGGGCAAAGTGCATACTGTCATTCAATTGCTTTTGTGCAGTCAGGAGAATAAATCAACAGAAGTGGGCTACAGAGGCAGGTTGATCTGGCCCAGTACTGGAATTAGGGCAAGCAGATAAGATGGCCTCTGGTGGCTTAGAAGGGACCTGATTACTGTTCCAGAAAAGGACAGAGGTAAATGAGTAGTATGAAGGTGGTGTGGGGAGGAAAGATACTTCTCACCTCTTTTTTTTAATTTATTTTTATTGTAAAGATTTTTTGTTTTGAAGAAAATCAGACATCTAGAAAAGTTTCAGGAATATTAAAAACAAAAGCCAATCCATCCCTCACCCAACATGAACTTGTAGATATGATGCCTCTCTACCTCTAAATTCTTCAGTGTGTATTGCCTGAAAAAAGAACATTTTTCTACCTGACCACATATAATCACAATCAGAATATTGATGTCCATAGTCTACTGTTACCTATTCTACCAACTTTAAAGTTCACCAATTGTCTCAATATTATTTATAGCAAAAAGAAAAAGAAAAAAGAAAAAAATGGTTCATGAGTCAATCAGGATTATCTAGATTTCTGCTCTGCATTTAGTCATCATGTCTCTTCAGTCTCTTTTAAGATGTAACAATTTTCCATTTCTTTTTTTGCATGACCTTGGCATTTTTGAAGCAGACAGAAAATTTATCTTGCAAAATGTCCTTCAATTTGGGTTTGTCATCCAATATTTCTTCATGGTTAGATTTAGGTTCTATATACATTTGGCAGGATCAGGATAGATCTGATGTCTGATGTCATGTCTCCTGGGTATACCATATCAGAAGGGACATGGGGTCACTACATCTCATCAGTGGTGGCAGGCACTTTGATCATATAGATATAGAAATATACAGATGTATATTCATGTATGCATGTATGTACGCATGTGTGTGTGTGTGGGTGTGTGGGTGTTTCCTAGCTCTATACCTCTTAAGTATTGTCTGTCAGGTGTCTCCACTGTGAAGATACTATTTATTTCCATTTGAGATTAATAATTTATGGGAAGATACTTAGAAATTATGTAAATATCTCATTACTCATCAATTTTTCACTACTTTTAGCATCTATTAATGATTCTTGCCTGGAACAATTTTTCATAGTAGTAAGGGTTAGCATATTTGGATTGAGCGAATAAATAAGTGTATTATGGATCATGAGAGTTGGGCTTCTTAATTTCAAAGCAAATGAATTACTAGTATGAAAAAGGGAAGAATGAATGTGATGTTTGATTGAAATTGCTAATGTAAGTATAATCTCAATGTATTTTAATTTATTTATATTGGGAGGTACTAGGAATTGAACCAAGGAGTACGTTACCATTAAGCTACATCCCCAGCCTTTTTAATTTTTATTTTGACACAGGGTCTCACTAAATTGCTGAGGCTGGCCACAAACTTGTGATTTTTTCTGCCTCAGCCTCCCAAATCACTGGGATTATAGGTGCAAGCCACAACACCTGGCCTTATAGTATTTTTCAATATATATAGACAAATGAATAGACACAGACATATATACACACGTGTGTGTGTGTGTGTATGTGTGTGTGTTTCCTAGCTGTATCTGCTGAGACAGTCAAGAAATAATGACTCTCTGACAGTAAAATTTACACCTAGCCCCCACATCTTGTTATGTATGTATAATTTTTCACTAAAAAGTATTAGGGCTTCTAATAGAAATGATTCCAGGACTGAAAGAAAGAAAGTACAAGATGAACTTGGACTATCTTGTGCCAGAAATTAATTATTTGTTCAAAGACCAAAAGGACACAGGAGCCAAATTGAAGAGGTTCCCAGTGATAGAGCCTGGGACAATTTGTATATTAAAAAAATGAGGCTGTGATATTGTACTAACAGTTCTGTCATGACGATAATTCCATTGTGGAAAACTGCATATTATTTCTTGCATCTGTGTATAAATTCTAATTATCTCAAAATTTAAAATAAATAAATAATTATGTCAATGTATTATAACTCCTAAATGAAATAAGAATCCACTGATTAGGTAAGAAAGTTCAAAAAGAGAAAGATATCTTACAGTAGAATGTCAACTTTTTTATTCATATTTCCAGTTTCCTTTGTGCCAACACCTTTTTGCTCACTCAAGTTCATTTTATTGAGTCAAAACCATTATAGTGATTGCTCTTTGGAACACATGGAATGTATATATTTTGGGGCTTGGCCAGTGCAGATCTGTGGAAGTCCTAAACACCTCAATTGAGGTCTGTGCCTCTGAGGGTCCTGAGCACAAATAGTTCTCAGGATTTCCAATTTCATGGATGCCATCTTAGTCCACTAACAGTAGGTCCCCATTAGAGGACACAGCAAAGTGTTGATGCTACCCTAATTCAGTTCTGAAAGAGATGAATCATTCAGACAATAACTCCTGTCTTTCTGTGCATTTCAATACTCAATTGTTTTTCTAATATTTAACATCTTTACAAAAATATTCGTGTGATTTCTTTTAATAATGCTACAACACTACTTAAGTGTTAAGCTATCTCTTTATAACTTTATGTATAACAATGGTGAAATTTATAGCCAAAAAATAATGTATATAATTTGAGGGGACTGGGAATTGAATCCAGGGCTGCTTTACCCCTGGGCTACATCCCCAGGCCTTTCTATTTACTTATCTATTGATTGATTGATCGATTGAGACAGGGTCTTGCTAAATTGCTGAGGTTTGCCTCGAATTTGCCATCCTCCAGCTTCAGCCTCCTGCAATGTATGTTTAGGAAGTCTCCTGTTCTGATTATTTAAATATAAACATTATCTGTTGAGAGTCAACTCATTCACTAGGCTAAGATTATCACCCTCATACTTGTATAGTGGTAATTTAGTGATAAGTGTTACAATTTTGTTTGTTCTTATAAGCTTTAACATCAGCCAGACCTTTTTGATTAAAGTCAATATTAGCTATTTAATATTGACATTGGCTGGAGTTTAGACTTTAAATGTTATGTCAAGGCTCTTTAAAAGGTTTTTTAATGTCTTATGCTCAGTTACAAAAAGGAAGAAAAGGGAAGTTATTACTCATGCAGCAAACCAGTGGGGCATGCTCTCTTTCTCTCTCTCTCTCACTCTCTCTCTCTCTCACTCTCTCTCATACACACACACAAACAAAAATTTAAATTTATTCACTTTAATACAGTTAGCAGAGTCAATATAGAAAGAAAATATCAGAACTATTTTTCCTAATGAACTCTGACATATCTGTTTTTCATCTTTAGTAAGCTACAATTACAACAGCAGTTGAAGCATTTGTATGGTTAATTTACATTCCAAAAATACTACAAATTTCAAGTGACCTAATTTCTCAAAACTTGTTCCTGTAGAATAGCATTTAACAAGGAAAGGGATCCACAACGTTTTAACAAAGTAGATTGTATACAATATAAACGGTGACTTCAAATGGTGATGTGGCAGTTATAGCCCCTTAGTAAGGAGGAAGACAGCAGCTTCCAGCACACACGCTGCCTGTATCTGTGCTTTCCAAGGTGGGGCATGTGTGGCCCAGATAGAAAATGTCTCTAAGTTTGTGTATGAAAAATTCCCTGATCAGGGAAAAGCGCTCTTTACACCTGGCTTCTTAGTCATGTCTAAGTCAGTTCACACTTTGTCTCTACATCCTTTTTAGATATAGGAATATTCTGGAATTTTTTACATGACTAAATGATAATGGAAATCAAGTATCCAGAGATCCTTTTTTAGCCTCTCTGCATCTTTATTTATGAAACTGTTTTAAATTGGGGAGGGGAGTTGTGCTAGGAAAAGAACTCCACTCTACAGCCAAATTAATGAGTGAGACTGACACTTTAAAAATAATTTCCTTTGGGAATTCCATATGGCACATTTGGAAAGGCAAATTTTAATATTGAGTTCCTGGGGAAGTACTTATCTGAAAGGCAATGAAGAAATGAGAAGTAAACTGAACCATTAGCCTACAAAAATAGAATATTTTCTGGAAAGTATAAAGTCATACAAATCCTTTAGGAATAGTATTTAAATGGGCAAATTAAAAATGGAGAGGCAAAAAATACATTACCTCCTCCTCTCTATTTTTATGCTCCCACCCCTCATATTAAAAGACTGGGTTATCATGCATAGGGAGTGGTGCAGATGATTTTCGAACTGCCATCCCCACCCCCGCATGCATGTGCATGCTGACACACTCATGCACGCAGACCTCAAGAGAAATTGTGCATCAGTGCAAGTGCTAATGGTAAGTCTCAAGGGCAAGAAGCAGAGTTTTTCTCTGGTGCCCAATGCTTTGAATGAGAATCATACTGCATAACAACCAAGAGTCATGTCAAAATGAGAGTGAGGTGAGGGCCTCTGGAAGTTAAAGCACTGCTGGACCATGCTTCTCATTCATACCTAAATGATTACCCTAAGGAGTACATCACTACTTTTTCAATCTGGAAAACTGGGTCCAAGGATTTTCTGGAGAGGTAACAGGGCTCAAACATCTGCTATGAACTACACGAAAGAGAAAAGAGGAACAGTTATAACTCACTTTTCAGCTTGCACAATTTAAAAACTGCCAAAGAAGAAAGATTAATATTTGGAAATTACTTTATGAACAGGCTTTCCAAATTTTTTATGCGAAATCAAACAAAGCAGGCTTTGTCTTTTGATCCTAATTTCAAAACACTTCTTACAAATGGTTGCTAACATCTCTATCTGTGCTTCAAGAGAGCTATTTTCACTTGAACTACACAGTATATAATTGAAGTCAGAGTTGTAAATTACTCGGCCATCTGTCCTTAAGCTGTCACAAATCATACATGGAAGAGCATATGTATAATGAAAAAAGACCGACAAACTTTTTAGAGTTTACATGCTTCTGAGTTAATTAATCCTCTATCCCACACATTTCCTGGATTCTTCAACAATATGTGTGATGAATCAATTTAATTACATAAATGGGATATGTGTGGATGGATATGTTTTATAATGTCACTACTACAAATCCAAGGAAAAGGTGACTTTACATTTTCACTTCAGAAAATGAAAATAATTGTAATTATCCACGGAACCTGAATCTATGGGCCTTGTTTTTTTCATTTGATTATTATTGTCAAAAATAGATATTAAAATTAAGTTATCATCATTTATCAATTTAATCTTAATGAAGGTTTAGATGCACATATATTACTCCTACATTCCACAAAATAACTGCAAGAAGCAAGTGTTTTAGTTGCTGGGATTAAATTCCAACAACCTCAAGAAAGTTGTATTAGATCTGTGCCTCAGTTTCTCCTCTTACTAGTGTTGTTGTGCCCCTGTGTATGATCATGGAGATCAATCCATTGTGCTAAGGTACTGGAATTATTTATAAATAAATGCAAACCAGAAGGCTTAAATTGCAATGTGTAAAAGTAAATGTGATAATATCAAGAATGGAAAAAAACTGGTAAAATAAGGGCTCTTTGTGAGCTTTTAAAAAAAAACTGGGGCAGTGTTTTGTGATGCCAAACCTACCTAGCATGTGTCAGTCTAAATACACATCAATAATCAATCATAGTTAATTATTGTGCAATTACACAATTTTATACACAACTGTACCAGCAATTGTCCACCAAAACTCTTAGGATATTCCTGAGGTGCATTTAAAATTTAAGCCAGGCACAGTGGCATACAACTGTAATCCCAGTGGCTCAGGAGGCTAAGACAGGAGGATCACAAGTTCAAGGCCAGTCTCAGCAACTTAGCAGGATCCAAATCAATTTAGCAAGACCCTGCCCCAAAATAAAATATAAAAAGATCTGGGGATGTTGCTCAGTGGTAAAGTATCCCCAGGTTAAATGCACCATACCAAAAAAATATAAAAATAAAACTTAACTCTCATTCAATGCAACTCTAGAACAAAGAGTGAATGTGAGACAGAATACATCCCTGCAGCATGTTCCCCAAGCAGGAAGGAACTGAAGTTTTCCCTCAATACTTTTTTTTCTCCTGTTGCTTTATAAACACGATGCAAGCCTGTTTCCATAAACAAGAAAGTACATGCCCCAAAGCCCATCTCACCCCATAATACACAATGCTTAAGAAAATACAGAAAATGTGAAATTGTCCCTATTATCAAATGGACCAGAGACAAGAGCTGATCATTTTACCCTGCACAAATGCATGCACAAGCCCTCTCAACTGCCTCTGTGACAGCCCACATAGTTAAATATAGAGTACTGTGCACCTGCAATCCTTGGAGAAGAAGTGAAGACTTTGGGTCCAGTGGGGGCAACCCATGTTTCCTCTTGTCATCAAGACAGGTGGCCAGCAAATAACAGCTATGGTTTGACTATTTTGCATCAGAACTTTTTCAGGGCATATGTAGTAAATGAATAAGGGGGGAGCTTATGAGAGCCCAAAGGCAAACTGAACACATTGGGGCCCCATGAAGTCAGTTGCACATTCTTGTGAGGCCATCAGCACAGAGGGGAAAAGCTTAGACTTGCCCAAAATATGGTGATAAATGTTTGCACTCCATCAGAGGTTTCATCTGAAATTCTCTGCCTCTGTTTATTGCCCTGACCCAGCAATGACATGAACTCCATAGAACACTGATACAACTAGAGAGCATGGTGGTGTCCATGGACACAATGCCTATTCTACTTCAGTGCAAGAATCCCAGATACAACTGGTTTGACCTCTTTATTTTACACTGAATTCACACATTCACATGTTATAAAAATAAGAGTTACGATTAAGTCCAGTCTGATCTGAAATATTCATGTGCAATTTCATGAGGCCCCAACTGAGAAGCTAAGTGGTCAATTAGCCCCTGGCTTTTGCATCAAGGACAAACCAATGATTTGCAATATATTGACATAAAAATCCCTAGATAACTCTATCTGCAGATATAGATATATAAAACTATGAAATGTAGTTTGGTTCTAATATCTTCTTAAACTTTGTGAGCTAGAGGAGAACTGTATCTTGATAACCAAAACAATCTTTATAAAACATGCTTCTGTGTTCATTATAGAAGACAGACATACTACTTGTTAAGAAAACTGTTTTGCAAGAGCAAAGCCTAAAGTTTCGTTTTGTTTATTTGCAGGCTGCAGAACTATTTGAGTTAAATGTGAATATATCTTGAATTCAAATAATTACTAGAGGCTATACTGAGTTTGTAACTGGCCAGTCCTCCTCATTTTCAGAGTAACCTATCTGAGACTCCCCTTGGCTGGTGCTTGGTGATCCACTGACATACACATATGCCTGCTACTCTAAAGGCTTACTTCCCTTAAGCCAAACTGCAGGAAGCAGGCTTAGGGTAGCTTCTATTCCCAGTTCATTTTTAGTGCATAGTAGGCCATTCATGGATAAATGACTGCCCTGGCCTGAGCAATGTCTGCTGTCTTTATGCTCCACTAAACTGTTTGACTTCCACACAAAGACTTCTTGTCAGGGGCACTGTTTGGGTCATTATAGAATGGGGTTGTCAGAGGGCTTTGTAATTGTTACCATAAACAAATTACTTTAGGAAATAGGCCAGAGCCACCAGCCACAATCAAAGAGATTGGTCAAACTGCTCCTGATTACTGTATATCAGATTCCTTATTAAATAGGAAGAAAAAGTAACCATAGGTGAAGTGATTGACATTTTAAACAGAGCTTTAATGTCCAAAGAAAAAGGCATGCTTAAGTACAGATGATACTCTCACTTAAGACATTTTCATTCAAATGACAAATTAGAACAAAGGTCTTTTTTCTATGAAGAGTTCAATGAAAGTTCTGGTTAACAGTAGTCAATTCCCCGTTCGGTTTCAATTTATTTGGAAATTCATTCTATTGCATCCAAAACAGAGAAAGCTAGGGCAATGTGAAGCAGAACCAAGAGAATATACCAGTATGTGGAGTCCAGTGGGAACTGCACAGACATGGGGGCCAAGTGTCCACCACCTGGGGCCCCTCTGGCACACTCTGCCTAAACAAGTAGAATTGAACTCAACACTTTGGGGCATTTCCATTTGTTTACCCTTGACAAAATCAGACTTTCTGAGGAGAAGTGAAGTGGGGGTGGTGAGGAAAGATTTTTAAAGTTTATTTTTAAAACTGCACAAAAGCTTCTAGAACATCAAATGGTTCTTACAAAACATTTTGATGAGTTAAGTGTAAATGAATCAGAAACATATGGATTACATTTCCCTCCAAATACACAGGGGTCTCAAAATTAAAGAGGGGAAAAGGGCTTCAGGCAACATGCATTTGGGGTTTGAGTGAATCCAAAAGCATTTCAAAAGAGATCTAGAGGAACAGCAGGCCCAGAATGAAGCTGGGTGTGTCCACCTTGGACATTAAGGCATTTTATAGGTTTTTAAAATGTTAGATAGTTAAAGTCCCCTCTTTGAAGCATCTTAGATGTAAGCTGGTTTTATATGATTTTTCCCCTTTAAATGCACAAGTGCTCAAGGCAGCTGGCATTGATTATTTTATTCTAACAAAAAGGAATGTTTAAAATAAAATAATGACATAATTTGTTTAGACAAAACAGTCTTCAACCAAACAAAAAGGCTAAGAGTAAGAAAGGTTATTTGTATATATGGGAAAGAGGGGCAGTGGGATGTGGTATCAGGACTATATATCTTAAGAGTTCAGGTTTCACAAAAGCCTAGAATTTACAACTAGATTATGTACATATGTATTTTTATCCACATATGTGTGTACATTTATATGTCTATATATATGCATGTGTATATATAAATACATATATAGACATTATATATACACACAAGTAAACATTATTATTAACTTACTTCCTTGGGTCTCTGAATGGCCAATTTGAATATCAGTAACTGAAGCCACATGCATAGTATATACCCTAATGCAAAGGCACAAGGAACAGTTTAAATTCTTCTTCACATTTTTATGATTTCTTGTTTTGTATTGTTTTCATTTGTAGTTTCCTTTGCTTTGTATTATTCTCATGTCTACATGAGTGGGAGACATTTACTACAGACCAAACTGAACCAGGAATTGCTGCAAGTGATTTCACTAAAAATGTGTTTAAAGACTGTAATATTTATTCAGAGATGTTACGGGCACAGAACAATAAAATGCTTAGGTTTTATTTGGAAAACAGAGAGAGAGAAGATAAGAGGTAGATAAACACACATTTTCCTTTGTGAGAATGTTACCATCTTACTTCTGACCTGGAGAATAGTTAACCAATGGAAGGAGGTCCCTGCACTAAGTCAGGGGCATAAGAATGAGAAGGTTTAGGAGAGCAGCAACTAGCTTCGCTGCCTCTATTTATATATGGTACCATTAAAATGCCAATAGGAAGCAATAGTAATTAATAGGCTCCATTTGCTGGCTCACGAATGAATCAAAAAGTAAAAAAAAAAAGGGGGGGAGGAAGGAAAAGGCTATCTACGGGTCAATGACTCTCAATCTTTTTAATACCTTTTTTAAAAAATACAAATTTTGGAGTTGTAATTTCCCTTTGTTTTTGTATGTTAGGTTGTAATAATCTTGCCCTATTTTCCCCTTATACTGACCCCCATTGTACAAAATGTTGTCAGCTATTATTTAATAAAATTTAGAGTAAATTTAAGTGATTTGATTGGAACACTATTTTCTGACATTTTCAAGTTTGAGTTTCACAATCAATGAATGACTGATACTGCAGCTTTTCTCCTAACGGATTTTAAAGCATCATAAAAACTTAGCAACTGAAACAACCTCAAAGGTCATCTAGTTCAACATTTATCTAATGCTGTAACCCCCTCTACAACATCCCTATTAGGGTCTGCCATCCCTGGCTTTAGAAAAAAGACACTTCTCTACCTTAAACTCTACCAAGTAACATCCACTCAGGTAAAAAGTGACCAAACAACTTGAGGCACCTTTCCCCTTCCTTTACCTACCAAAGCTCAGTCACAGGTAGGTTCACTGATCAGGGAAGAGCACAGAGAACATTGATTTATAAAGGCCTCACCTGACAGTAAATGATACATGGTCATGTACAACCTCTCTCACAGAACAAAGACACCATGCCAATGAAGCATTGCAAATACAATAAACCACTACCCAATTAAACACAATAAACTTCTTAACCCAAGGACATTCATCTGTCAACCACACAGGTAAGGTGGATCTCTAGAAGAAAATGGCCCCCTTTGGCGAAAAGAACCAGTACTATACAGTTGAATTCAGGAGTTTATAATAACTCATCTGTAGTGCAGGACAGGAAATTGCTTGTTGAGCAATGACAAAAGGTTCCAGTAATCAGCAATGTGGTACAATGTCATAGCGACTAGATTTTGATGGAAGATCCCTCTTGTGCAACAAGTGAATAAAATGAGTTCTAGATAATGAAAATGTCATGCAAGGTAACACTGGATCTGTCTTGCCTCCTGGCAACCATGAAAGAAATCCAGATGCCCTGTGCCATGCATTTCAACATATGACTGATGACTGTGGCCCTTTCAAAACAACATCTTTGGGAATGGCTTGCTGTGTCTCTAACCAGTTCTCTTTTTCATGCTGATCTCATTAATCTCCAGCATGAATCAACCAAGGCACTGGTGGTGAAGGGAGAGCTGGGTTAACTGGGCAAGGGATATCTGGTCTTATGATTCCAAAATGTCATAATCCCCACAACCAGAAGGATCTTCAGATATGACCTTGGGTACCTTAAAGAAAGGTGGATATTGGCCCAACATTTATTCTACTTCAAGTATTTAATGATCAGACTCCAAGGGCCATTTACAGAAAGGTCTCCATGATATCCCCAGAATCTGAGCCATGATAGACACAATGAGGTTCATGAATGAAGGAATAAATGAACATTCATTTCATTCCCCTGCTCAAGAGAAACTACACATAGGATTTCACTCATTACAATGTCAGAAGTTCATCTGCCTACAAGGCAACTGACTACTCAAGGCTCCATTTCCAGAGTGGCCTGTTACTTAGACCCAAGCTCTGCCTTATTGAATGAAGTAGTAGTCACAGTCAGAGGAAGAGTGGTTTTTCCAGCATCCAGGTAGTAGCTTATTCAGACCTGACCATTGTGGAGCAAGATCTCAAAACTTGTCTCTGAGGAGCCAAATCACAGTGCAGTGTTATAGTGCCAGCTACTATCTACCTATGTGATCTTGAGGAAATGACTCAGCTTCTCTGGGCCTCAATTTTTCCACTATAGAAAATGTCAATAAATTTGTCTACTATATCACAGACTGACTGTAAAATTTAACAGAGTTTGTATATTGGAAAGTGTGCAGGTGAATGTCTGGTATGATGTAGTTGCTCAACTCAGGGGACCAATGTCATCTGCCAAGTGCACGCCAATATGGCAATGCTGAGAGATGTGTACAGTTTCCCAGAAGGCACCAGGGTTCAACATTAATTATTTGAATCCTTCTGCAAGAAGGCTGTTGGAGATCTGTTTCTCAGTCCAAGTTCTCTGGAACCAGTTTATGTACGTAGGAGGTAAAGAGGTCTCCCCCTGCTCTACCTAACTGGAAAGTAGAGCAAGAAGCCTTAGGGCACAACCACCTCCCACCTGCACATCTAGAAGAGGGTGCCTGAATCTCTCCAGGTGTGGGGCATTTTGCCCTGGGAAATGAGAACACAGTGAACACAAGAGGGCTGCCCTCAGACCTGGGAGGGCTGACGTCAACTGAAGAGCATAGACTGTTCTGTACAGGCTCCAGGGCAGAACTACAGCCAAGGGCTGGAAGTTCTCAGAAGGCCTCTTTTCCCACATAACAATGGAATTTGTTTCAGAACTGTGCAAATGGAAAGAAATTAGTTGCCTTGAGAGGCAGTTTTGTTTTTCTGGTTTGGGGACCAGCAGAAGCTGAGTGACCAATCACTCAGGTAGAGAGAGAGGAAGAGGTTGACCTAATTGTGATCTCCCTTCAGGACCATTGGATGTTCTGGGATTTTCCACCATTGCTGTGACATAGCTCAGGAGCCACTACTGTGGAGAATCAAGAGGGGCTTCTCCTCTGCTCTCTATCATCATAGGCTGCATGAGAATTAAACCAAAGCTTCATTTAACATTAGTTCACAGCAACTCATAAAAACTGAAGATTTTTTATATTTTTATAGCTTTTATTATTTTTACATTTCAATTTTTAAAAGGGAATTATTGTTATGGAAAAACTGTGGCTCACAGAGAGCTTTATTTCTGTCAACACATAACAGAGCCATAGAAAGTAACAGTATTGAAGCTAAGAAGGCTGGTCATTGCTGTCTATTTATGAAAATTCAGTCTTACTGTTAAACACTGGAAATATAAACAACTGTGGTTTAATTTGCCAAAGTACAACAGTTAGAATTTCCAATGCCTTCCATTTAGTTGAAAATGAAGGTCTAATAATTCAGCAATTTGAATTCAAGATGCCTCCTTGGACTTTCAAAATTGATGGATCACAAATCAACATGAGCCACAACAGTTTGGGATCTAAAATTTGGAATACATTGAAACAGCTTGCAAGATATTAAAGGCTTCTGTCTCCTGAATATGTTATTTTCCCTCTTTTTCTTAGTGAGGAAACAGAGCAATTTGTTTATTACCCTTTCAAAATAAGCTTATGAAAGGTAAAGATTGCTTATTTTTCCCCTAAAAATGTTTCCTGCTGTCCAATCATCTCCCAGTCATTCAGGGAAGGCTGCCTCATTCACTACAACCTTTTAAACATCATCCTCATGAAATGCAGACTCTTTAGGAAAAAATGATATAAAGGGCTCCAAAAAATGCAGTGTTATCCCCCATCCCTTTCAAAACACTGCTGTAATTATCCTAGATCATTAATAAAGGGCAGAAAAAAATCTAAAACTGTATCAGATGTAACAGATATGATTAAAAAGAAGACAATGAAAAGAGTTACTGATGTTCATATTAGGGATTGCCTTTTTCCAGTTTCTGTTAGGCTAACACATGGATACCAGTAAAATAGTAACTAGTAAAGCCTTATAGGAATAAACGTCAAGAATTTAATAGATAGTGAAAGAGGAGGGTAGGTGACACAGAAGGGAGAGTTGTGTATTTAGAAGTAAAGGCAAGGTTTATCCCAAATAGCTCTTGAAGTCAACTGAGCTCTGTGTTCACAAGCAAGGCAGTAGCAGTTCACTAAAGGATCAACATTATCCAGAGGGAGACAACCTGGAAATTTCTCTGCCTCCAAGCCCCACCATAAAAATGCAGCATCATTGCTGCAAGTCTTTTGAGAATAAGGCCACATCAGAACTATATACTGGAAACCCAGGTGCTAGAAAGTTTTTGAGCAAACACAGATTTACAAATGTACATTTCATAATCAATCACCCACACCCCACTCCACCCTTCCTGCAATGGAAGGCCTGAATTCCCAAGTGACACTGCACTCCATTTGAAACAGTTGCAGCATGCAAGGAATAAAAGGGAAGAAAAGAAAAGAAATAAGAAGACTCCTGGAAAAACAACCCAAACTTTTTCATTGCACATTTTCTTCTCATTTTCTCTCTGTGCATTGAACTTTTCATTACTGGTATTTATGCCTCTGTGGTTTTCTGGTTGTTGTCATTGTTAAATGAATGTATGCCTATCAAATAATAAAAATCACATTGACCTAGGAACCTGGACTATTTTTTTGAAGTCATTTATACACAGTCACCGAGTACATATTCCTCTAATTCCTATAAACAACATTCAAATAATATTAGTAAATAAAAATAACACTGATTAATTAAAGCTCAATGAAGATTTATGAGTGAACCCTCTTTCCACTTTCTGCCACTGTAGCTGGGTGGGGCAACTTAACTAAAATATCTCTGAGAAATGCCATAAGCCATGAAGTTTCTGGCTTGCATATCATTTATGATACCCTTGGGGCGCAGTCTCTGCCTAAGAAAACCAAGGCCCAGCACCCCATAAGGTTCTCATTACCAATAGGAATGTGCCAGGCTAGATGCAATGGGAGTTGTCAAACTTTGCAAACTCTCCCCCCAAAATATCTCTCATAAATTTTGATGAATATATTGCTTTCCCATGAATTGTTATGAGTATGTTCAATTTAAGGAAACTTATCCCATATTTATCATTTACCTTAGGTATTAAGAGTTATGTGATATCTACAAATAATCATGTTTTCCTACAGCTTAAAAATAAAAACCCACATATTTCCAACCAGTCGTGAATTTAAAACCTTCCCCTTCTTCTAATTTTGGTAAGCATCTTCAAGCCAGACAGATTTTAATTTTTTTCAGTCGGAACAATCCACCTTTCCATCTTCCACTAAGGCAATGAACTTAATAAAAGATGGAAATATGGTGATCAGAGTGTAAAAATTAGCCAGGTCTTGGCATTAGAATCATATTGGAATGGTACTGAGAAGTTCAGAGAGAAATACATCCCTGGAAGGGCCACAGCAAGGCAAAACTTCCTCCACGCCTCAGGGTCAAGGGAGATGTTATGACAAATGGTGTGTTCACATGGGAATTGGCAAAATTTAGTGGTCCCCTACACTTCACTTTGTTTTAGGGAATTTTTAATATTAATTTAGTAAATCTGTTTCATAATTCATTCTAGGTTTAAATATGTAACCAAATCTCAAAAATAAAATCTTTCAGCTAATCATATGTTAAAAGCTTCAATATTTTAAAAACTTCTCACCTATCTGACTATAGATATGTTAGCTCTTAATGTCACACCCAAACCAATCTTCCCTATATACCCCAGACACCCAGAGACACGGAAAGGGCTATATGATCTGGTATAATCTAATGAGATATGAACCAGGAGGCATAAAGATCCCACTCTACCTACAAACACTCCAGATAGGAATAAACTAAGAAGACAGATGTAATCCTTTTCTAAATCAGATTATGAGAAGCAGACAAAATCACAACTTTATTCAATGTGTCATTTATCCTGGGTGACTAATGTATTATTTGTATGAAGTTAAAATTGAGCTTTGAGAAACTCTGAAATAAATCAAATGCCCTACTTTATGTAATTTTAACAGACAGATCCCATTAGGATTCTACTATGCATAGCTGTTGGTAAAAATCATTGACCAGTATCCTTATAAATTAATCAACTGAGGTAATGCTAGCTGGGCTGTCATCATTTGCTACTAATCTACATTTAGAATTCACTTTAACTTTCCAAGCCTTGTGAAATAGGTTTATCAAATTTCTGGTTTTTCAAGATATATGAATCACTTCAATTGTTTACTAAAGCCTGTGTGGTAGAAGTGTGTCACGGGTGTCATTTTTCAATGGCATTAGAGTGTGCACTGGCATTTCATTGTAATTTCTGAGTAAGATGCTAATCAGAATCTAACAAAAATGGTCTTCATCATTCTTGATAGAAAGTTTTATCACAAAGTCTGAGTATATTTGCACTGTTGATGGTTCAACTGTTACAGAACTTCAAAACTAAATGGCAGAAATGCCCAATTGAAGCAAAAGGGGTCTAGTTTAACCATTAATTTTTAAAAGGTCCATTGTGGCTCTTGTATTTTTCCTGGATCTTAAGCTAAAACTCGGGTATGTTTGATGTCAGATTGAGACTTAGTTTATTAAAAACTCATTAAGCACTTACTATCTGCCTTCCTAGTATGTACCTTAATGTGATGTAAATTTAGCCAACTGAGTGTTTTCCCTCCACTCAAATTTCCTAGAGGTCTTCATTACCTTTCACCTTCCTGTCTTCTTGAAACTGCATGCTGTCATTTTTAATTTGACATTGTGAAAAGAATAAAATAACATTTGGGTTTTTTTCAAGATTACTTTTATTACTTTCAAGCTGCCCATCAAATTCTATTATCAAGTAAATTTCTGTGCAGTCAGGTTGTGGCAGATTGAGCATGGGCTGTGGTCCTAAAAAACCTGATTTTAAATCAGGGTTCTGCAGGTTACTTAATTGTGTAACTTTGGGAAACTTAGGGCTACACCTCTCTGACCCTCAGTTTTCTGCTATGTAAAATGGGGATGAACCAACTATGTTTTAGGTGCTTCTTTAATGAGGTAAAATCTATAATTATATGATGTGTTTATCTGTAAATACTAGTTCTTTTATCCCAACTATTGAAACATCTTACAGAATTCTTAAAAATCAGCACACATGGAAACTTTTCTGCACATCCTTCAAGGAAACTGTAATCTCAAGCTTCCGGAGGCATAAATAGAAAATGCATTCTGTTGAAAAATACATGTTAGGAAAACCCAAATCCTAGGTTAGCCTCCAAAACAGGAATAATTAAAAACAAACAAACAAGGCATGTGATTCAGAACAGACAATGCCATAAAAGTGTGGAGAAACATATTTAGCAAAAGTTGAATGTATGTTCTACCCCTCTTTGTAGTACATGAAAGCCTCAATTCAATGATGGTAACAGGTTAAGGCAGCTTTTTAAAAAGCCTGAACAACTTCCTTCAACAGTGTAGACATATCTCTTGATAAGAAAATGCTATATATAAGAACTTAAAATCACAAATCTGATAAGTTTAGGAATTTTTGAGGGAGATTTTTCCAATCAACAAAGAATTCTCATCAGGATTCCTAGCAAGTAAGATGCAAATAAAGAAATAATTTATATAATTTTAATAAGCTTACTATTTCAGGAAAATATCTATTGAAAACATTGTGGCACATCTAATTAAGCCTACCTATTTGACCACTATTTTAACTCTTCTCTTAGACCTAATTCTCACACCTCTGAGCTTTTCCTTCATGAATTTGGTCACACAAATTATGAAGGAAGTTATTGTGTATCAATCCATTTACTTATTCAGTGAAATGTAACTAAACACCTACTGTGTGTCACACACTTTTCTAAGTACTGAGGAGGCAGCAGTGAATAAAACCAACTAAAATCTCTGCCATCATTGAATTCAGTTCTTGTTAAGTTTGAATTGAATTCAAGTTTGCAGATCAGTGTACCTGCCTCCCAAGTAGAGAATCTGCTGCTTACACCAAAGAGGAGCAGAACCATATGTCTCTTGTTGGAGTAGGTGTCTGGTCAGTTATAGTTCATATCTGATTATGGACTTAAACTCAAAGTTGATTTGTAGAAACTAAAGGTAAGCAGCAAAGGCTTCATAAGCCCAATCAACCACAGAGACCCACAGCAATTAGGGCTTACTCAATTGTACCACCTATCTCTGGTTATTGTGGGTTAGTAGGGTAGCTATATATTAATTGCAGCTCTGCGACATGCTATCCATGTGACCTTGGGCAACTCACTGAACCATTCTGTACCAATTTCCTGCTTTCTAAAACAGAGAAATCAGAGAACACAAATCAGAGCTGGTCACAGGAAATTATCATTAATTACTCTGGGCTTAGCACTAGGAACACAGAAATAAAAGACACGTTTTCATCACTCACAGTAACTTGAATTTTTTTTTTTTTTTGGGGTGCTGGGGATAGTAACTTGACAAGTGCATGAAGGATTCAAGAAAGTGATAGTCTGATTCGGTCCAGGTACAGTCTGCTCAGGATAGTATGGAAGCACTGGGCAGGGGAATCTGACCAGGCCAGATGGGAGTATGTGGTTCTCGGGACAAAGGAGGCTGGAGGATTGCTGCCAGCTAGTAGCTTCCCAGAGATAGAGCTGAGATGTGAAGGATGACATCGTCAAAGAATTATTTGGTGGTCACGTTACTGATCATAACCACAGATGTCAACAACAATCTGATGGTGTCAGGGCACCAACACAGTTCTTAGGAAAAGGAATATATTGGTACACACTTAAAAACAAAAGCATATTTTTTAAAGTAAAAGATCAAAACCAAAAAACATTGTACTTGAGTATATCTCAAGAGCCACAGTATATGCTTCTTTTGGAAATAGCTATTTTCCCAGTAATTGTGCCAATTTACAAGCATTTGTTTCAAATGTTTCAAGAAAACAAGTTTTCATTTGGAATTTTTTGAAGATTGTCTGCATAAATGTTTCCATAGTTCAGACAGTGCAAATAGTTCCTGAGAGTTTTGTGGTTGTCCCATAGCAAATGAGGCCAGTGTGAATGAGACTTCTCCATCCACACAGCAAAACAGGACCCTGGCAATTATGTGATGAATGTCAGCTACCGTCAAACAAGATAATTCAGGGGTCAAAGCCAAGTGTTTTATGTTGAATGTTAAGATTGCTTCATCTACTCTAGCTCACTTCCTTTCTCCATTCCTAAATTCCTGTTATACTTACAGTCTGGGTCACACTATTTCCCCAAAATTCTACATTGCAATGTCTCCAATGTCAATACTATGCCATCAAAAGTCATCTTTTACAATCCCTCTATCTCCTCCTAAAATTGGCTGGCTGTCCTAAGGCAAGTCACTTTCCCATGCTGGGTCTCACTCTCCTCATCTGTAGAATGAAGACATTGGACCAGATGATCCTACAGGGCACTCCAGCCTTGAAACAGTAAGTTCTAGGAATTGATTAATGTCTACACACCAGAGCCAAGCATTTTGCCAGCAAATAAATAATAGCTAATTGATGAGACCTCTCCATGGCACTTCATCAGAAACATCCATCATGCTGAATGTAATTTAGTTACTGTGACTGTGCCGACCTGGCATGAAAACAATCAGTCCCTTTGGAAAATTAATTTGTTAAAAAAATTAGTTGACTGACATCCTGGAGGGAGAAATAAAGCCTATGTGATTGTATTTTCATTGTTCAACAGATAGTTAGGTCATCATGTACATGTTGCCATAGTCAAAAGGTTAAACTGACCTCACAACACGTTGCTTCTGAACTGCCCATTTGATCAAACCATATGAGAAACCCAAAGCCTAAGAAGACGTCAGACTGCTAGAAAACTTCTTCCAATTATTGTTAAAGCCTAGATTGCAATTTTAGCACCAGTATAAGACTAGTGATATTTTACTTTTATTCATAAAAAAGAAACCCATTTCAATACTATTACCAGAAGATATGTTTTCTAAAAAACACAAAAGTCTAACTGCAGGAATATAGTTTAATAAAGGTCACCAAGAGAAACAATCTGTTCGTGAGATCTGGTCTGCACTGAAGAGGATAGACAATGCAGAGAATTCTTACTTGGAAATCTAACAAAACAAACCATTCTTCATTGGATAGAAGTAATGCGTTTTTTCTTTCTTTTCATTTTTTTTTCCAACAAAAGGAATATTGAAAAAAATGAACAGATGAGCCATTTTGAGTTTGTAATGAAAACAAGAGCCCGTTTCCTTGGTTTATTCCCCAGTGCAAGGCTTTTATACCTTCTTTTATCAGCACATGCATACTAAAGAATTGAATCAAAGATTACCCTAAATCACAAGCTGATTTTCTTCTTCAAATAAAGCAAAATGCACAGGTATATTTAAAAAATAGCTTTCCATAAACTAAGAAATCCATAATCAAAATCAGATTCTGGTTGGAGTGCCTATTGTCAACTCTGCTTAAATCATGTCATTTTATTTAAGCTCTCAGATAATTTTTCTCAGCTCAGTAAGTAGGTAGATGTTAGCAGCTAAGGTCACTGAAAAGATTTACTTTAAAATAAATTCAACAATTCAGAGGATCACCCTCTCCACAGTGTAGTGTGCCTTGCTTTGAAAATGCATATAAAATTTCATTAAAGTGCAACATAAAAGTTTAACATTAGACGAACCCAGTGCTGGACCTTTGTTTAACAGTCATGATAATTTATGATGTGGATCTGCTATAGTTAAGTAGAAAAACAGCCTTCTCATGATGAAATACAAGTCATAAAGGCTGAAACTCAAGGAAGACTGGAGGAATCCCAACCCTCCGATCACTCATTATTTCTTCAGATTTTTGTCACACATTCTTCCTTAACATTCTCTGTACAGATTGAGACACAATAGCAGTCCATTAACTCCTGTAAACCTGTGTCTTAAAAGTTTTTCCTTCCTGTTGTTTTTTTCACTACTAAACATTTCTTAGAATTCATAGAAATTTTATTTTTAAACCACACCCATAATAGAATCTATTTGTCTTTTCCTCTTAAGTTTCTTCTGTAACCATTATTTAGCTCCTTATCGTCTACTAAAGTGATCAGTCTGTTAAGAGATCGGAAAGTAATTACAAAGAATTAAAACATCATCACACAGGCAAATGTCCAGTATTGTCACCAGAATTTAGTGACCAACTATCTTTGATAGATATGTGCACTTGCATGGAACAGTCTTTGAGCCAAGCGTGGCACTCATATCAATTAGCAGATGCTTGTTGACAACCTGTGAGAGAAAGTTCTGTGATAGATGGTGCAAGAAGGTAATACACCAGCTCCTAGGAAGCAGTGTGCATATTTAACCATAACTGATTTAATGAAACAGTGGTAAGGTTGTGAAAAGTGGAAAAAATCATATCCCAAGACCATCCACTTACTGTGTAAACATAGTTAAATCACTTAACTCTCTGAACTTCAGTTTTCTTATCTACAAAAGAGCTACCAATACCAATACCAACAAAACCTCAAGGTTATTGTGAGAATCAAATCAAATAATAGACGTGTGAATTACAAAGATTTGGCAAGAAACGTTTCCAATGTTCTATCTCCAGCTCTGAGGCTTTGAATCAACGAGATAAATGTATTTCAGTCTTCTTTTTATCTTTTATTTGTTCTTTTTACTTACACATGACAGTATAATCTATTTTGACATACTTATACAAACATGGAATATATTTTATTCTAATTGAGATCCCCTCTTGTGAATGTACCTGATACTGAGATTCACTGTGGTGTATTCATATGTATACATAGGAAAGTTGCATCAAGTCCTCAAACTTTGAACATTCAAATTTAAATGGGAATTTCTCAAGGACTTGAGTCTTGCCTACATTGTGTATATATGTGTGGTGTGTGTGTACAAAATGTAATTTCCCATTCACATGTTTTCATTAAGAGCATCTATAAAAATAATAAGAGACTCAAATGGGACATGAAAAGGAAAAAGCTGAGTTTCACAGCTACCAAATTGCATAGCAATTCCACAGATTTTTTTACACAAGTATAATATACACAATCTAATCCATTTCTTTTGGTGAAAACTAAATACTCAGAGTTACTAAATAAATAATAGGCAATGGGTTTTGTGGAAAGGAATCTGAAGTGGAAGTAGGGACATATGCCATATGCATTTCTTTTCATTTTCATTTTCTTTCTCTGTTTTTTTTTTTTTTTTTTTTTTTTTTTTTTTTTGTACCAGAGAATGAACCCCTAGGGATGCATAACCACTGAGCTACATCCCTGGCCCTGTGCATTTCTGACCAAAATCCACCACTAACAGGCCGTGTGAACTTAAATCTGAGTTACACAAATCCTCTAGCATTGAGTTTGCCCATCTGTAAAATGGGAGTCCACCTGCACATTCTAACTTACAGTGATCCAAGAAGATGACATGTGCAAGCATATTCCACGTGATGGAAAGGATAGAAGTCAAAATGTGCAGACTGAAGCCCGGATTGCACCACTTAGTAGCAGTCATCTCTAAAAGTAGACATTGTAACAGGATCTGTTTCATAAAGTTGTTTGAAGAATTGAGGTTGATTATTTAAAGTATTAAGTCCAGGCCTGGAGTACATAAAATGCTCAATTGTAGCAGCAAGGACAAGTTCTACCACAGGTGAAACACACTTATGCACCCTCTCCAAACAATTTCTCCATGTTGTGGTCTTCGGTGATTTAATCAGCAACATACTTCTTTACATTTATCAGTAAACACATTTTTAAAATGTCTCTTCCTTTATGCCGCAGAAATCACAAAAAGAAAGACAAAATTAAAAGTGAAAAGTGTACTCACTGTATCAATTGTTTTGTCTACATGACATTCTAATCAAATATATGGTGGTTTCCCTATTTGAGATATTACCTACAGTTATAAGCTCTTAGGGCTACAGGTTTTAGATTGTTCCAGAGATGGCCATTTTATTGGACTTTTAGAAATTTGAAATTACATTAAATATGTGCAAATTATGCATGCAAGAAATAGTCTTAGCTAAGAATAATGGGCATGAAATAAAGGTTCAGCACATTAAAGTCATTTCTATTCAACAATAATTAGCATGTTTAAATACAATATAATTTTTATCCATCTACAAAATGCTTAAATGTTTGGAATCTCGTTTATGTCTATAATGACAGATTCGTTTTTGAGGCAGTCATTTTCCATCTTGATTTGTATATTTTAAAGTTGTTAAATGCTTGACTGAATCATTAGCAAAACAATTCATGTATCATTAAACTGATTTCTAACATGAGAGAAATTTCTTCCTTGCCCAATAGATATGTGTTTTAAGATTTAGTAAGATAGCTTTTGTCATTTAGGCAGTGGGGTTGGGAGACTGTGGAGACCTTATCCCTAGCCACTTTCACCACCTTTAAACTCTCCTTCCCAAATATTCCCTTAAGAAACTCAACCCAAAAAGGTTCACTGAGTGAATACTCAGAGTGGAGAAAGCATATTATAATAGGAAAAAGAAAACAGAAACAATCTTCCCTTTAATGGACCACTGAGGGAAAAGGAGAAGGATAGATGGATGGAGGTAGAGAACAAGAAATCCTGACAATCACTAGGCCATAGTGAAAACAGAACCCCCCCATGCACACCTCCCACAGTTCCAATAGTCCCAGGTTGGCAAAGATAGTGTCCCCTCTATTTCCCAAGCCTTCCCAACCATGAGCAGTCCTGTTCTGCTCTTCCAGAGGGTTGCAGCTAAAGAGGCCTTCAGAGACCTGTGTACATGGAACAGGAGGAGGCAGCAGGGCTGAGGGGCTACATGGGCTATGCCCGGTTGGCGCTGGAACAGTTCACTTTTGTCTGGAGAGCAGGGCCTCCCCCCTTAGCCCCCACAAGGTCGAAGAAAAACTGGGGAAAGTGTGGGCTGCTGTGGCAGGCCCCAGGGGCTGCCTTAACCCAAGGAGGAGAAGCCTGGCCTGCACATGGCCCCTTCTCAGGCTTGACAGCCCCACACAGACCTTTGAACTTTCTATTTATATAACAGTTTAGTGAGTTTAAGTCTCTTCCTGTATAACTGCCCGTTTGCAAGCTCGCCTCTAATTAGGCTACTTGTGAGACATCACATAAAAACTACAATTGATGCCGTCCTTCACAGTGAGAAGTCAGCCACTGTCACAAGCACTTAACTACAATTTTCACTAGAATTTTTAACATTTTGGTTTTGCCATCATGGTGGTTTTCTTTTCTATTTTTATTTTTTAAAAAAATCGTTCTTTTCTGTATTTTCATTTCTTTATTTCTAAATAAAAAATAAAAGATAAGCAATCCACAGGAAACTTGGTTTGTCACAAAGTAATATTTATCAATACTGGAGAGTGGGTGCTTATAGGAATGAGAGCTAGCAGACTTTGTAGGCTCCCTGAATTTGTTTTTTGTCCCTCTTAAATGGGGATTAATGACTTGACCATAGATGGTAAACAAGTTCAATCTAGCCACATGATCTCCAGATACCTCAAGAATTCATTAACTTGGTTATCACAGGCAAGTCTACGGAATGATCTGAAAAACAATATTTGATTTTTCTGTATCTTTTTCCTTTTTTAAGGGTAAGTGATGCTTTTGATGTACACAGACATCTGGGCCGTCCTTTGCTTTCACAGAATGGTTCATATTAAATTCAAACTCAGGTGAACATTGCACATTCATCCAGGAATCTTAAAAAACTTGAGCTTTGGCCCTTTAATTGAGTCCAGAGCATGACCCATTAAGGTATTCTTGTAGTCTGTAAAATCCAGTGATACGTTCCGTTAGGCATGGGAGCATTTCCAAACGCTGCACATACCTGCCCACTGCAGCATCATTCATACCCCTTTCCTTTCATTTGCACTTGTCCTGACAAATGTGTGTGTTTATAAATGGGCAAGCACTTTTTGTTTACTGTAGTCAAGGGTTTGCAAATAACGCATATGCCTCTGTGTGCACAGTCTTTGTTCATCATGTCTAGGAAAACGAATTCGTTTTTAAGCTGTCCTGATCCACTTACTATCAGACATCTAGGGCTACAGAAGAGACAGCTCTGAGCTCGCTGTTCCACAAGTGAATGTTAGGAATAGGTTCAATATAAATAAGCTCTTTAACTTTGCCGGGGCCTCCCCCCACAACTGGGTCCTTCCAGGAGTTTGTGGGGAGGAGATGTCATCACTTTCAGCAGTTACTTACTCTCAAGGAAGAGAAGTAAACATATAAAGAATATGTAACCAGCATTCTCTAGACATTCAAAGAGTTTGGAAAGGTACAGACTTCTGTTAAAGACTGTGTCAGCTTTTTAGTTCATCCACCATTGTCACCTCTGTATTTCTTTCTCTACAGGGGTATACAAAAAACAGAAGCACAACTGCATTACAAATGTTTGTAAACACATATGCACAAGGAACCTTACTCCTCATGATTGAAGAGCAAGAAGGAGAAATGGTCCTGGATCATGCACACAGAGGGAAAAAAATGGGTTTATTTATGCAGACGTGCTATACCAATTCATCAGTATTTCATAGAATATCCACTGTGTGCCCAAGTCTCCATGTTCTTTAACTGATGTGGCACAGTTAGGAATCTAGAGGAGAAAAGGTTTTTCATTTTCCTTAAGAAAATACAGTTTCCCAAATGGGGAAGGCACATTTCCTGAAAAAAAAAATCAAATATAAAAGAGGCCATCCACTTAAATGTTCAAGTGCATGTAAGATTAAACTAGGATTAAAATAATATAATAAACATCTTAAAGACGTAATACCTTGTATATATTTAACATTTGAACTGCATCTATGAAATAAATTATAACAGTGTCTGTTACATTAAGGATGTTACCCATGCCACATATTAGGCAAATTGTATGCAAATAATAATGCTATGGTTATCAGTAGTTTGCAAAATAAATTACTGAAGCAGAGTTAAGGTTGTGTGCAGGAGCATAATATTTAATTGACCAATAATTTTATTGTGATTTTCACTTTTAAATAGCAACTGTGATTTTTTAAAAAATTAACAATATTTTTCTGCAGAGCTGATAAAACCCTGCATAATTACAAAAATGCCTTACAGATTAATACTGATACAGCATAATTTGTGCTTCAGAGATTTACCTGAAATTGCTGCAAAATAAAATGTATTTAAGTTCTGATTATCTTGGGTTTGCAACTAAAGGAGTTGTGGTTGGTATAATGAAGGTATTAGCTAAATATAAGACCTATTTTTAAAGAAATAAATTGCCTAAAATATCACAGCAACAAGGGAATCCCTTGTAAAAATGCACAGCATTCATAGCCAAGGGCATTTAGTAGTTAAAACATTGCAAAAGATTTCGCACTGTTGGTGGGCACTATAGATTATTCTAACTACATTTAAAAGGACGATAGCCAAGAGTGCAGTTCTAAGTGGTTTCGTTCATATCCTCCGTCCCCATCTAATTCCTTGGACTGTAGAGGAAAACTGATGTGTTAAAATAATATGACAAATAACAGACAATAACGTTTGTAGTACAGGTGAAGTTTTTAAAAAGTCAATAGATTCGTGTATCAGTATATATGTATGTGCGCCAGCACATCACGCAGAGAGTAACAACTTTCTGGCTCCCCAGTCACCTCTGTACCATCTTTCAAAATCTCTAAAGCACAAGTTTTGGGTATTTTTTGAAGAGCAGAGGAAATCTCTGAATTGAGCTGAGTGCCCATTATACAAACCTAAGGCTGCCTCCCAGTGGGAGGCTGACAGGGGTCCAGCCGGTAATTAAATGCGCATTGGCATCGGAGCAGCTGACTTTGGGGGCCAACTTCCAAAAATCTCAGTCTTGAAATCCCAGCGCCAAAGCCGGCCCAACTTGGGGTCCGTCAGGCTGTGGCCCCCAGAAGATGCTGCTCCGCGCTGGAGAGATGGGAACTTGGGCTGCGCTGGCTTTAGGGAAGGTGTGCGCGCTGCGCCTCGCTGGAGGGGATGGAGGAGGCGGCAACGGGGGTGGTGGTGGCCAAGGAAGCAGAGGGTGTACGGTGGCACCTGGCCGCCGCTGTTCCTCCGCCTCCCGCAGCGGACGCCGGGCACCTGGAAAGTTGAGGCATTTCAGGGGGACGCATCCAGGGTGCAAAGAGGCCGACCTGGTGAGTCGCTGGTGAAAAAAGCCCGGCGGAGGTCGTGTAGCGCATCCCTGGGATGGGTGGCACCGGATCCGATGTGGGCCAAATGCAACTCTTTGGACTTGGAGTGCAAAGCGACGCTTTTGCCCGCATCGCTCTCTCTCCACGTACCTCCCCCCACCCCAGCACCCGACCAAGGAGTCACCGCTGCTTGGGCCAGAGGTGCCTGAGAGCAAGTGGGAGGGCGTCCGGGGCGCCCCCCACGACAGCTCCGGCTCCTCTTAACAAAGGCGAAAATCCCAGACCCCGCCGGGGGACTCGCTCATCAAAGCAGAAAGCAAAAATCAAAACCTACCACTGCTGCTCCAAGTCCCAGTCCCTGAAAAAGTCGAATAGATCCATAGCGGCCGGGTGGCGGCGACGGGCGGGCGTCCGTCCCTGCTCGCTGCGGGTCAGCGCGGCTCTCAGCGGCGCAGCTCGCTCGCTGCTCTGGGCGGCCCGGCTCTCCGGCCCTCCCGCCCAGTTAAAAGTGCCCGGGCCGCATCGGCGGCGACGGCAGGCTCTGGAGGTACCTGGTCCTGCGCTCCGGAGCGGCGGCTGCGGCGGTGGCACCGGGCGGGCAAACGCCTGGCCGCCCGCTTGGGTCCGCTCGCTCCGCGGCTGCCCGCGCGCCCAGCGCCCGGAGGCTGCGGCGGCGGCAGCTGCGGGCTTGGGCCGGCGGGGCCCCGCGGCTGGCGGGCTGCTGGCCGGTGGCGGCAGAGGAGGCGGGGGCGGCGGAGGAAGCGGCAGCAGCGCGGCGCGGCGCGGCAGCCGGGGCGGCAGCGGCAGCGGCGGCGGCTGCACAGGCGGCGGCGGCCGCGGCAGCATCACACACTTACACACTCACAGGGGGCGGAGCCTGGACAGCTCGAAGCCGCGACATGGAGCAGGCACGTTATCATCCACGGATCTGGCAGGGGCTTGCCCCGCCCGCCTGCGCAGTTCGGGACCCCCTATCCTGTCAAAATCAGCTGATGGAAGCAGAGGTAGAGCTGAGGACCCTGACCGGGCCTGGGACCTAAAGGCAGTTGTGGGGATGCAGGAGCGGGGCTGGTGGGACCAGGACTAGGGATTGGGGAATGGGACCACCTCGCTGAAGCCCCATCACTGGGAGTTAGTGTTTGCAACCAGGAAAGAGGGCATAAACTGCCATAGGAATGGGGTTAGACCCCAGCCCAGCCGCCAGCGCACAGTCCCTTCCCAGAGATGCTCCTCAGGCCCCTGAACACCACAGCAAACTTTTACATTCTGAGCTCCACTCGGGTCCGCAGCACAGAGCGCTTGTGTCCAAGAATGAGAACGGTCACCTTCACCGTCCCTGTGGTCTCATGCATCTCAGCCTGAGGGCATGCCGCAGTGCCCTGCTGGGCTAAGCGACTGGCGCTCACCCAGTAGGTCAGCAATCTGTGGACCCTGGAATCAGTAAGCTACAAATGATGACCCTTAAGGGATCCTTGGTATTGGGGTAAGGTCAGGGTAAACCGGGTTCCACTGTTACCTTACTGGAACAGCCACAATAAGCCTTAAGCAAAAGCCTCTTGCATTTTCCTTCCCGGGGAAATGGGAAAACCGCTGGGTGTGTGCCCACTATCCCACGCACCGGCTGTCTGTCTCCCTTCTGGCTTGAGAATCTGTCTCTCTGCACATAGAAGGCTTAACAGACCCTCTTCTCCCCTCAGCCTTTACTTCTAGTTCAGGAAGGGCTGAATCCCTTTAGTCAAATCCTCAATGGATGTTTCCTGGTCCTCTTAAGAGAAATAGGTGCAGGAAGGGCAGGGACCATTTTTGGCATCTCAGGAGCTTAAGCATTTTAAAGTCTCCTTCACCTGGTCTGTTTTCTTCCTTTCTTTGTACAGAAGGAACAACAGTATTAACACATTGTGAAAATCGTAAGGCTAGAGTTCTTAGGAAGAGCAGCAAACTGAGCACTGACATAACAGAATGCCAGTGGTTCTTCCTGTGATTGGAGCAAGTCACTTCTCTGGGCCTCAGTTTCTCCATCTGCGTAAACCAAAGACTTCATCCAGCAGCCATCTGGCTCCTTTTTATTTGAATAAGCTTCTCTAATATTATCTCATGTTCACAAAATCATCCAAATAAAGTTCCTTTCTTTCTTTTTTTCTCCAGAATAAACTGAGGCCCCTACTGGGTAATTTGCTTAAGATCTGACTTTTCCCTGGAGAAGGAACTCACACTGGAACCTAGAACCTGGGAAGTCATCCAGGTCTAGACCCCATAAGAAAGTGCCATGGCTCCAATGATGAAAAGAATTGCAGATTCCAGCCCAGAAGAGGCCCAGAATTCAGTGTCTTTCACATTCTTTGTAAGGGAAAAAACACATCATTGACAAACAGAAACAAGATTCTAAAATCCTGCAACTCCAGCATTCAGAGACGATTTGCTCAGATATCTCTTTATTTTGCACAGGGCCAAGTCCTCAACAGGCACTAGTTGATTGACAAAACTCAACCAATGGGTAGCCAAGAGGAGAATACTTCTCAAATTGACTTGTCAATTTGGCTACTTGTAAACTCCTCTGGTCAAAGACTCTGCTGCAAGAGTTACTGGCAAAAATGGTGCCAGGGGTCTTAAAATGATCTCCATGTCTTGTTTATCTTCATACCCAGATTGTGAGCCATTAAGGTGAGAGGGAATGTCTCACTCAGGTCCCTGGCCCTCAAACTTTATGCCCTCTGTAAATGATCCTTGAATTGGATTTGATTGCTAATAATGATTGTCACCACAGCCAGTGCTTGATCTGCTTGAAAAATCCTCATGGAAAACCAGAACAGCTACAGTTAACGTTTAAATGGTGATTAGGGTCACTTTGCACTGGCTTACTTTTCTCAGGAGGTTATATTTGGGGAAAGACATAAAATTAATATGCCAGGTAAATAGATTTTCAACCGAAAGAAAGCTTCTCCTTTAAGAGTTTCAGACCCCCATCACCCCGCTGGAGCACTTTCTTCCCAGTCAGCAGGAGAACCTAGCAGAAGCAGAAGGAGCCAGCAAGAGGCAGCACTCTGAACAGAAGTGCCTGCGGGAAGGAGAGAAGAGACAAGTGGTGCTGGCTGCTGCTTCAAAGCGGGGCAGGGGCATTCCCTTCCTGAGATCAAAACCAAGTGGGAAGTCTGGGCTGCATGGAAGGAGCTCCCTCCCCCAACTCCCCTACCAAGCCAGTCACCCTCCTCCAACAGGGAAGAGGCTAAGAGAGGCAAGATGGAAGGGACAAAATTGTCCCTCATGCCAGCCAGCCAAGTCCAGCACATACTCACTGAGCATCAGCTGTGGGGCAAAGGAACAGCTTTGTTTTCCTTGATCCCTTCCTCCTCCTCTTGCCCATCCCTGGCTCTGATGGCAGCAGGAGCCTCAGAACACAACACTGCTCTCAGATACGTGGGCAGGCATGCTGCGTCTAAACCATGCTTCTTCCACCGAAAACTGGAAGGAGGGAAGGGAGCATAGGTTTCAGAGGACAGTAGCAAGAAGAAGTAAAAAGACTCTCTGGAGTCAGGACCCAATCCTGCTGTCATGGTGGCAGCTCCAGTCCTCTAGTCTCTTGGGAGTCATGTTTCTTCCCTCTTATTGCACTCCCTGGGACAACTTCGCTAAGGTGGAGGATGGAGGACTACTCTAGGTCAGCTGTTGTCCTGGCTTTAACTAGAACAACCCCTTTCTGACCTAGCCGGGCTGACCTCAGGCCCCAAGCCTCACAACTCTCAGTTCATCTCAATATTTGGAGGCTTGCATGCAATCTCCTCTTACCTCCTTTCTGTTGGCTTCTCCTATCCTGACTTGCTCCAATGCTGCACCTCACCCATCTCCCCCATTCCCCAAATTTCCACCCAAAACAAGCTGATGGGTGGATCATTGGACCATCTTTTCAGAGAGAAGAGGATCAAAACTGAGACTCCATGACCCATGTTTTTCAGGTTAAACCAGAAATTATTTTCAAGAGACTTGGTTTTACAGAAATGCTGATTCTCAACTTTCTGAAGTGAGATTTTTGACTTGAATTACTTTTAAAAGAGTTTAATTTGTAGTCTCCAGGTACTAATCTTCATTTCAAAGAACTTGAAATCCTCCATTCATACAGTTACACTAAAGGCACTGTCACAAAATTTTTGTAGATGGTGTCTAAAAATTAAAATTAATTTGAGAAAATTTCACCATGCATGTCAGCTTCAGGAAATGAGCAAACTGACAGTGTGTGATACACGTGTCATTCTGTCACACCTCAGATTTCCACCTAAAATATTAAGCATTTGTTCCTGACCTAGGATGCAGTCAAGCTGACTTACTTCCTAGCAGGAAATTGTGATGATCCAGGCTACAGCTCATCTGAGGCAACCTGCTGGAAATAATTCTATGGGCTCCATGAGGAACACCAACTTTCTTTACCATGGCTCTTCCTCTGGCAGAGCAGCCTGATGTTGCCCTGAATGGGCCAAGGGGACTCTAACTCTGGGACAGTTGCTGCATGTGGGCTACAACATCCAGAAGAAACCTTGTTAAAAATGCAATTCCATATTTTCAACCCTCCAGCACTGTGTTCTTGCTTGTTCTGCATCAGTCTTCCCCAGTTACTCTGGTCCTCAGAAGGGCAGGGCTGGGATTTCTGTCAAGAAACACAGCACAGTACCCAATGCACAATGGGCCCCTCGGGGTCTCTATCCAGCCAGTCTGTGGAAGTGGCAATCTCTGGAGCAGATTTGAAATTGTCACAGGACAATTATTTGAGCTTGGGACACACCTTGTGAATATACACATGTATTTTTTCCACAACTCCTGGTTCTACCACCTTGTACTTTGGCTTGCAATCACATATTATAATTGAAAGTCTTTCCCCTTGGTTTTTATGGTTATCATAAACAATGACCCTGTTTTAGAGTTCTTCTGAAGTCCCTGTCTCTGGATTCCTACTGGTCTTAAATAGCAAACACCATATAACTTTAAGGCAATCATCTGCTTAGGGTTTACAGTACTTGAAAGGTAATACAATTCTGATTTAATGTGGCAGGTTGCTGTAATTCCTTGTACACATTTAGCATGACAATAAAAAAGATAAAATTGACTGAGCCCATATTACATACCAAGTACTGTGCTAAGCATTGTATATACATTATTTCATTTGCTCCTATGATTCTCTGATGTATGTATTGATATTATACCTACTTTGCAAGGGATGCACAGGCTGAATATTTACACAAATATATATATATAAATATATTTACACATATAAAATATATTTACACATATTTACAGAAATCACAAATGCTGTAGCCAGAATATGTACCCAAGTATTTTTGCTGCCAAAGCCCATGTCCTAATCCACACTGCCACGCTGCCCCCATGCTACATTAGCAAAGGATTTCTCTCACATTAGTCCTTGAAGATAAGCAAGAAATGGACCATTATCTCCATTTAACAGTTGAAGGAACTGAAATTACGTGCCTCTATGAAGGTCACATGGTGGTACAACTGAGCAGCTGAGACGAAGACAAAATCATCTAGGTACAAAGTCCACTACTTTGTATTGTTTATATTCCTAAACTACCCTGATGAACTCCAACACCCTGGAAATTTGGGACTGCAATGGCATCAGTTAACTGTTGGGTTGAAAAAAACATTCTCATGGTGCAATTTCCCTGGTCTCAACTGTGGGTGAATTGGGGTAGACAGTTGGCTAAGCCATGCTTTGCATTAATTCAGTCAGTCTGATCAGCAACAGGAAGCAAGAATATGGTGGGGCAATTCTTGCTTCACCATTGAAGGAGACTCAATGATTTCCTGGAGATTAGAAATCTAAGGCTAAGAAACCTCCCAGTCAACTGCTGGGGAGCTCCTGGTAGTGGGACCATCAGTCATCTATAGGAAATTATTTTCTGTAAGACCACAGTGCTCCACAAATCCAAATCAATGGCTCAACCTCCTAGCTTCTTGGGGCTTCCTTTTCTTATCTATAAATTAAAGTGTCTTAAAATGTTCCAGGTCTGACATTCTATGGCTTTGTCAATTTGAAATCCCTTTAAACAACCTCCAATCCATGGCCAAATGCAGACTAGTAATTTGCCATAATGAGACAGGCAAAGTAAAGAGTCACCTCAGTGCTTACATCAATCATCTCCATTCCTGTTCTGATGAGTGAGAAATCTTTCTGGGGCTCCAAGTGCTGATCGTAGGCTGCTCTGTTCAAGTCTTTCAGAATAGTGACTGCCAGAATTTTTTCCCTGAGACTACTATTCACCAGGGTTGAAGAGCTCAATTCCAGAGGGAAGTCAAACATTTTCCCAGTGGTCAGAGATGAAACTAATGTACATGGAAGTGCTTTGTAGACATTAACCACCCCAAAATCCACATGGGTAGAGCTGGTATCTCCAAGGCTATTATTCCATCAGGCGAGATCAGCTGTGCTCAGTGTACTAGCTGTGTTGGTCTTCCTAGGAATAGTTGTTTTTTTTGTTTGTTTGTTTTTGTTTTTGTTTTTGTTTTTTGCTGGCCAGGGAAACACAGGGAATTAACTAAACACAGGTTTTAGTTAACAAGTTGCAAGTATAATGCTTTTAAAGTAATATGTATTAAGAAGTATAAATTCTTTATACTTGGTTACCATCTTCTGGGAGGGGTTCAGATCATTGATTTTCATGTTGAGATGTTGAAAGGGTTTTAAATCAGTGTCATCATTTAAAGCATCTTGGTTCTTAGTATCATTGGAACCCTTTCTCTGTCTTACAAGTTGCTAACAATCAAATCTTTGTTAGTGCCCTTATTAGAAGTGAAATGACTACATAAAGTCAACATTTAGACTCTTAATTATGGAAAGCCTTATCCTTTAGAGAAGAAAGTAAATGTCCACCTAAGAGTCTATGGAGAAATGTTGACTTTTTTTTGATAATTGTTAGTTTCTCTGGTCAATAGTCAACAACAGGTGTTCATTAAAATCTGAAAGTTCCCAGGTTAAGTAGATACATTGCCCTATGCCACTGCTTAGAAAAAGAAAATGGTAAGCTGTGCTTACAAAACACAAGTAGTTCACCTTATTTAAAGAAAGCATACTTGGAATGAATTATACTGGTTCTTTTGAAGGTAAGGTGCCAAAGTAGTTCTCAATTAAAGAATGAGACCCAAAGCAAAGTCAAACTCTATCCAGGGAAATGTTCTATCTGTATGTTCATTTTCCATTAATCCCATTAATAAAGAACATTTTCTTCATTTATATAGCTCCCTTCAATCCCTTCTTCAATTCCTACCAGGATAGACTCAGGCCCTCTGCATTCTGAGCTGCCGGATTGTGTTGGGCCGATGTTTCATGTAGGCCAAATAACCACCACATTCTACCTAGAAAGCAGCCAAATCTTTTGCCTACTTTACTCAGTTATCTCAAATGCTTCAGGGGCAAATGAGGTATATGTTAAGAAAATATTTATCTCATATTCTAGAGTAAGTGATGATGCAAAATGTTACCTAGCACTTTACTTCCATTTTCACAAGCCCCACTTTGGGTTAGAGTATTTGCTTTCCACAAAAAGTACATTAAATCAGCAGTTGTTTCAATTCATTAATCTCTATTTATAGGCCTCCAACTAACCAGTTGGAAGCTCTACATAACACTCACCAAAGTGTAGTTTTCAGAAGTTCACTGATAAAAAGGTAGTAGAAACTTTCTGCAAGAATTGTGTTTATAGTTAATACTGGGTGGGGGGCTGCTGAGGATTGAACCCAGTGGTTCTTTACCATTAAGCTACAACCTGAAGTTCACATTTTTAAAAGGTTGAACAGACATCAAGACCATTTATGGGAACAAGAAGTTCATAATCTCCATGAGACTTCTAAGAAGACCATAAAATACAGGACAAACTTCTTATTGGGAGCCCATTAGTAAAGGGCCTGGTGTTCTTCTTGGACCACCAGCAGAACTTCAATCAGCAAACAATCAATGTGGTTAAGAGTACACAAGCTACTGTGATGTATAAACAGAGGCTTTTGTATACACGTGGGAATAATATATAAAGCCTTTTAAAGTTATTTAGAGTTCACAGGTACCAAAGGGCTAAAAATATGTAGATAGAATTTCCTGGCACTTTGATTTTGAAAACATGTCCTAAATAAACTTTGACAAATTAACATGTAAACATTAATATCAATATTGATTAACACATAACACTTGGAAATTGCTGGAAACCTCACAATATTTTAACTGAAAAAACATTCTTATCATAGAATGTTAGAGCTCAAAGGAACCTTAAGGATTATGGATCACTTAGGGCATTTTTCAGCTGAGAAAAAGAATCTGGAAAAAATGAGCAGAAAACAGATTGAAAGCTTTATATGGAACAGAGTCCAAATTGTAACCTATGTCTCTTACTACCAGTCTAGGGCTTGTTCTTCTCCATCCCACTGCCTCCATGCACCCAACTATGTCTTCTACAGGAGTGACGCAACTTCTAAAGTCCACAGAAACTACCAAGGCAGTCCTCCAAATGAATGATCCAATAAGTGGGGGATGGTATGGTCAGTTATAGCCACACAGCAAAATATTATTCAGGCATTATATTTATGTTTTTCAAAAGTTGGTAATAATCTGAAGTGTTTTATTGTAAAGGGGTAAATATATGTTGCAGAATTATATAAACAGTATGAGTTTGAACTGCATTAAACAGAATCATAAGAAGAAGAATAGAAGAACACAAATGGACCAAAAAGCAGATATAGTCTCCAGTGGGAGGTGAAGGAGGGAGATGATCCATTGTTCTATATTTTCCAAACATTACATACTGTTCTGGTTTTACATTTTAAATTACAAAATAAATAACTTTCATATTGTTTTGAAACAAGGTTAATTTTGCATTCAGATTGGGCTAGAGTATCCACAGAGGCTTCCTAAGGCTAATTCCCACTGGGTCTCAGAACTCTGCCTTCTTTACTCTAATAGATAAAAATTAATAGAAATCTCTGTGAGATATATTCCTGGGAAGAGGTGGAGAGGATGCAGCGTTTCAAGAGTCAACTCCATTAAAGGAAATTGAAAGGTGTGAGGAAGTCAGGGACAATGTCCTTGATACTTGATTTAAACTATGTGGGGCTCTGTTCATTCATACCAATGTGGAAAACTCAGCAAGCATTCAGGAAAGAGCCATTAGGGAACTCAGGTCAGCAAACAGCCTATGGAAAGTGAAGGAATGCAGGTTTGTACTCACAGAAGCTTAAGGCTGTCCATTAACCAAGGTTTTCACCATAATTCCTGGGAGGACAGGTTCCTTTTTGTTTTACTTACATTATTATGTTACTCACTGTTTTTCCCATTAGAATGGTGGCTTCAGAAGGGCAGGTATTTTTGTCCCTTTGAATTTTATTTAGAAATAATTTTAGACATGTAGAACAGTTGCAAATGTAGTGCCAAGAGTTGCCATATACCCTTCAGGCAGAATCCTTTAATGTAACATCTTACATAATCATACAAAACTTATCAAAACAAGGAAATTAGGCCTGGTTTTGTGACTCCATAGTACAGCACTTGCCTAGCATGTGTGAGGCACTGGTTTCGAGTCCTAGCACCATATATAAATGAAATAAAGCTCACTGTCAACTAAGAAAATATTTAAAAAACAAGGAAATTAAAGCCAGTATAACACTAGTAATTAACTACAGAAGTTACCCAAATGTCACCATTTTTTTCAGTTTGAGAATCTAATCTAAGATCCCATATTACATTCTGTGACCTATCACCTTAGTGCCCTCTAGTCTGTGATGGTTCCTGAATTTTTCCTTGACTTTCATGATGATGATAATTAGTTTCTAGAATATCTTTCAATTTGGGTGTGTCTGATGTTTCCTAATGATTGGATTGGCACTGTAATTTTGGCAAGAATATCACAAAAGTAATGCTGTACCCTTCATGGGCTTCCTGATGTTAATGTGTTATCACTGTTGATGTTAACCTTGATAAACCAGTTAAAGTGTCCACTAGTTTTCTTCACTATAAAGAAATGATTTTTCCATTTGTATTTAATAAATACTTTGGGGAAGATTCTTTGAGACTATGGAATCATCTTTTTCTCCTCAAATTTTTTCCACTAATTTTAACATCCATCAGTGCATCTTGTCTACAATAATTTTATAATACACATATAGGTACATAGATATATAGAGAACCAATGGTATAGTACCAGTCAGAAGCTTGGTAGACTCAAGACCTAGGAAGTGCTGATGCTACAGCTGAAATTTAAAGGTAGAAAAAAAAGTTAAATACTATTTACTTATTTAAAATTATTTTTTTTTATTTTTACAGAATGCATTTTGATTCACTGTACACAAATAAGGTACAGCTGTTCATTTCTCTGGTTGTACATGATGAAGATTCACAACATTGTGTAATCATACATGCACATAAGGTAATGATGTCTGTCTCATTCCACTATCTTTCCTTCCCCCACCCTTTCCCCTCCCCTCATTGCCCTATACACAATCCAAAGTTACTCCATTCTTATCTTACCCCCTCCCCCACTCCCCATTATATATCATCATCCACATATCACAGAAAACATTTGTCCTTTGGTTTTTTGGGGATTGGCTTATTTCACTTAGCACGATATTCTCCAACTCCATCCATTTTCCTGCAAATGCCATAATGTTAGAGCACTTTCAGTTTCACAGCAAAATTGAAGAGACACTACAGAAATTTCTCATATATTTTCTGCAACCAGACATGTACATAGCCTCTGGCATTATAAACATTGCTTTCCAGAAGGGTGCTTTTGTTACAACTGATGAACCTAAAATGAAATATCATCACCTGAACCCATAGTTTACATTAGGCTTCACTCTTGGTGTTATAGTTTTATGGGGTTGAACAAATGTATAAAGACACATATCCATTAATATGGTATCATTCAGAGTAGTTTCACTGCCCTAAAATTCTTCCCTCTTCTATCTATTCACCCACTTCCTACTAACCCCTGACAACCAGGGATAATTTTACTATCTCCATGTTTTTTCTTTTCCAGAATGTCATATAGTGGGAATCATATAGTATGTAGCCTTTTCAGATTGGTTTCTTTCCCTTAGATATATTAATTTAATTTTCCATCATGACTTTTCATGGCATGATAACTCATTTCTTTTTAGCACAGTTATATTCCATTGTCTGGATGTGTCACAGTTTATTTATTCATTCACCTACTGAAAGATATTTTGGTTTTGTCCAAGTTTGGGTAATTTTGAAGAAAGCTGTTATAAAACATCTGTGTGCAGAATTTTGTCTGAGCATATGTTTTCAACTTCTTTGAGTAAATACCAAGGAGTTCAATTGCTGGATTTTACATTAAGAGAATATTTAATTATGTAAGAACTTAGTCTTCCAAAGTGGCTGTACTACTTTTCATTCCTACCAGCAATAAATGGGAGTTTCTGTTGCTCCACATCCTTGCCAGAATTTGGTATGCTTTGTGTCCTGGATCTTGATCATTGTCAGTTACAAAGTGGTATATCATTGTTGTAATTTATATTTCCCCAACAACATAAGATGTGGAGAATCTTTTTATACGCATGTCTTCTTTAGTGTGGTCTCTGTTAGTCTTTGTTCCACTTTTTAGTTGGGTTATTTGTTTTCTTACTTTTGAGTTTTTGGTTTTGTTTTTTTTTTGTGTGTGTGTATGTGTTACTGGGGACTGAACCTAGAGGCACTTCGCCACTGAGAAATAAAAAGTCTTTTCTTAGAAATTAAGTTGCTGATGGTCTCACTAAGATTCTGAGGCTGACCTTGAATTGGAATCTTCCTGGCTCAGCCTCCCAAGTTGTTGAGACCTACAGGTGTGTGCCACCATGCTCTACCTTATTGTTGAGTTGTAAGAAGGTATTTTTGTATATTTTTATATCAATCCTTCATCATATGTCTTTAACATTTTTTTCCTGCCAATCCATTGCTTGTCTTTTCATTCTCTTGACAATGTATTTCATGGAGCAGAAATGTTTCATTTTAGTGATTTCCATCTTATCAATTTTTTTCTTTCATAGATTGTGCCTTTGGCTATGTACATTTTTGCTTTACTATGGTGTTTTAGTGGTGATTTTCTATTTCCCTATTTCTTTGTACATGTAATTGGCATTCTTACATAAGGATGAACTATCCCACTCTTCTTCCCAATTTTTGAATTATTTATATTAATATGGACATTGATATTTATTTACTCTATGGGTTATACTCCTATACTATCATTACATATTTCACTTCCCAAATTGTTCCATCTTTGGCCATTGAAAGTGCTTTCATTTTGGAACCCAGTTTTCCTTTGACATGTATCCATTCTTTGTGAGGACTTCCTTATTTTTGGTTACCACAAGATGTTCCAAAATCAACTTATGTTTTGTTAGCCCCAACACTGAAATCAATCATTTCTTTGAAGATTTCTGATTCCTTTCTATGGAAGCAAGATATGTAGAAACCAAGATTTGAGAAATAGGTATATTCATTGCTATTGGGGTGTCATTGCTCTTAGTTATTCTTGGCAGACAGAATTAGAAAACGTGTGCATATGTGTTGTCTGTTCTTATTGTTTCCTCTTTTTTAAATCAAGACCTTGGTCATTTGTCTCCTGTTTTTAAGAGTTATTTAGACAATAAATAAATGAGCTTTTTTTCTGTAGTAGTATATGTTTCATATATTTCTCCAGTTTGCCAGAAGTCTTTGACTTTCTCTATAGCATATTTCCATGCATTTTCAACTGTATGTGGTCAAATTCATAAATCTTTTCTTTTATTGGCTCTGATACATAGTTTAAAAGCTTTTCCTTTCCTTGAGGTGAAAGAGGAAATCACCTACTGTTTTTCTAATACTTGTAAGGTTTCATTTTTGATAATTGTATCCAAATCAAATTAAAGTATATTCATGTCTTTTGCATAAGATGGGAATAAAATTAAATTTCTTTTTTTCAATAGCTTCCTGGGTTTTTTAGAACTACTTATGCAAAAGTCCATTTTTATCCTGTATTTACCTTGGTGATTTGAGATAACACCTTTGTAATATATTACTGTTTTATTCAGTGTTTTGCTTTTTATCTTCATAAATGGAGAATGGATTTTGTTAAGGATTTTTTTTCAGCATCTATGGAGATAATCATATGAATTGTTTCCTTAAATTTATTAATGTAGAGTTTAAATGGATATCTTGTATGTGAAACCAACTTACATGCCTGGAGTAAGTTTCTCATAGTCATGTTGTTTTCATAATATGGTATTGGAATTTGTTTATTAATTTTATTTAGTATTTTTATCTTAAATTCATGGGTCATACTATTTGGTAGTTTAATTTCTTAATATTGTCATTATCTGATTTAGGCAACCATGTTATACTTGATTTATAAAAGCAGATAGAAAGTTTGCCTCCCTTTTCAGTTTTCAAGAATAATTTGTACCACATTGAGACAATCTGGTATTTGCAGGTTTGTAGACTTTCCTTATAAATATGTCTGGGCCTGACATTGTTTTTCATGTGAGGTAAGTCCTTAAAACTTTCTCAATTCCTTCTATGTAAATTGTTCTGCTTAAGTTTTCTAAGTTTTTTAGTACTGTGGATATTTCATCTAGATTTTCAAATGTATTTATGCATAGGTAAGAAAAGCCATATCTTTTTTTATTTAAATTTATTCTTTTTTCTCAATTCCTTCATATTATTATACTTTCTTATTTTCTTTTCTTTCTTTAGTTAGCTACCAATTTCACTGTTTTGGCAATTTCCAAGGAAAAATTCCCAATAATATTGATACATTAATTATTTCTACTCTTTTCCGATCTTTGCTTTATTAATTTTTAACTTTATTTTCTTCTTTGTTCATCTTTTTGATTTAGTTCTGGTTTTTCATAGTTTTAGGTTTTATTAAGTGAGGATTTTATTTATTTTCAACCTCACTTTTATTAATGAAAGTGAGTAGGGCAGTGAGTTACATAGTGCACTGTTTTGATGTATTCCACAGATTGGGATAGGTAGGTTTTTTAAACATTTTTGTTTAGTTGTAGATAGACACAATTGCTTTATTTTTATTTAGTTTTATGTAGTGGTGAAGATTGAATCCAGTGCCTCATATGTGCTAGGCAAGGACTCCACCACTGAGCCATAGCACCAGCCCCCTAGGTAGGGTTTTCAATATCATTATCTTCTCTTTTTAAAACTATTCTGTAATGTGAACTTATATTTTCTCCTACATCCCAGAGTTGTTTGTTTTTTTTTTTTAGTTGTAGAGAGACAAAATACCTTTATTTCATTTATTCATTTTATGTGGTGCTGAGGATGGAACCCAGTGCCTCACACATGCCAGGCAAGCACTCTACTATTAAGTCGCAATCCCAGCCTCCAGAGATGTTTAAAAGAAGGTTGTCTGATTTTCTATTTTTTTATTTAATGCCTATTTTTATTACACAGTGATTACATTATTGCTTGTAGTATACTTTCTTTATGGAAGTTATTGTTATTTCTTTATGTTCCAGTATTGATCAATATTCTGTCTGTGCTTTAGCTAATTGAGAAGAATGTGTATTTAATTCTATAATGAAATTCAGTATAAATATAACTATAAAATACAGTCCATTGATTATGTTGTTTACCTCTTTTTTCTCATTGTTTATATTTTATCCAAATAATCCTTTTTTTTTTTTTTTTTTTTTTTTACTGTGTGGTTTATTAACACCTTCCATTATTAGGGTCATCCCCTGTAGATTTTGCTTTATAATGGTGACTGTGTATTTTTGGTGCACAAATGGTCATAAACAATGCATGTGCATTGTGAATGGCTTTTAGCCCTACTTGGTATCCATATGTCTACAAGAAATTCACTTTAAATACAAACAGGTTAAATGCAAAAGGTTGAGAGAGATCTACTATGCAAACACTTACTAAAATGAAACTTCATTTAAAAGTAGATTTCAGAATATCATCAGAAACCATAAGACACTAATTTAAAAAATAACTATAAGTGAAAAGCAGAAAGATCAGTAGAGTGACTGGAAGGAACTGGGGAGGGAGCTGGAGAGGAGAAAGGGAAGTACTGGGGACTGAATTAGAACAAATTATATTACACACTGTTATAATTCTGTCAAAATAAATTCTATGGTCATGTATATCTAAAAATCACTAAAACGAAAATCATCAAACAGAAAAAGCAATATTACATGATAAAAGTTCAATTCTTTAGGAAGATAACATCTAATATGTATATGTACCTAGTAACAGAGCTTCAGAATACATGGGGCAAAAATACTCATCAATTTAAAAGGAGAAATACACAAATTCATATTATAATTGGTGAATTTAATTATCCCCTCTCAGGAATTGATAAGTCAAGTAGGCAAAAATCATAAAGTACATAGACAACATTAAAATCCTACCAACTTTACCTATATGATATTACTAGAATGCTCCAACGATGACAGAATATACATTCTTTCCAAGTGTGCATGCATTATTTACCATGATAGATCATTTCGGAGCCATAAAAAGCATATCAAATTCAAAAGGATAGAAATATTTCAAATATATTTTAATGCAATGGCAAATAAAATATAGAAATAAAACAAAAATATATCTGGAAAATACCCAAATGTTTGAAAAAATAAACAACATATTTTAAATAACTCATAGGTCAAAGATGCTGTCTCAGGAAATTAAAAATTATTTTGAACTGCATTAAAATAAGAGTACAGTGTAGCAAATCTATGGGATGTAGTTAATACAGTGCCCAGAGGGAAATTTATAATACCAAATATATATATTAGAAAAGAAGGAAGATCTAAAATCAGTAAACTGAGTTCCACTTTAAATAACTAGACAAAGAATAGCAAAGTAGACCCAAGAGAAGAAATATCAATTAAATTGGAAACAGAAACACAATACAGAAAATCAATAAAATCAAATATTTTTTTGAAAAAATTAATAAAATGAATGGATAAAACTCACCCCAAGAACAAACTAACAATAAAAAGTTTTCTACTGTTAACAATTAACATCCTTGAAATCTATTCTTGTATCAATGCCAGTATCTCTTCTGTCATTTATTTGCCCACTCTTCTTCTATCCAGCCCTTCATTTTTACCCTTTCCAAATGAGGTTGTTTTAGATCTAGTTTGTATATAGCTTTAAAGATGGACTTTGTGCGGTGACCTGAATTAAAGGCATTGTGGCCCACACCTGTAATCCCAGCAGCTCATGGGACAGAGGCAGGAGGATCAAAAGTTCAAAGCCAGCTTCAACAAAAGTGAGTCCCTAAGCAACTCAGTGAGACCCTGTCTCTAAATAAAATACAGAACAGCGCTGGGGATGTGGCTCAGTGGTCAAGTGCCCCTGAGTTCAATCCCTCTTACCCCTCCAAAAAAAATAAAGAAGAATTAAAACCAATGAGTGAAGCTTATACACATTTATTGATATGACTGTATGACTGAGTCCACAATATTATATCATTATATGTATCTTGCTATATTTTTTGTTTCTTTATATGATGCAGATTCTTTATTTTTTTATCTATTGCCTTCATAACAAGTGACCTTTCTCTTTTTCATTCATTTTCCTATTAATAAATTTTAAATGCATTATTTCTATTTTGTCATAATATATAATTTTTGTGCATTAATGTGTCACCTCATTCCTACCTTTTTGTAGCCTTACATTTTATATTTCAAACTTTTGTAAAAGTTTTCTAGTCATAACCTGATTGGATGAAGCATATTCTCTAACTTATTCCTCAAAACAAGCTGGTGAATACAGAATTCCTTATATTCTTGCATATTGAAATAGGGTTTCCTATAATCCTGTCACTTTGAAGGACAACATGGTCAGAAATATAATCCTTGCTTCATACTTACTTTCTTTCCTTGAGCTTTTAAAAAACCATACTCATCTTTGTTCTGCTTTGTATGTTGATTTATTAAAGCCTATGTCAGTCTAATTTTTTGTGGGTTAATTGATCTTTTTGCCTAGAGGCCTTGAGGATTTTATTTTTATTTTTGTAATCTAATAGTTTTACCAGGTCATGTCTTGGGGGTTGATCATTCTCTGTTAATTTCCCTAGGTGCCCATGGGTCAATTCAGGTCTTTTTCTATTTCTGGAAAGTTTATTTTGTTTTATAGTTATAAATAATATCTGTTTCACCTTCTTGCTTTTTCTTCTCCATGGTCTCCAATAATACAATTATTATTCCTTCTTTGCCTCTTTTCCATATCTACTACCTTCTCTATTACATTTTTACTTGTTTCTTTATAGCTCTTTTATTTTAGCTTCTTTTCCAAGACTTTTTCAATGTCAATGATTAAATTTTCATTTCAATAACCTCTTCTCTTTCCCTTGGGCTCCTTGTAATGTATTCTTCCTTCATGAGATAATTTTGGTTTTTTTTCCCATTTATTTTCAAAGTTCATTCACCTCTACTTATTCCTGCTTTTAGTTCATTCCTACTTTTAGTTTTTTTACATTGTGATTCATTAGTTTTTTTATAACTTTGAGAGATTGAATATACTTACTTTTCTTTCATGTGCTGAATTTTTAATATTTCATGAAACTTTTGAGGAGGGGGCCTAAATTAGTATGTATAACATTTTATTTCCTAATCTTCACCCATGGCTCTGTTAATTTCACTTTTATTCATACTTGTGGCATTGTCACATCTAACTTAATGCCACCTTGTTCTGTCAGTTTAGCAAGTTCCAGGTACTTTGAATGTGATGTTGGAAGATATAAGTGCTTGGATTTTGAGGTTCTCTTATTTTGCAGGGTCTGAAATCCAACCCTCTTTTCTTTTTCCTCTAAATTTATTCCTGTTTACTACTCAAACGTCAAGTTATTCTTTAACTTCCTTCTTGCCTGCCCACCCCATAAACTATATATTTTTAAGACTATCCCTTTGTCTCATGCCTGTCCTTATACATCATGCCTATCTGTTTAAATAGAACCTGACCTCTCTGAACCATATATAAGTTGACATTCTTTCCTTGGAGTTCATACTCTGATCTTCCAAGACACTTTCTTTTTGTATTTTCAGTCTTTGGGTGGACTTAGCCTTTCTGGCAATAAATTTAAAATAAAAGTAGTGCCTTTTCCTAGTTTCCCTGTTTTGTCCTTCCTGAAGTGTTTCTTGTTCTGCCTTTGCTTGCCTCAAAGTCTTATAGGAGGATAGGAAGGGTCAGGACCATGAGATAATAGACTTCCAGAATGAATTTTTCTTAGTTATTTTGAAGTTTGGGCTTTCTCTATCTTGGATATGTGTTAAGAGGATCACTTTCAGGAAGATTCCCTAGTTATGTTTCTCATTTTAATAGGCTATGTTAAGGGGCAGACAATTATCCTGCAACCATTTCTTTCAGCTTCCTGATATCTGTTTGTGTTTTTTTTTTAATTTTTAGTTGTAGATGGACATAATAACTTTGTTTTATTTATTTATTTAATTTTATGTGGTGCTGAGGATCAAACCCTAACCCTCACATGTGCTAGGGGTAAGCACTCTACCATCTGAGCTACAAATGCAGCCCTGCTTTGTTTTTTTTTTTTAAAGAGATTTAAGGATGCCTTAGACTTCCAACTTGCAATATACTAATTTTCTTCCCTTTTATGGAAAGTCATAAAAACGGAAAAGCTGCCATAATTCAATGGAGAATAAAATGTAAGAATTTAAATTTGAGTGGGATGATAACCATTAGCAATGGAGAATTCAAATTTTGGATATCAAAATGATATCTAATGAAAAGTTCTACTCTCCTACTCCTCCTTCAATTATGCTTTATTAAAACAATTGACAATTCAAGGGACAGAAGTCATGGATATTCACAAGGAAAAATGTCTTCCACCTTTATAAAACTGTCATGTAATCTTGTGTTATACATTCATTGGAAATGTTTTTTGGCTGAAAGTAACTAATATCTAATTAATATTGTTTGAAACTACTGGATATTTACTGTTAAGATAAAATAAGCATGAAGTAAGCATAGTTGAGCAGATGTTTTTATTATATCCTCAGGAATTCAGGCTCTTTTCATGTCCCTACTTATACTCAAAAGTATTCTTGTTTGCTTTTGTTTTTGCTTTTGGTGATGGTGGTGAGGTCTTACCACATGATGGTCATAAAAAAGGCTGTGGTAGCTTCAGACATTTTGTATACATTTTAGCAGGAAGAATGAAAAGGAGAAAATGCATGTGCCCTGCTATCAGGAAACCATTAGGAGGTTCTCAAGTCTCCAACAGATTTTGGTAAAACCTAGGTATAAGTACTTAGCTTTTAACTATTTATAGATGGAAGTGGAGAGGAAACTTGAAAATGGCTGTTAAATTTGCCAGTGCCATCAAATATTTTCCAAGGGCTCCAAAATAGTTTCCACTAGAATTTCTAGAAATGACATCCAAGGATATCTCAATTGCAAGTGCTTCCAAAATAACAGCAGTTGTTATTGACACTTTACTTACTCCAATCAAGATAATGAAGTTTCCCAAGGGTTTCTCTTTCTGACCAGTTTGTGTTATGCTTAATTTGGCTTAAGGAAAGGGTACAAAGCCACATTCACATGCATGGGTGTTTGAAAAGAACCATGGGGTGTTCAGTGGAAGTGTTGGGAGTTTTCACTTAAGGTACAACCTACATAACAGCAGTGCTCTGCTGCTTGCTCAATGCTTAGGGACATTAACATTGTCTGACCTGAGTGATTAAGAGACTAAGAATGTCACTGTGACATTGTATCACTGAAAAAGAAATGAGTACAGAAAATGACTTGGTTCTTTCTTGAGTGTCACCAATTGATATTACCCAGAGCACACTCTGCATATTCAAGGCACTGAAAAACTGTTGTTTTTCAAAATAAAGGAATTTAGATGGGGAACAACAGTGCATCAAAATAGAATTTAGAAGCTCACAGAAACCAAACTACTTTTCATAAATTCCTAATAGAAAAATTGGTATGGAAACTGATTTAGGCATAACCAGTAACATATAATACTTCCTAATCTTCCCACTATTCATTCTAATGTGAACCATCTCCTTATTTATCTATTTTGACTTCAGCGTAAACCATGCCAGCTGGCATCCTAGTGGAATATAAACATTCTATAGTTATTAAACAACAACAAATCTTATATTACTCATGACATAAAGATAAACAACCAGTGGTTCCTTCATTGTCTTAGGAGAATAGTAATATCCTTTCTCAATAAGAATCCAGAACAATTCTCTGGCATTATATGGTTTGTAAAATTCTTGCATTTGATCATCACAAGAAAACAGGAGGTATATTACTGTTCTTACTTTACAAATGAGAAACATGGACTCAGAAAGGGGAAGTGGCTTCTCCAAAGTTCCCTGGCTTCTCGCAGAAAGTAGCAGGGCTTAGCCCCAGTCTTCTGGAGCCGTCATCTATTGTTCTTTCCACCATTTCAGGCTGTTTCCTGGACTACAAAGTAATCCAGGTTTCTGAAATGATGTGTTCTGGCTAGTTTAAACTCCTGTTGTGTTAAATAAACTTGGAGTCTCAAATCTGTAATCTACTTGTACCACTATCTCAAAGGAATTAACCCAACTTCAAATGCCTTGGCCCACTGTTCTTATCAGTAAAGAAGATATTTTGTCATTCTTTCGCTAGTTATCATTCTTTTCTAGTTGGACATAAACTTCACTTGTGCATGATGAAAAGAAACAGCAGATTTATCAACAGCACAATTATAACACTACTTACCTTAAAAGTAAGATAAACAGATAATGAAAAATGCTCTGATATTTCAGTTATGTGGTCATATAACATTATATGAAACCAAGATAGGAAAAACACTCCACAGTTCAATTTTCTTTATCCTTCTTAGTAATACAAAGGCTATTGTACATGAGTGAGAATTCTTTTTTATGAACTACTAAAACAGACCCTGAGTCAAGAAATAAGAATGAATTCAACCAAAGTTTACAACAACATTAAGTTCCAAGTTTATCTAGGATGAACATGACCTTATTTTGTTTAAATGTGCATAATTTTACAAAACTTGATGCCTAATGTCTGAGAAAACTTCTTTTGTTACTGAAGGAGTTACTTGGATAATACATGGCACTTTCTTATCAGTATTTTTCTCAAATACACAGATTCACTTTCCTATTTAAAAAAAAAGTCTGAGAAAAGGCATTTGAAATTTTCACAGATATCTGAAGAATGGTTTTCTAGGTTCACCATAGTTTTCTTGGTTCACTGTGACCAATTGTTCAGGGGCATATGATTCTGTACTGAGAAGCTCTCTTGCTGTGCACTCTAGAATATAAATTTTCCTTAATTTCACTCCAAATCTTTGTACACAACAGTCATATCATTTAAAAATAGTGAAAATAATGAGTAGCATAGGAAAAATAAGAAAATCCAGGTCAACTTTTCTATCCTGTGGCCTCTTCTCATAATTTCTACTGTCTTGCAAAACTAGCCTCTTATTTGCACTGTTTCAACATCAGCTGAGTAATTTTTGTAACAGCTTTATATGGAAGATGTACTTGCTGCTTGGCTTATGTCTGTTCATGTGTGCATAATTCAATATTGAGTGGAAATTACAAGGCAATTTCCAAAAACCCATAAAGAGGAGAGGCAGTATACAGGTAATCTAAGATGTCCCCAAACACTGTTATTTCTGTTTGGCTTTGGAATTGTGCTGCATCTTAACTTAGAATATTTTGTCTCTTAATTTAGCCTTTTTCAAACTTTGTTTTACATTTTGCACTGTCCCCAGCAAATGAACTTGTAAAAAATTCCAGTCAGTGAAGGGGGTTGGACTGGGAAAAGGTTGAATGGAGTTGTGCGAAGTTGATAGAAGCCTGAAAAATTGAATGCAAACAATTCAGAAAAAGAAAATGGAGCATATGGATAACCAGAAGTTGACTCTATTATACTATAATTCTGAAGGTAACAAGTATGCCTGCTTTGTCTCCTTCCTTCATATCTGTGGGTAGAGTTTAATATTCTACAGAAAACACAAAACAACATTTCTCTGTGCATCTCAAGCCTTTGTTGCATTCTTTTGCCTGTGATCATCTTTTCTAAAAATGACATACCCTACTAAGAAGCAAAGTGAAACGAAAAAGTATCAAGAAAAACTGTAATATTGGCATTAAGTAACGAAAGCATTCAAATGAGATACTGCTTAAAAGAAAGTCAGTAAAGATTTAAACAAGTGCAGCCAGAATTTCAAACATATACAGGAAATAAGATTCAGTATTCTTTGTGTAAGGAAGAGATTTTTATAAATAAAAGCATATCATATGTATGTGTGATCCTGCGAAGTGTTTAAATCCTATGGCTTAGCTGGTTGTTAAGCTTAGTGAAAATAAGGCAAATGCAACTCCTATAAAAGCTCCACAACCAAATTTCACTATAATGTGCCCTCCAACACTTGCACTGCACCTCCTGGGGTTCATTTTAGCATAGCCTCTAATTAGCAGGGTGGGTATTGGAGCTGACATTCCCTTTGTTTCCAGATCAGAGTATTAGCTTGATATATCTTCTGTCCAATCCTGGACCTCTTTTAATTAAATTTCCATATGTTTTAATATGAAAAATTATCAGCAAAAGATAGATTCAAGAAGTTCCAATGTTAAAGGTGAGAAATTGCCTATAAAGACATAAATCAATTAGAAGAGTCTGTTTGACTCAGAAGGCGGCACAGGGTTTAGCTGCCAAAACAATTCCAAGCTTAAGGGTTTAAAGTATCTTTGTTCCAATGACACAACAATCTTTGGATTAAGCCTTCTTTCAGAAACAGTATTCAAGATGTTCCTGGAGATTTCTTGTCACTGAGGGTCTGATGCCTGACATATTTATTTCATACAGTAAGAAATAACACCATGTGAAAAGAGCTCAAATGAGTGTTATCTATCTCCTTTCCTGGCAATGAAATGACTCTGCCTTGTTTTTTTCTGGGAAACTCGCCAGGTGAGTGTTGAAGGGCTCACAGGCCTGAGGTGATTGCCCTGGCTGGGAAGTTTATTCTGGCACATGGAAAGGGCCTACTCAAGGTCTGGGCAGAGAAGGTATATGCTGTAATTTACATTATTTGATGGAGATTGATTTAGTCCTGCTTTACTGAGATCTAGACTTTCACGTTTTCTCCAAGATATTGGCTAGCAAAGTGACTTTGTGGGAAAATCAGGCATGGCCATTGGACACTGAGAGCTTGTTGCAGTTCTATCTCTGTCACTTGCTAGCCTTGTGACCTTAGGTAACTTAAACTTCCTCAGTTTCACATTCCCCATCTATAAAGTGAATATAATATTAACTACTACAAAGTGTGGTTGTGATTTTTAAAAGAGTCAAATGTGTTTCAGGTGTGACTCTCAGGCCTCAAATATAAGCGTGTAAAATGCAAGACTTCTTTTTTTAAAAATTGACTTATTCTTTTTCTTCTGGTCCCCATTTTGGAAGGTAGCAGATGCAAAGTTGGGGGCTGTCTTTCCTCACCACTGGGATTTTGGGGTCAAGTATATCTGATCATCAACACACACCTTCCTTTCATGCAGTCATGCTTTCATAGTCTGCTTGGTGCTGCTATGACAGAATACTTGAGACAATGATTTATAAAGAAAATAAGCTTATTCTCTCACAGTTCTTGAGGCTGGAAAATCCAAGACGAAGGTACCAGCACATACTCTACCCCTGAGGTATAGCCCTAGTCCTGAACTTATCCTCTAAGAATGGCACTGATTTCACTCATGAGGACAGAGCTCTCAGCCTGATCACTTCTCGAAGATTCTGTCTCTTCATACTATCACAATGGACATGAAATATCTACGTGGAATTTAGACGGGACAAAAATTCAAACCATGGCACATCCACACAGGCTGCTATCTTCTGTGCTTCACTCTTCACTGTGGCCCCTCTCCCCACCCTGATTCTTTCTCAGCTCTGAGCTCTACCTACAGTGCATAGCAAAACATCCAGTCTTCCTTGTTGTTCTGGGGTGAGGAGACTGTGAGGTTGCCTTGAAATCTTTAGCCTGGTGATTCTAGTATCCATTCCTAATCTTTTGCTCATGAGCCATCCTGGGCTTTGAGGGAGATCTCTATTAAACTCTCTATTCCCCAGTTCACCACCTACAATGTACAATACAAGGGACATCTGTCTTTGGAACCTAGAACCTGTCTGCAGTTCCCATAATCCTACCCTCCATCTGTCCCCAACCTCAAGCTACAGGGATCCAGTTTTCAGGGATGTATACTCTTGCTTTCCCCTCACTTAATACTATGACAATAACATTTATATAATGGTTGTTATTATCACTGATGAGGCATTGGTCACTTTACAAATTTAATCCTCAGAATAACCCAGTGAGATTAGTACTACTGTAGTACTACTGTTATCACTATCTTGAAGATGGGGAAACTGAGGCACCAAGAGGTGAAGGGCCCTACCCATGGTCACCCTATTATCATGTGGAATATTTGCAATTTGCATGAATGTGGCCTGACTACAATGGTCATGCTCTGATGTTGACAGCATGCTGGTCGTTGGAGAGCATGTATTGAGGGAGCTGCTGAGGGGGCTGATTTAGGTTGATCTCATGCCTAAACCTCTGCATTTGAAATGCAGAAGTCATGACTTTGACTGTCACTTCCTTTCATTTCTGTGATAGCATCCTTGGTCTGAGATATTGAAAAGGACAGAAAGTACAGTGTAATATGTATGCCTTGGTGGTGGGCACACAACAAATTATAGTTTACAGTCAGTATTCTGCTATAATTTTCAGGCTAGATAGAGTAAAAACTCATTAAATGTTAGTTCCCTTTCCTTTTTTTCAAATATTGTTTCATAGAGTTTATACTCAGAACAAAAACCTGTTCCACACAAAACTAACTCAATTCTATACAATTATTTAATGAGAAGAGTCTACCTTCATTACATGTTTATCTTTCAATTAAAGAATGCATTGAGCCCTTGTCCCAATCGCCACTCCTTAACATTTTATCAGAAAACTGGGGAATACTTGTGAAAGGAGGGCAAGTTATATCAAAGACTTATGTTTGGCCTTTCTCATTCCAGTCAGCTGGGTAGATCACCAGAGACACAAGCAAGAGGCCCCACATGTAGGGGTCCTTAAAAATAGGAGTTGATTGATTTTGAGATGTGCAGAAGGAGAGAAGTTATCAAATGAGGAAATTGTCACTGTGATATGCTTGACTGGATGGTCACATTTGGCCAAGCATGTAAATTCTGTTCTCCGTATGGCTCAGGGTTCATTCCTCCTCTTCAAATGCTCAGGTTCAGTGCCCTTCACTTCTTAAAACAGTCCCAGAAGGGCAATTAGATTTTTAGCAATTGTTTTTTTTTTTTTCATGCAGACAGTGTCGTGCATACATTATACATAACAAATGAGGGGTTGAGAGGCTGCAATCCCATATTTTACAGCTCTCTAGTTTGGTGATTTTGTTAAATGCTATAGATGACTGATTAGTGTGTTCTCAGGTCCTAGATGAATTGATGATGGTAAAATATTGGCATGTTGGAGAGTTCAGCCATTTTCTCACAGCTTAGGAAAAGTGATGACTTTTAGAGCTTCAGAGAGGAACAGAATGCTACAAGCAGCTAGAAATGCAGACACACACCTCTGCCAACTCCCCATTACAATTCTCTGTCTCTCAAATGGAGATTTAATGCAGTGCCAAAATGTGTCATCTGCTGTTGCATTTTTGTAATGTGGACAAATGTCGACAAAATTCATGTGGAGGCTCAAAAACTATTTATGAATTAAAATTAAATGTAAGTTTTACTGTGGGTAGAAGACTTAATTGCTAAGACTGGATTTATGCTGTTAACGAAACAGCATAACTTCCTTCCCACAATCACAAATCAAAAAGGAGAAAAAGGAAACTGCCCTTTTGGAGAAGTCTTTGTAGTAGGCCCTGTGCTAGGAACTTTATGCCTATAGTGTTGGTGGGTGTCATATATCAGAGCTGATCAAAGCAAATGTGATGATCTGGGGACTGCCTATCTGGAAGTAGTTATTACATTTCAATCCATCTAACCAACCTATTCACAATTTTGACAGGCACAAACAACTTGGATTTTTTTCTTTAACATGTGTCTGTGCCTTACCATGTTATCCAGGATCAGTCTCTGTCCCTTCTGATCCACATAATTTAGACTCTTATCCAAGAAGCAGGGGAAACCAAAATCTTCCTATATTCAGCTGCTCCAAATTGGACTGTTATCACTACACTGAGTAGTATGCCAAAAACTGTTATATACTTCAAATTCCTACTGATTGGCTATCCAGTACTCATGACTTACAGTTACATTTTAATATCAAATTGTCCCATATGCATGTGTGTAATTTCAGTTAAGTGAATTAAGTACAATAGGGACGGTATTTAATTTATTCACTGTCAATGGCTGCCACTCCAAAGTATCAGCTGCACAGATAACAAACACTTCCTCTCCACAGGAACAATTTGGTTTGATGAATAAAGTAACAACTCTTCAAAAGTTGTTTAGAGACAGTGGTCTTATAGCAACATGAGAAGATTACAGGTTGAAAGCCCAGAATTTTGTTCCAAGAATTGAGCCCTGCAATTGATCGTGTCAGGTATAAATAGTCAACCATTGAGGAACACTTGATACCAAGAAACATTGCAGGATCAAAAGTACTAACAGTAATAGATAATTAGTAACAGATCAAGTATTGATTGTCAATTTTGATTTCATCTCCTATGGACTCCCTATGTTCACAACAGCCAATTCTAATATTTTCTCAAGTTGTCAAATCTACATATCCTCCTCAATTGACAACCTTACACCCTAATTTACTGACAAGAGCTTCCTCAAGTTTAATACCCATTCCAGAATTCCTCTCTCTTACCCATATTTTCCACCACAACACTTTCCAAAATCTTCCTTTCCTCCAACTCTATTCCCTCATTGCCTACTTACTCCTTAACTCTCTTATCACAGTTTATGTTCTTAACATGCTATTTGATCTTCTCAATTGCACATCACCCTTGACATAGCCTGATCCAGTGTGCTTTTCCTGATTAGTCTATGACATATATTAATGTTCACATATCCTTCTAGAATGTCTCTCTTCCCTAAAATCAGGCAATTCAATTTTAATAGGTTCTCTTCTTAACTCTCTGAGGACACCTTCTTTTTCTTCACTACTTCCTCCTCTAAGAATTTGTACTGCCACCATTTTTTCTCTTTAGAAGCAGGGTTTCTAATTTTAGGAAGAAATGGACAAACTTTAGAGGGTTCCAGGAAACCTATATAAAAACATACCAAATTGCATTTGTTTGTGCATCTTTATATTTCATTTAGGGGAACTTTCATTAGATTTCAACGGTGTCCACACCCATAGAGGAAATGTTAAGGACCCCTGCTCCCAGACTCTTTTCTTGAGCAATTTCATCAACTCCAAGGCTGAGTTTATTGTCTACCAAATCTCTATCTTCCACCTGACCACCTCCTAGGTGCTGCCCCAAACTATGTATGTATATTTGCCAAATATCTTAGTTATAGCTCCTGAATACATCTCTCTTTCATGACATTTTGCTATCTGATACAGCAAATACATATTCTAAATATGTTCTATGAAGCTTTTCTTATATTCTCCCACTGAAAACAGTATTTCTTTTCTTTGAATTGCTTTAGTATTTCTGTTACTCATTTTCTACATGCATCTTGACTTAAAGGCATGTTGGGTGCAAAGATATTAATTCTTTTGCCAGATAATAAGCACTTTGAGGACAGGGACAGAGTTTATTCATCTCTATATCCTTAATAGGTTTTGGCCAACTTCCTGACAATAACAATAATAAATGTTTATTAACAATCATAAATGTTGGTTGAATGAATAAATGGGTAATTTCATAATAAACCCACTTTGATTGTTCAGTTAATTTGAAAAAAAATGTGACAGATAATTGACCATGGGTCATGCTGTTCATAATTGCAATGTTTTTCTTTTTCAAGCCAAATATTAATTATCTAAGCTAGTCATGCTGCTTCTTAATGACTTTTAAACCTGTACTACTATGAATACAAGACTGCATGAATTTTTAACAATCTCCAAGTAGTTCATAATTAAACACAAAGTGATTCAACTCACTGAGTCAATCAATTCCTTTGTTTATAGCTTAGTTTTCAGCCCTGTAGAGATAACCAGAACAAAAATAACAACAACCAAAAGCTAACCAAACCACACAAAGTCTGTGGATCAAAAAATATTGTGAGACTAGTAATGAAAGGGAAAAGTGTCAGTAGCCACTCAATTTAATCAATACACTAACTCATCTACCCACATATTCTAGATGAATCATAGGTCTTTTAGTTTCAAAGTTTATGACTCATGTCTCTTGATCTTTGTGGACCTAATCACAAAAACTAAACATCAGAGGAAAACTAAATGATCCAAACTCAATCTTTTAGCAGTGGAAGAAAAAAAAAGATTTTCTGAATTAGAAGTCATCTTCTTTAGAGGCTTAGCAATTTCCAACTGAATTCTCCAGTTACAAATGACCAAAACCATCTGTACATAAGAGATCAGTTTGTAACCTGTTTCTGCTTTTCTCACCAACCACACTGCAGTTTTTTTTTGAAATCAAAATGATGTTGCCATATATTAAAAAGTGATTCTCTTCATCATGGAGTTTTAAAAGTATTTTGTTTATCAAATATCACCATTTGAGAAGATGATGCATTTAAAGAGTAACTGTGGAGAAAATAGATAGAATACCTGGTTATCCAAATGAAAATTTCCCCTGTATTGTATCTTAGTTCAGTGCTCTGGACAATTCATTGCTAATGCAATTGAAATCTCACTAGTTAGGCTAACAAACTCAAAAGTCTATGTAGCAGGAAGTATGTTTTGTAAGAATTGAGCTCCATGAACTCTGGGGAGGCAGTAAGGTATGGTGTGACTAAAAACATGGTGCTTAAATTTAGACTGATGTAGATGTTAATCCTAACATGCTTTCAATTTATTTATTTATTTATTTATTTATTTATTTATTTATTTATTTATTTATTTCTCTCCTCTCTTTCTCTTTCTACTGGTGATTGAACCTAGGGGTGCTTTAACACTGAGTTACATCCCCAGTCTCTTTTATTTTATTTTACTTTTTTAATTTTGTGACATGGTCTTGCTCTGTTGCTTAGGGCCTTGCTAAGTTGCTGAGGCTAGCTTTGAACTTGTGATCTTCCAGTCTCAGCCTTCTGAGCCACTGGGATTACAGGTGTGCACCACCATGCCCGGCAGCTCCTGCTGATCTTTTTGGTAAGTGTTCTTTGATCTAATTCTAATCTCCAACTAGACCTCCATTGAAATTTCCTAACCACATCTCTAACCAAAGCCCTTGACCCCAGGAGATGAAGGGACATGCATAAACAGAAGCATAGGAGATCTAGTACAAGTCTTCCAAAAGTATTTTCTGTAGAATGCTAACCACACCTGATTTTGTACAAGAAAACAGGATTTTTCTGGTCAAATACGTTTGGAAAGTTTGGAAATTTTTGCATACTATTTGCCTCCTGGATATTTATAGTGCACCTTAGTATTTAGAAACTTCCACTAATTCAATGCTATAGAAAACTTGAACTCTGTTAGCAGGAAGACAATTTTGGGCAATGCCAGTATAACTCATTCTTCACATCCACTGCAGTCATTTAGAAGATACAATCATGAACATTGCCAAACACTATGGCAATGGGAAAAATAAGCTCTGGAGGGTGTAACATTGAAAGTTAAGTGCTCATCCAGAAGCGATACGTGTCATTTTCACTAACCACTCATTCATGAGTACCAGTCTCCAGCTCCACACAATCATAAAGAAGCCAGGAAATGTCATTATAGCACTGCATAGGATGGGGAGTCAGGTAGAAACATTTAATGAACTGCATTAATGACAATCCCACTGAACCTTAATATGCATATCTGTAAAATTGGGGAGGAAAATAACCCCCTATAAAGATGAAATGAAATGAAAAGTCTTTGTAAAGTGAAAAATGTTCTAAACATGGAAATAATAATTACCAAGATAGCTTATTTGGCTTCTGCTCTTGTGTGACCAGAATCAGAGGTGCAAATGAACTGTATGGAAATATAAGTACCTGGGTAATGTCAATTACAACTGAATTAAGAAGGATGGGATCCAAATAATACAAAACTATAAATAATGATCAAATATATATCACTGAACAAAATTATCTAAGAAAAACAAGAAAAAATAATTTTCTAGACAATGGTGAGTTTCCATCTATTGTCTCCAAAACACCACATATTTAAAATGAATATATCTGAGTTAATAATATTTTGCCATAATTGTTCATTGAATTAAATCACCACAGAAATTCTTTTTATTCAGGAACATGATCTCTGTAGACATTTTCTCCTCAGATTCTAGATGCTGCTTCCATTTACAAAGAAGATATTAGCTGTCATCTACCCTTCTTTTTCTCCCATGTAGAAATCATACAACAAAAACCTTTCAAGAGGAAATAGAGTTATGCTGCCTAATTCTTCACACATTAGAGCAGATTTCAATAGTCTGGATTCAGGAAATGCAATGGTCCAGTTCCATTTGTCATTATTCATTTCCCCCCTAAAATACATGATCTGAATCTACTTAAAAATGACAAGTATTTAAGTTGTAATTCTTACTAAAAATACTAATTATGCTATATTATACATGTATCACAAAAAAAGCAGAATACATTTTCTTTAAAAATTTGAAAAATTCTCCTTACAATCATGTTTTTTGTATTAACATGGGCACATCTAGATTTTTTGTTTGTTTGTTTGTTTAATGATGCCTTAAATGTTCTAATTGAAATGGATACTACTGATGTTCTTGGGTCATTAAGGGGCTATTGATGCCTACATGGACAGTATTATGGATTTTAAATCTGGAAAAGACCTTAACCATGCTCATTAACAATCACAGGTTGGTGTCCAAACAACTGCAAGGATAGTGGGAAGAAATCTATGTGGTGCAGAATCAAAGATGGAGAAGAGATGAATAAAGTAACATCAATGACAATACCTTTCCCACTTCAAAATGTGAAAAGTAGCAACAGAATACTCTGAGAATCATGATTCGAATGAGACTTCATAGGATAGCTTTTTTTAAAAAAATTATAGATGGACAGCATACCTTGATTTCTTTATTTATGTGGTTCTGAGGATCAAACCCACTGCCTCACACAGGCTATGCAAGGGCTCTGCCACTGAGCTTCAGCCCCAGCCCCTTCATAGGATAGCTTTTATGGTAACAACTTATCCTATCTCATAATAGCATAAGTTGCCTGGTAGATAGGTTAATGTTACAACAAAGGTTAAGTCCACAAGTTTACTATCCCCCTGACATTAAAATGCAATCACATCCAAGAAAAAAACCTCAATTATATGTATTATAAAATACACAGCACCCTACCAATTTAAAAAAAATCTGAAAGTCACATATAATTATTACATACATAAACAAGAAGAAAAATACTACATATAATAAGGAGAAAAGTTAATCAATTTAATCTAACCCAAAATTAGCACAAATGATAGAATTATTAGATAAGGACATTAAGACTGTATTACATATGTTCAAGAAAGTAAAGAACATGTCAATAATAGTAGATCCAGAAATGATCAGATTGAACTTCAAGAAATGAAAATGTTGATGTCTGAAATGAAATATACCCTGGATTCACATTAACAACAAATTCCACATTGCATGAGAAAGATTAAGAAATTGGTTAGACCTAGGAATAGGAAATATTCAAAATGAAATACAGGGAGGAGGAATCAATAAAACAAAATAAGATAAATAGGGCATCAGTGAGCTGTGGGACACCCTTTGAGCTTGCCAATATATGTGTAACTGAAGTTCCCAAAGGAGACAAGAGAGGGGGAAGGAATATATTTGATAAGAAAATAGACAAATGATTTCTAATTTTGATGAAAAGTACAAAACAACAAATTGAAGAAAGAGGTTGTTTAATAATCCAAATAAGAGTTAATTGTGGTTTAAAATGGGGTAGTTACAGTGGAAATAATTAGAATTGGTCAGATTTGGGGCATGCTTTTAGGGTGAAACCCAAAGGATTTCTTTGTAGTCTGAATTTAGAGTGTAAAAAGCCTGAAGAATCATTCCAAGGTTTTGGCCTCACAAACTGGAAGGCTCATATGTGGTAAATTACTTTCATTTGAAAGGGACATAGTTGGAATAGAAACCATCAGCTCAAACATGAGCCAACAATTTCTCAACTTTCTGATTTAGAAATACGTTTCCGCATTAGTTTTTCCCAGTAGTCTTTAGTATCCAAAGAAAACACAAATAGATAAGATTGAAATTACTCATATTGTCTTTCTAGGTATATGTCAAGCTCAAACTTATAAAAAGTAGTTCTTTAAGGAGATCACTAGGACCTCTTCATCTAAGTAAGCTCTTCTTCATCTGAGTAGGCTCCTAGCCCACTTTCATACAGCACAGATTCTCATCAGAGACACAGTTATCTAAATGTCCAAATGTTGTGGTTTGTCCCTTCATAATTATAACTCCATTCTTAGAAACAGAGAGAACAACAGTATGCTTTGTGCATTTCAGCTGCCAGCAGTTTACCAGCACAGTAGCATCTAGGGTTTCTTTTGCTTCTCCCCATTGGCTATGGTAGAATGATTTCCCAGCATCATTTGCAATCCTGAAATATTCTATGCTTCCAGGTCTTGCCTGAATGTGTCCAGGAACTCATGTGTCACCTGCCAGAGCAGCAGGAACAGAAGAATGACAGGGGTGACTTTTTAGATGAATTGACTTCACAAATAGAATTTAAGTACAATGGAGTGTAGAAAAATTAAGCATTGTGATATTTCATCAAAAGTACATTTATAAATGAAAAACATAACTATAATATTTCTTATCATTAAGATAAAGGCAGAAAATAGTAACAATGATGTTTTCACTAATTAAATGAAAAACAACTTTTGGTATAAAGAACCATAATTTTGGTATTTGGAAACTTCCCTACTGAGTTGGATTCAGGACCTGTGCTTTGAAAATTTTTCCTAGAATTTCAGGGTTAACACACCAGAAGGGTGACATTTCATACATTCCCCTCAGTGCTTTGTATTCTACTCTATAGCAAATGTGGGTTGGTATGCAGTGAGATGCTGTAAGAGCTAAGTGTTGCAAATATGAATTTAAGATACTTCTTTTTTTAATAATAAAAATAAGTTTTAATCAACTATGCTAAAGGAAATATATTTTCTTTTCATTCTGTCTATAGAAAATAATTTTTTGTTATATAAAGAGGAAAACAAAATATATTCAATAGAAATGTAAGGAATAAAGATACAAAGTGTGTCATGCAGCTAAGTCATGAAAACATGTGATTATTTTTCTAGATTCTATGATTCTTGATGCAATAAATTTCCTGAAGACCACTAAGTCACTGTGTCAGAAAGTGTATTATTTGTTCAGGAGCAGGATATAGGGGAAGATGGTAAAGAGAATTTGGAAGAGGCAGTAGAAAAGGCTGATCAGAATTCTCACATTACCCAGTTTCATATGCTAGTGAGCAAAATAGGCACACGAACATAGGAGATAAACTGATTTGTACCTGAGGTTCTTCACAGGATATTGTCATAGTCACCCAGGGGTAGTCCAGCTCACTGAACATTTGCTCAGAAGTGTGGAAGTCAACCTTCACATTTTGACATTTTAGGATGTAGACAGTGTGCAACAGAAGCCTTTCTATCACTGGATGTGTCTACTGCCTCAAACTCTTATAATTGCCCAATTCTGCTCTGAAGAGGCTTGTAGGTCATTCCTGCCAAGAAGATAGTCAGAAAATAGACATGGGTCCATTGCCTTTGGTGAAGGGAATCATTTAGACTCTGAAATGAAATTTTTCTTGGGTCTGAAAAAGTTTCATGATCATACTCAGGTTATATTTCACTTTAATGCTCTGTTTGCATGCTTCACAGCTTCCTAGTTCTACTAAAAGCAGAAGTGCCAAAATATTTTAATGAAGTTTCTTCTTATGACACCAAAAGCCCAGGTGTTAACTGTCAACAACATGGCAGGAAGAGGATGCAAACATTCCTAGGAGAATGACTTTCCCTCAAGGAGCAGTTGTATGATCAGGCCACAACCTTCGGTCCACCTTTCTCTATGCTGTTCTCTGGATTTATGGGGAAGAATCATTTGGGATTCTAATGCATTCTGTTGGCAAGGACACATTGATTTTCAATTAGTATGCTAAGAAAACCAAATTGTACAGTTATGTTCCATCCATAACAGAGCCACAAGTAACAACACTCTTTGTTTCTTGTTATTCACAAAATGGGTGAGCTTCTCTTTAAGAGCAGGTCACTGTTACTTTCCTGACCTTCTGCAGAAGCTGTGTGTTCACTCACCAAACTATCAGGTATTCACCTAAAATTAATTTGAGAATAGAATTGTTAAATCAGGGGCTATAACTATTTGGGGTTCTATAAAATGATTGGAATTCTCTTTCACTTGTTAATGACTTCATTGTTAATAATTAACCCCATCCTCCTCCTCCTGAATTGGAAACTGAAGATATTAAAAAGGATATAAGGAAGTCATTTCTAGGTTTATCTCAGAGTAAGAAAATGCAGTTTCTACCTAATTTTCATCATCAGTGGCCAATGGGAACAGGAAATGAGGTACAGAGTTTCCAGGGGAGAAAGAGTTTGGCACATTCAAGGAACAAGGAATCTGGCAACCTCCTGGTTCAGTGTTTATCAGCAGCTGAGGCACAAGATAGATACCATGTCTAGCTCATAAAGAGCTTTGTAGCCCACATAAGAAATGTGAGCTTTTCTGAAGAGTACAGAGGGAAGCACTAACAGGTTTAAGAAAGTTGTATGGTTATGTTTGGGATTTTATGCTAGAGTATCAGGGATGGCTTGAAGGTGTCAGACTGGATCAGGAATGGTAGGGTGTGGTAGTTACATGAATAATAATGGAAGCCTGAATCACTGCAGCAAGAGTGGAACTGTGTTCATTCATCTAAGAAATGCTATAAGTGAAATAAGCCAGTCCCAACAAACCAAAGGTCAAATTTTTCTCTGATATGTGGATGATAACCCACAAAAAGGGAGATTGAGGAAGGGAAAATAGAAGTTCATTGGATTAGACAAAGGAAAATGAAGGGAAGGGAGGATGATGGGAAAAGGAAAGACAGTAGAACTAATTGAACACAACTTTACTATGTTCATATATGAATACATGTTCAGTATAACTCCACATCATTACAAACACAAGAATGAGAAGTTATCTCCATGTATGTATAAAATGTCAAACTACATTCTACTGTCATGTACATATAAGCAGAACAAATTTAAAAAGTGAAACGCTATTGCTTTTCCATTGTGCACTAGGTACTTTTGTACAAGAGAGAAAATGCTAAAACATGCATTTTGGTGGAGGAGAAAAGTGGATGACTACGCCTTTTTATATATCATGAATTGAGTTTGACTTCTGTATGCAACTCAACCTCTCCCACTGGAGTATGAGAATTTGAGATTGGAAGCCATGTCTTATTTATTTTAACAGCTGCTGATGCTACTTACAATACTTGTTGAACATAGCACATGTCAATTAAGTTAGCTGTGAGGCTGTGCTTCATGCTATTATGAGAATTAATGAAATCAACTCTATAATATGCCAGAAAATAATTACATTATTAAAAGGCGCTACGCAAACCCAACTAACTTTTGGATTGTTTCCCCATTTTAACTTTACAGAGTCCAACAATTCATGTAGATTAAAGATAAATTTTAAACCTCTATAAATATTTCTCTAAGTGCTCAAAGCAGCACATAATACTTTCATTATTATTTTTTGACACTATTGCAATTTGACATTCATTTGTGTTTAAGTAACAAGTTTTTTACCCTTGAAGACTTTGAGCTCTTTGAAAGCAAGGGCAATTATTTTTTCTCAACACTGCATTCCCAACAGCTAGCACAGAGTACTTCCTGGGCATTTAAGCTGGGTCTTGAAGATAAGGAAGTTCCTCAAAAATGGGTCAGTGAGTGTGGAAGGAGGTACAGGAGCCTTTTTGAAGGAAAGTCAAGCACAGGCAAAGACCTCCAAGGGAAAAATCTGCACCAAAGTTTTAGGAAACAGTGATTGGTTTGACGTGGGTGGCACAAAGTATATGTTTGGGCTGGTGGTATGCAGTGAAAGTGGAGAAGTGGACACCAAGTATTGGAGGGACGTGAAAGCAACAGTGGCAACTTCATTTTCTGGATGGCATAGGAGGGAGACTCTAGACATTCATCATCTTTGACTTCATAATGTCCTGTACCAATGGTTCTACAAGTGTATCCCCAGGGTCAGCAACATCAGCATCACCTGGGAACTTGGTAGAAATGCAAATTCTAAATCTATCACAGACTGACAGAATCAGCAGATCTAGAGGTGGGTCTCTGCTCTCTAATAAGCTCTACAGGGAATCTGAATACACATTAAAGCATAAGAACCATTGACTTATAGATTAATATTTATATCCTTATTTTATAGGGATAGAAACTAAACTCAAAGAGGTATAGTAATTGTCAAGTAGTTTATCTACCTCAAAGTCCCTGACCATTTTCCAACTTCGTGTTGCCTTGCTCCTGGCAAGGGATATTTTTCTGAGGGAATTAGTGAGCCAAAACAACATTTTTAGTGAGGGGAGTACTGTGATTCTATTTGTATTTTTATAAATATCATTCTGGAAATATAGGGGATAGATTAGATGAGAGCACTCAACAAGGAAATTAGTTAGGAGCCATAAGTGTAAACCAGGGAAAAGTTTATGAGACCCAAATAATCACCACTTCATTTCTGAAAAAAAGAGACATGACATTTTTTGTCACCCCTTTTACTCTTAAATCATTGAAATAAGTCAGAAATGCTCATTCTGACATGTGTTGCAGAGCAAAAACTTATAAAAAATTGGTGAGATGGGGAAAAATTCTTTTCCAACAACAAGAAAAGAAAAAGAATTCCTGACCACAAGAGGGAACAAGTATGTGAGTGTACCTTGCATTTAGCCTTAGTTCATAATGGACATGAAGCCTCATGCAGTCATGTTGACTGCCTTGACATGTATTCCAGGCTGGAGCCTTCTTTTCTTTTATTCTCTCTCCTGAGTTGGACCTCTAGAGAATGGGATTTTAGTAGTTTTCAGATCACGGTCCATTATAATTGACCTACGCAAGGACCCTCTTGTTTTATTTATGTATTTATTCCCTATATTCACCGTCTCTTAATTTAATTCCCATTGGACTGATGTATAATCATTCTAACATATTCAATGTCTAACCTTCTGTTTGTATGTGTTCTGATAAGATATAGTCATTTTGTATGCATATTTTCCCAGATTTATTGAAGTATAATTGACAATAAAAATGTGCATATATTTACAGTATAAAGCATATTTGATATATGTACACACTGTGAAATGATTATCACAATCAGGTTGATTAAAGTATTCATCACTTTGCATATTTACCTATATGCACATATTTTATGTAAATGGCATTGAATTATAGGTGACAGACTATTTTGGACTTTTTACTGAGTCCTCATTAGCTCTATCTGGTTCACTAGTACAATTGTGCAATATTTTATAGTGTGTTTACACATCATCCATATACATACTCTCAGTGATAATACAGGGATCATCTCTAACTCACCACCACCTTGTGATTGTCAACATTGCCTTGCTCTAGTCCTTTATTGATGTGTATACTCCTTTAAGCTAAAGTCCAAGAATTGAATTGCTAGACCATGGAGTATGTTTTCAATTTGTCCAGGTACTAACAGATCACCCTCCACAAGAGTAGCTTCTGTCTCTACTCCCAAGACCAGTACATGAGAGTTCTTTGATCCTTCATTCTCATCAATACCTAGAATTTTCCACTTTTTTTTGTATCTACCTGTCCATTTAGTTGTCTCCTTTTTGTTTTATTTTATGTTTTTCAAATAACTCATGAGTTTGAATATCTTTTCAAATGTTTTTCTAAAATTTATCTTTCTCTGTTCTCTATCCACATTCTATGACTAGGAAGTTTAGCTAATAAATACCCAAATTCCATTTTCAGCCTTAACCCTGAATTCTTTCACATATATCAAGATCTACTCTTGAATTTTTCATAGAATATTTCATATATAACATACCTAATTTTGAGTTTTTAGAATACCAATCCATCTTTCTCCCAAATGTTATATGACTTGTCTTCCAAATTCCAGTAATTGTGCCATCATACACTCAGCTACTCAAGTCAGAAATCTAGGATTTATCATTGGTTACATTTGATCATTCTTTATCCCACGTAGAACCCATTGGTTAGTCTGGACAGTTCTATTTCCAAAATATATCCTAAATCCTTCTGCTTCTCTTCATCTCTGCTCTCCTACCAGTCAACCCCTAGAATATATTATGCCATTTCTGGAATTGAGTGTATGCATTTCTGAATATGTAACTATTTCATCTATCCATTTAACTATGTATTGCCTATATTCCTCCTTAGACTGTCAGTCCTAAGATGCCAACAGCTATTTCTGTCTTGGTTGTTTTCGTATCCCCAGTCCCAGAACAATGTTTGGTATTTATTATGTATTTGCTGAACAAACGATTTCTTTCATTTTGACTTACTTATCTGGGAAGATTAGATGAACACCAGTATGTAGCTTCAGGGTTCCTTGCCCCTTGCCTTAGAATGTGAAGATTCAGACTACTTATAAGAATTGCTCAGTTAAAAGTCTTAAAACCTATATCATTATTAAACTCTATAGAAATGAAAATTATTTCTTAACACTTATTTTCACCCCATGTTGCCTAGTATAGTATCTAGCACATAAAATTTTAACAAGAGGTAGCACTGGAACTGATACAAATATATAATATTTTTAAGATAATATAATATTTTGAGTACAAAATGGCTTCTGTGTAGGTACATGGGCTTTGCATATACATAGAATTTCCTGTTTCTTTTCTCAGATTTTTGCCTACAACATTACTAATGTTTATTTAAAATATTATAACATGACTCTAATTATGAAAGTTTCTGAATTACTATATCTCTGAAGTTCTGCAAATAGTGGAAAAATACCCAAAGAAATATACAATAGAAGTGGATGTATAAATGATGGACTTGGTTGGTCACTTATTCCAGCCATTGTTAGGCAGATCTGCCTTGTGTCTAAGCAAGAATGATTCCTCAGACTCTAGAGAGCCATTTAGATAAAAGGAGGCAATCTTCCCTGTGTGAGTGTGGGAAAATGAGGCAGACTAGAGATGGAATACACCACAGTTGCCACAGTTGTCAATCATGGGTGTGCTTCAGAATCACTTGAAGTAGATGTAGAGTCCCAGGCTCCATTATAGCTATTACTTTGAAGGTCCATGATTGTGCTTAGGAATCCACATTGTATTAAGCACTCTAGATGATTGGGCTACATTTTGAGAAAATCCACTCAAGAAAGACTGAACAACCAATAGTCTAGAATACACAGTGAAGATATGCTTTATGATAGATAGGACAAGCTTTAACAATGAACAGAGATTTGGCTTCAGACAAATTGAGCCAAATGGTACTAGAATAACGGTAACTTTCCTGAAGGCAAGAACTCTAAAGTCTTCCAGATCTAGGTGCAAAATAAGAGATTGCAAAGTTAGTGAAAGTCATGAAGCTTAGGTGCTAATGTCTTTGAGGTTCTCCTACATCTGCCCAGAAACTTCCCATTCTAGAAGGAATTAACCTGTTCAGTAATAACTATAATACCTGACATATTATTTTGCACATAGTGGGTGGTTTCCACCAATGCTTTGAAAGGAGCTTTATCAAAAAAACCAGAAGCTCTTACATTCTAACCATATCCCTTTACAAGATAGAATTTACTCAGAGAGAAAAAAATGTATAGAAATGAAACTCCAGAATATTTTCAAAATGATAGACAATGACCGTGCTTATATAATTATATCAAAATGAGTTCTGTTGTCATGTATAACTAAAAAGAATGAATGAATAAATTTTTTAAAATTATATACAATGAGTCCTGGTAGTGGGAGGCAAACCAACATCTGAAGTTTCAAGATGACAGATGTTATGCCATCAGACAAGAATCATAGTGGAAAGACTGCTGAGAAAATATAAATCTTGATCTGGGTCTCAACAGAAACTATGGAAACCAAAATCTAATTGAACTAGAACGTACTCTTGTGTTACATATATAATCATGGGATATAAGTGACATAAAGAAAAGCGAGAGTGAAACATTTGCCAAGCCATTTGGGAAGCCTTTATTCTCATTTATGCTCGATTTGGACCCAAGTTTGGGTTGAAGTACAAGAAAATACTATATTCTATATTTCTATATTCTCATTTCTGCATTTTTTAAAGCATCTGAATTCATCTTCTGAGGTTCTATGCTCCTGGAAAGACAGGATGCCCAAACTCAGTCATGATGGGGGACTCAACCACCTGCAATTATACAAAAAGACTAGGAATTTGGACAACACCAAAACATTGAGGGGATATTCTAGGCAATGGGAGTGGTTCTTCTTGAAACAAATATTGCTACAACCCCCATGAGATATTTGGTCTAGGAATTTGTTATTTGGAGCCCTAACTCATCAGCAAGGTAGCTCTCCTACCAGTGCCTTACAGTTATTTTTTCTTGGACTTCTCCCATCTTCCCAGCTCTTCTAGCAAGGATGTCCAAGGAACATGTCTGACTTTCAACCTGTAAATTCCCTGAGGCAAGTAATGACCAAGTCAGACGAGCTAGTTAAAATTGATGTGGTATAGCTGGGCACGGTGGTGCACACCTGTAATTCCAGCAGCTTGGGAGGCTGAGTCAAGAGGATCATGAGTTCAAAGCCAACCTTAGCAAAGGCAAGGCACTAAGCAATCAGTGAGACCCTGTATCTAAATAAAATACAAAACTGGGCTGGGGATGTGGCTCAGTGGTCGAGTGCTACTGAGTTCAATCCCCAGTAACATATCCCAAAATTGGGATGATATGATGAAATACAGAGGATGAGAAAAAAATATGCATACACACCACACAATGCATGTATGTACACACCCACACAAACACACCCCCCCACACACACACATTTCTGCCTTGCCTCTTTCTTAACTAGAGCAATGAATTTCCTGGTCATGTAATTCACTTGGGCCCTCCAAATATTGGCCAGAAACTCTTTAAAGTCTTCAGGAGGAAAATTGCATTTATAAAATAAAATGTTGACCACATTCACTCACTCCTATTTTATATTTATATGGTGACTTTTGTACTTGATATTCAAATGTGCTTCATTATACTTTATGACTGTAATTTGCATACTGAAATAATATTTGAACTGAAGCACTTGGGAGTGATTTATAGTGTTTTCAACAGTTCCTGTGCTTTAGAATGAAGGCAATATAGATTTGTAAAATCAGAGATCTTTAACTGCAGGATTTTGTCTTGCTCAAACTCAGCCTAAACCTTTCATTAAAAATGATGAGTTGCTAATAATGCAAAGGCAGCAGCAGCAGCCTGGTGGTTATTCTGATTGGGGTGAGACTGAATCGCTGTAACTATACATGGTGTGGGTTTGACGGTCACCTTTCTAATTCCCTAGGTTCAAGACTCTGCCTGATTCCCTGATGCCAGTGCTTCCAGGTATCTAAATGGAGCCTGTGAATGCTGAGATAGACATTCAGACTCCCTCTGAGCTGCAATCAATCCTATTGCTAGAATGCAGAAAGGAATAGAACTACTTTATACATTCAAAAGACTTTTCTGTAAACTGAGTGGTTGGGATATGGTCAAAGGACCTCCAGGGACAGTGAGTTCTTGGTGTCCACATGGCTTTCCCCATTAGCTCCCATGAGTGTAGCCCCTGTGTACACTTTTGCTACAGTAGGCTTACACCGAAGATTTATTTTGAGAAAGGGGTTCAGACAGTAAAATATAGTTTGAAAACCAGTGGCCTACATGGCACAAAATTTCTCTATTCTGGCAAAACTTGTCTGTGGTAAAAACTCTAATCTCTTGGGCTGGAACTGTGGCTCAGTGGTAGAGTGCTTGCCTAGTACATATGAAGCCCTGGGTTCAATCCTCAGCACTATGCACAAAAAATAAAAGTATTGTGTCCATCCACAACTAAAAAATATATTTTTAAAAAACTCAACTTAATAAAAACTCTGATCTTAATATCCAGATTATCTAGGTACTGGGATCCAGAACAGCTCTGGGCTGAATTTTATCCCCCTCCCAAATTCATATGTGGAGGTATTAATCTCCAATGTGTGTATTTGGAGACAAGGTCTTTGAAGTGATAATTAAGGTCAAATGAGGTCATAAGAGTAGGGCCCTAGCCCTGTATACCTAATGTCCTTATAAGAAGAGATTAAGACACATACAGGTACAGAAGGAAGGTCATGTGAAGGCATAGTGACCATCTGCAAGACAAGGGGAGAGGTCTCAGGAGAAACCAAACCTGCTGACACCTTGATTTTGAACTTCCAGCCTCTGGAATTATGAGAATAGAAATGTCTATTATTTGAAATCTTCTGGCTGTACATTTATTATGGCAGTTCTAATATATTATAAGCCCTGGTGATTCAATATTCAACTAGTATTGAGCATCTACTAGGTGCCCAGTAGCATTCTAAGTCCTGGAGATATAACAGTAATGAGAACAAACAAAAGTTCTTATCTTCGTGTCAAATAACAAGGGGCAAACTCAAGAGGCAGACAGCACAGGCTCTGCTACTACTTGGTGATAAGACCTGATGATACCTACTTTACCTTCCTGTGCCTCGTTTTTTCACATCTATAAAATGGGTATAGTAAAAGTATAATGATGGACTTATTGCAAAGATTAATTAAATGATTATATGAAAAATGTTTATAATATTATCTGGCAGGTAGTAAGTATTAAATATTACTCCTTTTACATTTTAATCTAGACAGGCAAAGTAAATTTCTCATCACATTCCAGGTAGTGATAAGTTCTATGAAGAACAATAAAGTGGGCAGGTGACTGAAAAGTGTAGGAACAAAAGGACTTCTCAGAGTCTTTGAAGTATTGGTACTGAACAAACTGAATTAAACTGAACAAGCTGTTCTGAATAGACTGAATACAATGAGGGAGCAAGTTGTGCAAAGAACATTCCAGGCAGGAGAATAGCAAGTGCAAAGGCCCTAGATTTGGAGTATGTTTGGCATGTGAAAGGAACCATGAAACATCAGTGTGGTAAAGAAATACAGGCAGTAAAGAAAGTGGGTAAAATTAAGTCAGATAAGCAGGGACCAGAGGATTTGATTAGGCCAAAACTGCCTCCAGTTTCCCTGATATAAAGCAAGTGCCTTGAACCCACAGTAGATATATATATTTTCAAGGGTTTTTCTCTATAAATTCTGATTCGAAAGTCTCAATACCTACTATATAGAAGATATCATTTTAGGCATTAGAGATATTATCAATAATAACAGACAAAACTTTTATCCCAATGGGACTTATATTCTAAAGAGGGAGAAGAGAAAAAGAACATTTTTTAAAATTGATATTATACATTAGATATTACTACATGCTAAAAATCAGTCTGAGTGTGGTGACACATGTCTCCAATCCTAGTGACTCAGGAGGCTGAGGCATAAAGACCCCCACGTTCAAGGCCAACTGCAATAACTTAGTGGAACTCTGTCTCAAAATTTAAAAGAATAAGTAAATAAAAAGAGCTGGGGATGTAACTCAGGAGTAGGGTTCCCCTGGTTTCAATCCCCAGTAACCACCCTCTAAACAAAACTACAAAGAACAAACAAACATAACTGCATAAGTGGAACTGGCATTGCTGAGAATGCAGGTATGTTTCATTTTTTTACCTAGGAAGATCCAGTCTGGTTGGAGATATAAATTTGGTAGTCATTAGTATGCACATGGTGTTTAATGTGAGGAGACTGGATGAGGTAACCAAAGGAATGAAAAGAAACAGAAAAGAAGTCCAAGGACTGATACTGGGAAACACCCATGTTTAGAGACTGGGGAAATGAGAATGAGTCAGCAAAGGAGATTGGGGATACAGTCAGAGAAATAGGAGGAAATCTAAGGATTTATAGTTCCCTGACTAGTAAGAAAAATATTCCAGGAGAAGGGAATGGTCAACTGTTTCAATAAGCTGTTGCTAGGTTAAGTAAGACGACAAATAAGAACTGACCATTAGATTAAGCACAAATAAGTCATCTAGTTAACAGGAGGGAAGATAGACAAGCAGTATCATGTCAGAAGTCTGAGGAAACTCTGTTCTGATTGCTTCAACATTCTCAGTGAATAATAGGAAGCAAGTTTTTCAGCTGAAAATGAAAATAGAGAGGAGGAGATGAAGCTTGGGGAATAGGAATAGATATGAGATAGATATCTTGGAGAATAGGAGAATATAAGGACCTGGAAAATATTGTATGACTGCTGAACAGCATTAAGGATACACTTGAGGTTCATGGTCATGAAATTAAAGAGAGAATAGCAAGCATGACTGGGATTTTGCAGTCATGGACAATTATTCAAGTACAGTGTGAAGTAGGCAAAGAGAGGAACTTAGGTTTTACTTTTGTTAAGCATAGTAAGAGAGAAGCAAGAGATTTGGGAATATACAGAAAAAGTAATTAAAGTGCTTATCCATGGAATTAAGGGGAAAGAAGAAAAACAAGGTGAACAAGAGACTGAAAAGTTTGTAGAAACAATGGGTTATATGGCCTGCTAAAACTGGAGGGATGGTTGAAGATAAGGCAATGGAGGGAGGTGAAGCAGAAAGGAAGTGGTAGAAATAGAATAGAAATCATTAAACTGAAGTTGTATATGGTTGGAATTATTTGCAATGACAAGGGCTACAAGAGCATGAGAGGGACTGACTGTAGAATAGAGAATAAGGTAACTTTAGGAGAGAAAGGAGTCAAGGAAAGGAAAGGCCAGGATGTTGAAAGGATTATCTACATCAGTATTGTCATCACCAAGAATTAATATAGGAGTAGTATTATATTAGTTCTTGGTGATGACAATACGAAAGAGTGGCAGTGAGCCAGTAACTAAAACAATGAAAACAGAAAAGGAAAAAGAAAGCATCAAGGGAAGTGACTTAAGGAGTGGTAGAAAAGGCCAATGACATAGCATAGGAGAGATATTGCCTTCTGACATAGGAATGAAAACTTCCAACAAAAACTCTTGGTGATTCTTCTCTTTAGCGTAGTTTGAGAAATATTTAGTAGTCCATGTTGGGATATTATTCTGAGTGTGATGAGAAGACATTGGAGGGAGTTGAGCATGGGAGTGATGTAAGGCCCTGCTAGGTACCCTAGTTTACTCCAGCAATTATATTTTTCCCTTTAATTTCTGGTCTACCAACTAGACCTTAACCAGTGAGCTGCTCAGTTCCTCCTTAGATACATTCCCAAATCTGGGCCTCTGGCCCAACCTCCCTACCTTTTGTTATCCTGATCCCATCTCCTGATTTTTCTTGTTTCACATCCAAATGTAACTGGGGTCTTGATATAAACCCAATCTCCAGTCATTCTTCCAAGTGCTCTACCACCTCTCCTGCTTACTTGAACTCATGGTCCCAATATGGGGGAGTCCTGCTGTGATGCAAATCTACATATGTGCTGTTATTACACATTAACCATTAATAAATGACTTAGGTCAGGCATAATCAGAAATAGAGACCATGGAACTTGAGATTCTTTAAAATGTTAAGGAGGTATTTCCTGTCGAATGTAGGGCCAGTAAATTTGTAGGGAAGAAAGTCACTTCTCGGTAGGAACTAGTTATCAAGAAAGAAAAAAATTGTGAAGTGGCAAACTTCACTTTTCTTGGGGGATAACTGTATGCCATTAACTTGATCATGTATTCATTTATAAAATAATCATTAATTATCTCCTATGCATACTCACTGCTATGGGCATTAGAAATAAAGCAAGGAAGAAGCTTTATCCCATCGGATTCATAGTCTGATTAGAGAGACTGAAAATGAGCCAGTAAATACATATAAAAGATGATGTCAGAAAGTGGTAAGTACTTTAAAAGCAATAAAACAAATACTGAGGGCATATTTTGTGCTAAACTTTGTTCTATAGAAATATTTAGCTTACATAATCCTTGCACTAATCATTCATTTTGTACTGTTACTATCATAATTTACAGTTTAGGAAACTGAGGCCCAAGAAGATTAACTACTTATGGGCTTAGACAAGATATTTAGCTTTTTGTGCTTCTCTGTCTTCCCTTGTAAAATAGAAAAAAAATAAAAATAATACCAATGATGGCATAAGGATATTTTTACAATTAAGGTGATTCATATATTAAAGTACTCAAAATAATCTTCAGATCATAGTAAGTGGAAATTATTATTCCCATTTTACTGATAAGGAAACCATGGCTTAGAAAATTTGTTAACCAAGTTCAAGCATTAGGTGAAAAATGGTGCATTCTCAATGAATATTTTTTACTTGAAGGTCACAACTGGTATTCTGATGCAGCTTCTGTTCCCTCCAGATCCCATGTCCTAGGTAGCACTATATCTCTATACATGGGCAAGCAGGAGTTAACCATAGGCTAAAAACACATTTCAACTCTATTCTCCACGCCTGGAGATACTCAGCAAACTGTGTTGCAGGATTAGGACATGTGTGCTGTTAAACTGTGGCACAAAAATCACAAGGAAACAACTAGAGGAGGGAAGGGCATTCAGTAACATGAGAAAAAGTGAGAAATAAGCAATATGTCTCTGTTTTTCTCATCACCAGATTACTTACACTACCTCATGGTGATATTATCATTTCTTCAGATTTTATATTCTACAGAGGAAAATAATAATGTATTTTTAAGCAATGCATGATGAACGTAAACTAAACATGTGGATCAATTTAACAGTTTCACCTCCAGGAAGAAAATATTTTAAGACTTGTCCATCTCTAATTTTTCCAGGTCTACAAAATCAAGGATTGAAGTAGGTAATATCTGAACAAATATTAGTTAATCTAAACTTTAAGTCACTTTGAGGTAAGTTCTTAAATATTGACTGTTGTCATGCACTTTTGTTTTGATGTTTGTAAATGTAACACAATAATGGTGTGTGAATGATGGAGCTCCCCAGTGCGGTTATATTCTGAATCATAGAACTCAGAATGGGAGAGAGACTCCCATACTTAAATTCTAGCCTGTCACATCTAACAGCCCATTGTCCAAGTACTTGTTTAGTATTCAGAGAAATGCCTTCTTATTTTGATATTTAGCAGGCATTTTGTATCCTAAAAATGACATTTATTTCACAACCATCCAAGAATTTGGGACCTAGGAATCTGGAAAGGGTCTTGTTTTTTAAAAGCATTTCCCCCAAGGAAGGAAACAGGTTTTCTTTATTTCATGGCGATCTGAGAATCAGGGTTATCTTTCCCTTAAAAAATGAGACTCCTCCCCTGCCAATTAACGAAAGCAGACATTCTATAATCCTCCACAAAATACATTTAACTTGAAATACTTAATAAATCTCTCAGGAACAATATCTCCTAGGCAAAACTATAGGGCAAGAAGTGAAAAAGATGACTCAGAAGTTCCCAGTGGAAACCATCAAGCCAGTTGCTTTTATATGCTATAGTCCTGGAAAGGCACATATAAACACATACAGGTCCAGGATTTACGTTGATTCCTCCTATTTTTGTGCAAAAGCATGAACTACTTAATATCCTCTGGACTAAAAATATAGTGCTTTCCCCTATGTAGAACCCTAGTACCATCCTCTCTAGCTTCCCTGGGAAGCCTAGCCTGCCCTCCCCATCTGTCCTGCCAGGCCCATACCAAGAAAAGTATGCAGTACTTGCTCCCTCCTGTCCATACCTCTGTTGCAACATTTTTTGGCCTAGTATTCATTTTTCTGTCATCTGTATACCCCCACAGCTTGTGAGCTCCCTGGGGACAGGGACAAGGCAAACTCATGTATTGTTCCTTAGAACTTAAATACAGTCTGAGACAGGATAGACAAGAGGTGGCAAATGAAAAGGGAACAGGGTGAGGTAAAGGAAAATGACTAAGAGTACAGGGAGAGATAAGTGGGAATCCCTGCTAGAGTCAGACAGGTGGACAGGAGTCCTAAATCAGGGCTTTGTATTCTATGTGTACCCCTTCTAGTTCTGCTAAGTGGCCAGGAGGCTCCAATGAGAGGAACTTTGTGAATCTTCCAGAATTGTGTTTTTAAAAAATTGATGGTCCTCTCTCCACAGTGGAAATATTTTTTGTGGGAGAGTAAATGGTTTGGTTATGTCATTCTTTCATCCTCCTCTAACCATGTTCCACTTGGTACAGAGATATTCCTTTGAAGAATATTGGACCTCCCCAAATGCAGAGAAGATGGGCAGCAGAAGAATACCAGGACTTTATGTGGGAGAATTTTCCCTCTGCCACCTGTTTTTGTGTTGCTTTTTTTTTCAATTCAATTTAAAAACAAATTTTTCTTAACCACCTGATTGAGAATATACACTTTTCTATTGCATTAAAAAAATGTCCACCTCATTTCAGGCAATTTTTCTCCAAACCATAAGCATTAATTAGTATGGCAACCTTTCTCAAATTTGAAGTGCACCATTGTGTAGTAGCTTCATTTCTTTTTCTAGATTAACTTCAGAATTTCCAAGGCTTTGTGACAGCAAGTGGTAGTATGAGAAGCAACTATTTCCAAGTACCAAGGGAGGCATCTGCTGTGAGGCCCCCTCCCTGTCATGAGTTAGGAAAGCTTCCCCCAAACCTCCAATGTGTTTAGACTCTGCGTTGCCATGGACTAGAACTGCCTCAGAAATGATGTCTCAGCATGGAGCCTGCCCATATTATAACACTCCAAAAGACCACCAAATCTCTTGGTTATTAATTTAAGCAAAGGGACTGTAGAAGCCTGTCATGGACCCTATAGGACTAGATTGAAGGAAGGTAATTTAGTTGGAAGCCACACTTTGATAATCTGATTCCCTTTATCCACCTAAAATGATTTTATTAAGTAGATATGCTGGGCTCTCTTATAGTAGTTTGTTTGGTTTTCCTTGGTTGCTTAATAAAATGTGAATTAAAATTTAAAAGACATTTAGTTGCATCTCCTATACCCATAACAAAGACTATGGGTTCCACTATTAGGTTCCACTAAGCAAGGGCTGTATGTACCACCATCTCTACACAACCATGAGAGCACCTGGTATATTTATTTAAGTGCACAGTACATGGCACAAATAATTTGAACAGTAAAGAAGTCAAGTGATAGAGACCTGGAAAAGCCTTTAGGAAAATGTCATATTAATATTTTATAAATTTGACCATTAGAATCACCTTGCTATTTGCTAGATCTGTAAAGGAGTTGACTGGAATCCATAATTTAACTAAGTTACTGTGATGATCATTTTATTTTAAAGCATATGATTCAGTGAATTTTAATATATTCCTCACCACTAATCAATTGAAGAACATTTTCATCACCCCCCAAAGAAATCCCATGCCCATTAAGGAATCATTCTCTATTCCCTGTCCACCAGACAAAAATTGATCTCCTATCTGTCTATAAATTTGCCTATTCTGTACATTTAATATAAATTAAATTTTACAATATGTAGCCTTTTGTGAGTGACTTCTTCCACTTTTCATAATGAATTAAAGGTTCAAGTATGTTGAAGCATGTACCAGTACTTTATTATGTTTTATATCCAAATGGTGTTCTATTTCTGGACATACTGCATTTTTTAAAACTCATTTGCTAGTTGATGGAAATTTGGGTAGTTTCAGTTTTTGGACTATTATGGATAATGCTGCTGCTCTGAGCATTTATTGAATGGACATCTGTTTTCAATTTCCTTTGCAGTGTGTAGTGATAGAAGGCAACAATCACAGTCATAGAGTAGGGGAAATAGAGACAGGACTTGGGAAAATGCATATACAAGCTCACATAAGAAGTCAATTGTAGATCTGAGCCCAGAGCCCAGACCTCCTGACTTCCTAGCTATGACTCTATCCCGTTCACACTATGTCCATCTAGTCAGAAATATGAGTGCACCTGTTAAGAATATTTCTTCCTTGATGTTTGCAGGGGTGAATAGGGTGAGCTGCGATATCTAAACAATCCATAATTGTGGAGGCCCTGTCAGCCACTGGTTGAGTAACTACTTCTAACTAAGAGTAACAATGCATTGGAAGGTAATGAATAGCTTCTTGGAGACCCTCACTCATTTAGCATCGGGTTGAAGAGTGGATAATATTACTACTGACTTTTCTATCTGGAGGAAATTAAAGTCACTTCCATTTCTGTCAGATAACCCCAGAGTAGCATTGAGTACTATTTTTTCTTAGAAACACTCTGCACTCAGCTGACTACTATCATTGCTGAACTTGAACATTTGAAGGAGAAATAGTCTGTGATCAGGCACCAATTTTTCAGTGTAGCATGACTTACAGGGGCAGATGTCCATTGGGGACTTATTTTCTAGGCACCAAATACTGATTGAAGGCATAGTTAACTATGTATGAAATTTTAGCTCCCTCGATTAATTGGGGGCACTAAATTATGGCTGCTTCAAAGAGCAGAAAAGACTTTATGAAAATTGAACCCGTTAAAGGGAATTCTCCCAGGTTAGGAGCAATAAACTACAGCAGCCTGCAATGATGATGACCTTTAGCAAGAACGGCTAACTTCCCTGTCAGTGGAAAAGGTATCAGAGGGCCGAATCTGAGGCTGTGCAAAAAGATTTGGCAAAAGGCCAATCCAGTTAGGTTAGACCAACTATTAGTTCTCAAATAAAATTGGAATGAGTTTGGTTGCTTGATCAGCATTCATACTGTTAACCACTTACTCTTTCATTCTTTAAAAAAAATACCTAATTGCTATGCTTGGAGTGTTTGTGCTCCCCACAAATTCACATTGAAATCCTAATCCACAAGGTGATAATATCAAGAGGTGGAGGCTTTTGAGAGGTGATTAGGTCATAATAGTGGAACACTCATGAATGGTATCAGTGCCTTTATGAAAGAGGCCTCAGAGAGTAAGCCAGCTATTCCCTGAGAGGACACAGCTAGAAGGTGCCATGTAAAACCCAGGAAGCAAGTTTTCACCAGACTCTGAATTTGCTAGTTCCTTAATCTTGGACTTACACATGTCTAGAACTGTGAGAAATAAATTGCTGTTGTTTGTAAGCTATCTTGTCAGTGGCATTTTGCTATAGTAGTCCACATGGCTTAAGACACTAACAATAAATATAATTTCTCTGCTGGTTTGTAGCTGCTTCTTCTACAATTAAGCAATTAATTTTTAGATTAAGCAAACACCTATTATAGGTGAGTTACTCAGCAGGTGTTTGAATGAATGCATCTATGAGGGTCTTTAACAAGGAAATAGAACCTGTCCTTCTAATGAGCATAAATTAAATTGTAGAAAGTTTCTAAAATTACAGTAATTGAAGGCATGGTAATGGGATCAAACCCAGAAAAATAAAGAGAATCAGAAATTTCAAGGAGATACATTAAAACATGAGACTGGGGTCAGTGTCAGAAAGACATCTGAACTCATAATAGTCTAAAACTGGGTTCTTAAGAAGTAATAAGATATCAGAAAATGACACAACCAAAATGTACTCAGTCATTATGTATTTATAAGAATAGGAATAAGAACAAGAAGAAGAAGGCAAAGGAGGAGGAGGAGGAGAAAAGAGGAAGGAGGACAATGACAACTATGCAGAAGGGGAGAAAGACAAATAGAGAAAGAAGAAATAATAGG